>NC_046184.1:15474479-15777509 GCF_011004875.1 Balearica regulorum gibbericeps
CTGGTGGCTCCCTTCCTCAGCAAACCTGACCACACCAGACTTAAGGACATGTGAGCCCACCCAAACTGCCCTCCAGAGCCATAGCGGTTGTGTCATGCCTCACACAAACATTAAGCTGTAACACACCTCTGTGGTGCCAGCAGAGAAATGTGTGCTCCCCACTCCTCCCCTCCACAGCTCATCCCAAACCCTAGAGGATCAAGTCTTGGTGGTTTGGAGATGAGATTTAATAATTCGCAGGACATCATCTGTTGACTACAATGAGGAGGGATGGTCAGGAGCTGCTTTCTGATCTGGGCTGCTTTAATATTCCCACCTTGTAAGCAGTCAGAAAAAATAACATATAAAGAGAATCAGTTTCATCTTTAATTGCTCAATTTGTGTTAATGTGCCAGAAACCATTAATTCTGATACAAACTGTAGCATGTAGTAACACATAACCACCGTTGCTTTCCAGGCCTTAACGGTCTTTTGTTTGTCTCATATTAATAATGTTTAATTACAAGAAGTGCCACTATAGCTCCTGATTCTCCATCTGTTTATCAAAAGGCAGTGATTTAGACTGTGAGGCAATCACATTGGGTGTATGGCAATTTTTCCACCTATCTCTAGGTAGTAAATGAACTGAAGGAGAAAGATACTTGCTTTTAATGTACAAGTAGAAATTACCCATAAAATGTGAAGATGGCCAAAAATCTTTCTAACAAGGAAAGGTAGCCATGTGTGCTAAACAACTCAAATTTAAAAACATTCCTTATATATGAAGGAAGTGTGTACTTGCATAAACAGAATACATACTATTTCACTGTGTTAATGACAATGTTCACAGCAAGCCTGAAAGAAAGCATTTTGTGCAAATTGTAAAGCAGTGCATACAGCCAAAACTCATAGGGGATCCCAGATCTCCAAACCTGGGGTCAACCTAAATGACCTGACATGGTCTGGAAGATATATGTAGCATATTGTGCTCCTAGTGGGTTTTGCTACATCAAGTAGGCAACTCTATTTGAAAAAAAATAGGCACAGACGTATGCAATGGTCTTTCCCAGCATGACCAAAGGCAAAAATCTTGGGAGAATTAGTCCTAACAACTAAGGACTATGTATGCTCATGTTAATCCATGGTAGCTGAAATTTGGATGGAGGTATACCTCTATCCTTCTCATCTATAGGATGAGAAGAATCTTCTGGAATAAGAATATTTTTAATATTCCTATTCCCCAAACTGCAGAAGCCAGTTTTTATACTGATAGAATAGCATCTCCCTTGAGCAGCCACCAAGATGCTCAGGTCCCCATGCTGGCTTGTGGAAAAGAGGCTTTCTCTCTTGGGGCTACCTCCACAACTCAGCTGATTTTCCAGGTGCTTCATGTTTCCTATTTCAGCTCCATCCTGAGGAGAACTATCATGTCTTAATCTGCTAAGGCAGGGATGATTTTAATTGGCTATCTTTTCTCCCTTGCAAGTCACTGGAAAAATGTATGAATTCAATACACGGTCAGGGGCCCGGAGATGGAAGAAGAGCAGCGAGACCCTTCAGCCGGTGCCAGCCATGCAGGTAACATCAAGTACCACAGACAATGGTGACCAAGGGACAGAGCGAGCAGAGGCACCAAGCAGAAAAGAGCTTTCAGAGAAGAGGAAAGAGCCAACAGCAGAGACAAAACAAGCCATCCAGCCCTTGGCAGGGCAATTAGAAACACCAGGGCTGAGATTACAAAAGCAGAAAGAGGCGTCTGAGGACAGGGGGTTATCCTCATCAGCCCCCCAAGGCAGATACTGACCTCCTCTCCCATTAAGCCAGCCTTAAAGCAGGGTGCACCAGACTCCAAGGCACCACCCAAACCACTACTGCTCTGAACAGCCAAAGAATGAACAGATGCTGACAGATGTGATTTTCTCAGTATATTCCAGCTGCAAAACATAAGGTGGCCACTGCTGTGTAAACTGAACCCAAAGGCAGGATGAAGCTGGACTTACTTTTGGCAGGTGCAGGTAAGAGTGGGAGAGAAGGGGAGGACATGAAAGGGGGAGAAGAGGAAACAAAAGCAGAGTCACGGACAGATGCACTGCCCTCGGGCTGTAGCTGCTGGCAGTTTCCTCCTGGAAGAGCTCTGCACCCGCGGCCACGTCCTCTGACTGCCTTCAGGGAGGGCAGCGTACACACAGATATGCTTTCTCATCAGTGAATGGGGTCTCCTGTCCCTGCTGAGCAGCAGAATGGGTGAAAAACACATCAGGGTTGAAAAGTGCTGGTAACAGCTAAAAATATTTTCTTTTCATTCAGTATTTTATTTCAGCCCTTCCACACCCTCCCATCTTGCTGTAGAAGAGATCATGGCTTGAAAGTAGTTTTGCAGTGGAGAAAACCCACAGCTTGTTATGATATCTCAGGCTGTCATGTCAACGATTTCAGCTTATTTATCTTTTGTAACACTAGCAGCATTCAGTATCTTCACCTCTGGTATTTCCTCTGGCATGTTTAATGTTTTACAAAATCAAGTGGAACACACTCAAAAGAATAATGACAGTAAACACATGGGGTGAAATAATCTTTTCTGAGTGTGGGCATGTATAATGTAAGTGCTGTCTGAGAACCTGATACAAAACCAGCAAATCCTACAAGATTTCAGAAAGTTATTTTAATCTGAAGGAAATTAATTATAAATGATGCCTTAATGCTCAATGTCTTGGCTTCTTTCTTTCCTGATTACAAAAAGGTTTTTTTGGTGACAAGGGGCTGGTATCAGGGGCAAAAGAAAATACTTGGTTTACATTCAGTGGGGACAGTTAATTATTGTATCCAAGCTGGGACACCCATTGTTTTTTGTCGTACAATGGAGGGCCTGGATGGGGAGGCCCAGGGTAATTTCGCTGAGGATCCTACGCTTTACAAAACCACCCGTCAGGGTGCTGCAGCTCTTTGCTGTGCCGCAAAGGAGCGGTTTGGCTCAGGAACAACTTCCCTTACAAACACCAAATGTCTTCATTGAAATGCCATTTCATTGCGCAATCAGAAACCCAGCATGTCATGAACACCACAATGACAGAGATAGGAAAGAGTGATTTATACTCTCTGAGTGTGTTATCGGGTTACCCTCTCTGCAGTGGTTGTTATAGCAGTGTTTGACCCTCCAGCACCAAGAGACCTAGCTACACATTCAGAGCTCCAACCCACCGTTGTTTGCATTCATTCGCTGTGAATATGATATATTAGATTTCTATGCAGGGGTGTTTCCAGTGACATAGAGAAGTTCTGTGGTAACTGGTAGTACTGCTCAGATCTTTCTGTCACTCTGACACCAAGCTACCCACAGGCATGCCTGGCCCCTACAAATGTTAAATCTTCGTTACCTGGAGAAGTTAACTGCATTGTTTTCATGACAGGAAGACACACAAGCTTTTGTATTTATTTTCCCAGGCATTTCTCTAGGGCTGCTGCTCTGCTTCCTCAATTCCTCTCATGCTACTTTTGTGATTAGGAGATAATTACCTTTTTTTTTCAAGGGGAGGCAGAGACAGGCTATAGTTTCAGCCAGGAAACCTGGAAAGAGATGGATGAAAACTCATCTTTCTCTACTACTGTTTCTGCTGCTGAACTGTACAAGCTCCTTTCCTTCGTTCTCAGGAGAAAAAACCCCAGCAGCAGTGTAACACAGTATCACAGCATGCTCTGAGCATCCATGTATGCAAACACATTGTCATGACCAACACTGCTGGTACCGTAGTCTCCCACAGCTGGAAAACAGCTGGATGAAAAGCAACTACCCTCATAGTGATGTTCACATACTGTAACCTCGGAACAACTGACAGCTCTACAAAGAGGCACCATGGGTCTAAGAGCTGCCAGATCTAAGAGCTAATGCTGTGCAGGATGCCCAGGCAGTTGAGGTGAGTTTACCTGATGCATTCAGCCTTTTGGGGGGCAGGTTCAGACAAGATTAGCTGTCTTACGAGTCCCGTGTAACTTGCTGTGTGGGGAAAGAAGTGTGCTGACCCTACAGCACAGCTATCTGCTTTCTCACTCGCACTCTTGGTTCAATATGGGCAATGCTGATCTCCAGCTCCAACTAATTCTTCACCCTGGTCTTCACTGTAAGACCTTATTTTGGCCATGCACAAAACAACTTTCCTTGCTCAGGATCTACAAATACAAAATCAAGTAATAACAAGGCTTTATCAGAGCATCAGCTTTATGCAAAAGTAGCACAATTTTCCCAACAGCTTCCCCTAGTATTACTGACTTTCCTCCTTGTGAAGGGATCAAGGATGAGCTCGGGTCTTGCATGAAGCATAGCAGTTCATTTCTTTGGCCTGTCTTTGGTAGAGCAAAAGCAGAGAAGGCAGAATTGGCTGACCCAGATGTACATTTATTGCATATTATAGGAAGCAATATATGAAAAGATACTTTGAATATATTTATAGGAGACATACATTGTTTCATATAATGGTGTATGATACTTAGGCTGTGCAACACAGCTTTACATGCGAGAAACCTCATCTAATTGTTAAACCGTCTTTTGTGCTTTTTTCATTCAGAAGTGTCTTTGAGAACAGAGATTGAGTGTTGAAAACTGCCACTAGATGGACTGAGAGCAATGATTAAGTGCAGGATCTAGACAATAAAAGCATTTAATTATTGGAACAATTAGCTAAGACTGCAAGGCCTTTCCATCATTTGAAGACTTCAGAAGTCAAGAATGGCTGCTGTGTGCTGTAGAGGGTCAGACTAGATGATGGGAACAGTCTCTCCAGTCTTCAACAGCTCTGTTAGGCTCTGTGCATACAGTTACAAGGTGTGAACTTTGGTGCCATTTATTTTAGTGATGACACCGATAAGCTGAGACTAGAAGAGGAAGAAAGGCGCCTGGTGGTTCAAGCAGAGTGGCTGGGGGCAACAGTTCCTGACCTCCAGCGGCCTGTTACATGGTACCCATTAATTTTATCCAAAGTCTACAAAAATCAGCGCGAGTTCTGCCACAGCTTTTGATTGCTGAGTGTCCACCTATTACACATCTCTGAAGTGCTTTGAGACCTTTGGATTAACATTGCTCTGAAAGTTTCAAAATGATAACGAAAGAGCACAGGTCACATTTTCTGACTGGGTCTAGTTCCCTCAGTAGTTTTTGTGTAATGGTATTACTGGGGTTTTGGTGCTTTTCTCCAAAGTGAATGTATTTCTAATGCATAAATGCTCTGCTTTCACATTGACATAAATAGCACCTGCAATAAACATCAGAAGTCTCAGCTTCTGGCCACGTAACATCATTTTTGTCAAGGAATTTAAAAGTGCTGATACTGTATTTGTTCGTGGTCTCCAAGAGACCTACACAGGAGAAGAGTTTCAGCTGCAGAGATGGAGACTGCTCACTAGGAGCAGGAGATGGGGCTTGGACCCCCTCAGACAAGGGTGTCAGACAAAGGGAACAATCTTCCTCCTCCTGAGCAAAGACTCCAGCTGCTAGGTTATTTTATGAGACCCAGATTGCAACACCATCATGGAAATAACATTTTAACAGCAAGCAGCCACAACTGCGTATTGCACATGCCCCAGTTTATCTGCGATCCCCAGCCACAAGAGGCCCTTTGCAAGGCTCCAGCTGAAAGGCTGGATGCAGGCTCAGCGCCCACTGGGTGTCACCTGCACATGCCTCGTCTGAGCTAGTCGCTGCAAGCTCCCCATGCAGTCACTGGGGAGAAAGAGACACTTTAGGGGTGACTTATTGCAAAGCAGACAGCTGTCTAGAATAGATTAGATGAACTGTGCCCTAAAAGCAACTCTTTCTGGCTCACCAGATCAGATATCAATGCCTACACACCACACACACAAAGGTGGATCAGCTGAGTCTTGGCCCAGGTTGTTCAGGTGAGGGCAGGTCTGTGCTGCAGCACCAGTGCCCGAGGAAGCAGAAAATCAGCAGGAAGCTGAGCGGGGACATCAGCCTGGCTCTGCTGCTGCCTGCTCAGATCCCAGGAGGAGATGGGGCAGCACCTATGCTTTGTTAGTGCTCTGAGGTCTGCAGGCTGCTTTCTAGGACCTGCCTTTGGGGACATTCTGCATCTGGAAGCATGTTATAAGATGTGCCTCAAAACAACCACATAGAAAAGCATGGGCCTGGCCAGGAGATTGAATATGACAAATAAAAGCTTCAGCGAATTTCTGCAGCAAGCTCCATATTATTGAGTGAAAGACACACTTGAAAACAAAACAGATGAATAGATCTTACTCTGAATGTTATTCAAGGATGCCACCACTCTGCAGTTCTCAGATACCAAACTCCAGCTGTCACAGGTCAATAGACCCCCCGGATTTGATTTTGAGGGAAGGTTCTTGCTTAACTTCCAGGGCTTGAAAGAAAGCAGTTGGTGAATGACAGAGGCGAGGCAAGGCTTGATCCAGCCATACAGTTGCATCTGATATTCAATTCCTTCCTGCAGATACTAGCTGAGGCCATGCAGACAGGAGCAGCAGCATCGTGTTTGCATGGGACCTGCCTGGATTAGCCCCATCGAGCCCAGTACAGCCTGCCTGGGTGTCTGCGCCTGTGACTGCCGACTGTTTCCGGCGGGGCTGAACGTATCCCAGTGCAAATGAACCCCAGGGAGGATTTGCGGGCTGGTGCCCGTCCATGTGGCGGGCATGCGAGATGCCAGATCTGCACACTTGGCAGAGCTCTGGGCATGACATCTGACAAGGGGCAGGAGGGCTGCCAGGACAACGCACACACGCCTGGTCACGCAGGCCCCAGGGAAAGGAGAAGCATCAGCATCCCCTTTGCTGGCCTGGTCCCAGGTTGCTCTAGCCATCTCTCCTCTCTGGTAATTACTAAAAGCAATAGCAAAGAAGGGATCCCTGCCATCTGCTCAGCGGCTAGCCTGCTGAAGACTCACCAGGGCCTCCGGGCACTGCTGACAAAGGAGGAGGCAGGCGATGCACTGCCTTTTAGGCAGGGAAACTGAGGCACGGGCTTCCCCTATGGAAGCACGACTGCGGCACGTCTGAACGCCTCAGGCTGAGCCTTGCTCCCGCCAGCTCGCATGGCTGCCGGCAGAGCCGTGCTGGCACAGGACCCCCGGAGCTCGGGGCTCCCACCGCCCCCCCCGGCCGCTGCCCCAGGGCCGTCCCGGGAGCGGGGCCCGGCGCTGCCGCAGCTTTAGCGGAGCAACACTGACCCCCAGTGGCCCGGCCGGCGGGAGAAGCGGGCAACGGGGCCGAGAGACCCGGGTTTCTCCCGGGTGCGAAATCGTGCACTCTACCCCGACCCACCCGGCGGGGGCTGCAGCGCGGCGCGGCCCCAGGACCCCCAGCCCAGGGGCAGGAGAAGGGACGGGGCCGGCGTGGGCCGGGGCGCGGGAGGGAGGGTAAAGGGGGGGTGTGTGTGTGTGTGTGTGTGTAAGCCAGGTAGACACTGTAACACTGTAGACATATCCAGAAAGAAATGATGCCATTATAAGATTAATTTTATTGTGGAGCACATCGGGTCACTTCTGAAACCATCAAGTGCCCTATTTTCTGTTCTCTTGGAGCTTTTCCCTTCACCAGACTTAATTGAATGCTTTCCTCACTGCTTATGTAAGAGACAGGATGGAACCTCCTGTACTTCATTGACTACTCTTCTACATCCGTGCAGACTGGGTGCAACTAGCAGGCAGGGAAGGGGGCTCTGGCGTTTCTCTACATGGCTATGGACAGCAAAGTGATAAGGAATCATATCCAATCCATTTTCACATTGAACTTCTTGAACGCTCATCCCTGTATATCTAGCCTGACCATGTCTTCCCATTTCATGCAAGCAGTATTACCACACTGCTATCTGTGGAGGAGGCTGAGATTTTCCCCTTTAACTGCACCCAGGGCTAACTAGCTAATGTACTTGCTCTGGAGCAGCCTTACAGACCTTAGAGCATGCAGCCTGTGGCAAAAGCATCTGCAAGATCAGACACCTCCAAAATTCCAGGGGGGAAAAAAAAAAAAGGCAGTTCAGAAAAGCAACAACATTCAAAGATCAAAATGGACACCAGCTTCTGCCACTGACCAGAAGGTATTTTCTATTTCCCACACCAAGAGACAGCAGTATTTACTTGCTACCAGAGATTAAAAGGCAAGGACTAAAATCCAGACATGCAACCTCACCTATTAGGATGCTACCCAGCTCTGAAGGTGTCTGAAGACGCTGGACACATTGGTCTGTCAACCACTGCCCCAAAAGCCTCCCCATGTGCCTGAGCATGCACTTCTGAGCCTGCCCAGAGTCCTCACAACGTCCAACCACAGTATATAAACCTCAGTGATATATCAACCTCAGTGAGGAATTTCCCCAACTACTTTTCCTGATGCCAGGAGGTGTTTTGAGGTCCTACCACCACCCCACCAGCTCTGGAGGTGGTGGACGAGAGGGAAGGGGGAAGTGAGCAGAGCGTTGCTCTAACACTCCCTGGCTCTCTGCTCTGGGTGGACAGTCTCTGTGGGACAGCTGACAAGGTAACCTGCTTTACTGTACCCCCTCAGGGCCAGAAAAGCTTTAGCTGGTACCTTATACCCTTTCGTCCCTTCTCTCCATCTCTGCTGTGCTTGGCATGAGGGAGCCAGCTCAGATGATCAATGAAGAACTAAAGTGACAGATGTTCCAGGCCAATATTTCAGTGCTGTTCTGACAAGTCTGTCAGGACAAAGGTGAATGCTCCCAGAGATTTCCTCATGTACAGCCAGGGCCGAATCAGTACTGCATTCTTACATGCTCCTGAAGAGACCCTGCCCCATCACTGAACTGGAAGCTTTTTCCTTGAGTTAAAAGAGCATGAACTTACCCACTTGGCAAAATAAAGCAGCAGCCAGCCCCAGGGTGCCTCCAGCCAGAACTTAACTGTAATCACTCTGCAGGCTCTTCTCGCATGCAAGATGTGCTGTCATTTTGGCTTTGCTAGCTGTAGGTCATGACTTGTGGTTGCAACAGGATGGTACCCCAAGGGATTAATACTGAAGAGACTGATCCTTCACGGTCCTGCCTGTTTTGGGGCACCAGCTCTGACACATGGCAGGTAAAATTCTGTCACTCCAGACTGAAGGCCTGTTGCACTTGCTGTAGATCCATACAAGTAACAGCACAGCACATTGGAGAATAGGTTCATGGTTCTTGAAGAAGAAAACAGATCTTCCAAGTTTCCAGCAGTCCTGCTCTATTTCCAGCAAAGTTGAAAGCTCTGAAGTGCCTATATTGGCCATGTGTAAAAACCAGCCAATCAGTGAAGTTCAAAATTAAATTAATTCCTTCATTAAGAGCTTTCAGGGCCTCAGGACAAGATGGGAATATGGGTCCTTTGCCTTCTTTAGCGATGCATTTCTCAAATTTATTTCTTGGTCTAGCTTCATCCTAGAGATGCTCTTCATGGAGCTGAGTGCAAACCTCACAGCCTCCTGTGCCTGCCAGTCCTTTCTCATTACTTTTGATGCACAGTCTCTGTGGAAACTAAAGCTAAAAATAATCACCCTCATCTCCTCTACTGGCACATACTGTTTTCTTCTGTAACTGCTTAATCTACCTGCAGTCGTGATCTTCTGGGAAGTCACCCTACCAGTACCACGCCATTTCTGCATGAGTCCTCTCCAGGGGTACTTCTGGTGCTGTTCCTGGGGTCATTGCTTGTACGCTGTCATGAAGATGCCTCGTATGCCACAGTCACTACTGGGAACCTCTGATAACCCTGAGTTCAGCTCTGAGCTTTTCCATCTTGAAAGACTGTATCTCTGTTTTTCTGCCTTGGACCCATCATTAGCAGATTGCATCCTTCTCTCTCCTCTTCTGCTTCTGATCAGAGATCTCTTCTTTGGTGGCCAGCTCAACAAACCAAATGAAACATTCAGTTAATTTGCAGGCTGTTTCCAAGGTGTAAACATGACTTGTTCCAGGAGCACTAGAAGCGTACCATGTCAGTAAAGAGCCCAAAGACCACACTGGCCCCTTTGATCGGGGGAAGGCTCCAGTGGCACAGTGTTCCACGAATCCAACGTGTAAGAATAGCGCAATTTCAGTCTGAAGGCATTGTAGCCTCCTTTTGCTGTGTTCAGACTAGGAAATTGCATGGTTTTTCATTAGCTAGCCAATGTGTGTCCTTTGTAGTTCACCCCGTCTTTTGTTTCTTTACTAGACACCAAGCTTTATGTCACTTCAGGCAGTGACCTCAGCAAGCCACTAATGCCACCCAAATGATACTGATATAGCTGAAGATGTGAGCAATATAATAGGGTCAACAAAAAAATATATCCCAACATCTTCCAGGTTACAGGCACCTCTCCAAGAAAAGGAGGTGTGTCATTTCAGCTCATAGGACCAGAGGTGATATAGAACAAGTGTTCTCTAGTTATTGTAGAGCTTATGAAGTGAAACTTGAGGATACAATTCCTGTATTATAGTGACTGTTGTAGAAGCAGCTAAAACATTTTGTGCTGATAGAGCCAGAGTAAGAGCAGAAAATAACTGCTTTGATCTGAAAACTGTGTTTTAAAAGAAAATACTAGGAAGCTTGAAAAGGAGTACAGTCTAATGTCTCAAAAAAGTAACAATGAAATACAGTACTTTCAATTCAGAAAAAGGGAAAGAAAAGCTGCAGAAGCAGAAAACATCAGAATCCAGTAGAAGGATTAACACACAGTGCAGCCATTTGCCCTAGAGCAAAGGAGAGCTCCAAGGGAACCTGATCATATTAAATGTAAAGCTAAAATTAGATGCTTGCAAAAGCAGATCAGGATGCAAAAATTAAAAATAGCTGCTATATCTTCAGAAAGTGACGGGGAATTAGATTTGAAGTCACCAGAGGAAGATGATTTAGGGGATGATATGTATAAATGGGAAAAGAAAAAGCTGGGAACAGCAGCATGTATAATAACTGATAGATTACCATCCCAAGGCAGGGTGTGCAGCAGGTAAAACTGCTGCTGCTTTACATGAAGTGACCCAGGGGATTTGGGACAGGATAGCTGCTGATCTTGGGCCACAGAAAGCAAGCACAGCCATGGACTAGAGTATGGTCCTTTTAGAGACTACTTCAAACTTTGAATTGAGTTGAAATTAAATGGGCAAATTGATTAGAGCTTGTGCTGACATCAGCTTTTACTCAGACAGAGTAAAGGAATAGTGTACAGCCTCCTTGTTGACTGCATTAAGTCCAATTTCTGAGCAGATACTTAAGAAGAAAATGTAGCTGGCAGCACTAACTTTAAGCCAGAAGCCAAGAAGAGACAGAGCACATTTTACGAATAAATGAGGAATTGCTCAAATATTGGCATGATGTAATAGCAAGTACACACTGCCCGTTGCTGATGGGGCACAGGTACCTGCAGCCCTCCTGGCAGCAACAGCAATCAATGGGATTCCTTGAACAGGGGATGGATTATGAGAACTGGCTGCCCAAATACACCCCCCCTATTTGCAATGAGTGCTGGTGAGCATCTGTAGGAGGGCAGTGCTAGTACAGGCACACCTGGATTCACTTGACATGCCAGAAGAAAAGGAAATTCCACATTTGAGTCAGGCTCTAAAACACAACTCTGGATAGCTGTTGCTAACATAGACTTGATCATAACCTTGAAAGAAACTGCCTCATTTGCTAGTATTTAAGAGGGGGGGATGTGCTCCTACTCTGTAGCATTCTTTTGAGTAATTTTATTATTCAGGTTAATACTTAAAGGCAACTAAGCAGCAAAAACTGGCCTCTGACTTTGTGACAACAACTTTGCTTCAGGCTATACAGCAAATCTGCTAGGAACAAACATGTCCTAAATACTACCACAAGAATAAAAGTAGATGATCCAGAATATCTGATGTGCAGTCACGACTTGTTCAAGAGTCAGACATTTGCGGAAGCACCGAGAATTATCTTTAGACAGCTCCCCAAGAGTTTGCAGCAGGGCAGGCAGCCAAACCAGCATGGTGCAGCACAGCATGGCCAAGGTCCTCAGCTTTATGGTCTGCTTGGTTCTAGGGGAGAGGGGAAAAGAAAAAGTCTGCAGCTACTCTGTGTCCTCGAGCAGGTGATGAACCCAGTCCTACAGCTCTTCGTATCAAGACAACACCCATCCTCTTTCTTGCCTTCAGTGAGAGCTACACACCTACACCTTCCACTGCTAGCAATAGGTGTGCAGAGCCAGAGCCCTGGCGAATTTGCTGCACATCACAGAACACTGCTCAGCTCCAGTACAATATAAGCTACTAATACTGCTGGCCTGTCAGCTGGCATATCGGTGTCCTGGCTCCAGCCTGCATTTGAGATGAATTTGCTCACTGGGGCGATAGCAGCCACAGTGATACAGACCCCAGAGTGACTCCATTCACCACTGTCTGCACTGGTCCCTGGAGATCTGACATTCTCAGATCTCTTTTGGGTTTGAGTTCTACAGCTTTTCCTGCAGGTTGGCAGCAAAGTTCTCAGCCACAACAGACACCATGCTAGCTCCCTTGCCAGGGACTCCTCCCAGGAGTTAACACACACAGTAAGTACATTTCTCAGCAGTTACACAGGTCTGGTGCTCAGATCACTAGCTATAGCATCCTACACCACAAATTACTTGGTTCCTTAAACACCTCCTAGGGCTGATGGATTCTGTTCTCCACCATGGAGTTCGCTATTGCTATCCTATACTGACCCTCAGCTTCATTCTCCTTCACTGCCACCATCCAGCCTTTCTTCCTGCCGTGGTTTCTGATCACAATTCTTCTCTCTAGTATTACATCATGCATCATACTTCATTTCACTCACTAGAGCTGCATAACTATAGCCTGCTACCAGAAGAATTCATGCAGCATGAGAGGATTTTCATGAGCTTGCTCTGCTCATAGCTGCAAGAGACATTGCTGCCAGCTGAGGACACCTTACCTGTAGAGACCTGGCAGATTTCCAGACCCTTTGTTCCCTCAATAGAGAGGGATCAAGCGCACTGCATCTCCTGATAGCAACGGTGATTCTTGTGCAGTCAAGATAAAGCTGGTAAATCAGTCAAAGAGCCTTTTTGTTTTCTCCCCTCTCATGAGTAAATAAGACACTGAGTATTCTGGCACAGCCAGCAGGAACATGATGTCAATTCAAAGGCAAGGGCTGCTCAGCCCTTTGTGGGTGCCCAGGGTAAATGAGAGCAGCTGCTTGTTCCTGCTGCACAATGCTTTCCACTTCATCTCGGCTGCAGGACTCTGGCAGACATCAAAGCCAGCAGTATTCTGCACTAGTCCCTCCCCCTTGCGAAGGAACACAAGTCATCCTAATGAGCCAGAAGGGGATGTGGTTTTTTTTTTTTTTTTTCCCTTTTTAAAGTCTCACTTGCTGTGGACTACGTGCCACACTCACCTTAGCCTGCAGAGCCAGGAGGCTGTTAACATTTAGCTGTTTAGAACACACGTGTGCAACCTGAATTTCTACAAAACATAAGCACATATCTGTTGATCTATATTTTACCAGCTATAGTCCTGCCTGCCATATTTGGTCTCCCTGTCTTCTGAAGGAAAGCACTCTGGGGATGGGACACACTTATGTCATCTACAAAACACATAAGAGAAGTTTCAGCCTTATGGAAAACAGAAATGGTGGGGGGTTTTTTTGAGTGTATATGAAATTTGAGTTTTTGTTGAAGCAATCCAACTTCATTTCAGTTGTTGGCTAGGCCTTAACCATCAGTGAGGCATGTACTGATCTAATCCATTCCTGCTCCCATGTGTGCAAAAGTACACACAATTGGCATTTGATAACTAAGCCATCACAATAACAAGGCTATTTCTGACAAAGTCAGTTTGTTGTAGAACTGGAGCTTCAGTTGGTAGATAAACACATACTAAATAAACAAGAACAGTTTTGTTAAAAATATTCTTGAAGGTTAATTAAAAGTGTTTTATCCACATCACGTGTAACCTTAAATCCCAAAGAATTGAGAGATTGAAAAGCTTACTTAATCTATAGCAGCAGGGTTTTTTCTTAGGCAACATGAAAATTCATAGAAGTTTCAGATTTTGGGATAAAATACATATTTAAAATATAAGTATGCACAATGATGCAAACAGGGAGACTCTGGCTAAAAGACAAAAAAAGCAGGGGACAAAGGCAAGCAATGGCCCATCAGGTGTTAGAAAAAATACTATCAAAGAAGGGACCAACAAAACCCCCCTTGGTTCCACCTCTTGCTCAAAGCAGTACTAACTGATCAGGTGACAAATACTAATTTGCTTCTGGTCTAGCTTTGAAGTTTAAAATACAGTAATAGAATTACCAAAACATCTGAATATTGGTGTTCATGGTAACCTTGTACCAGTGACCCTACCATAGCTCACCATCATGAAATAGCACAGAGCTTCTCAGGTGTCTATAATTCTGCTAGGAAGAAAGCAACAGAGAAGGTCCAGTAGTTTTGACTTGCCAAAAAAAAATCTTATGTGCAGAAACAAAGTAATTTCTTTCCTGAACTCTTCACTGTCCCTCTTCCCAACTATTCATAGTGATTTAAATCTAACATTACAAAACAAGCTATATGTGACAACTGTCAGTTCAGGGCAGCATTAGGTAATAAGTGAGCTCACTTCAAGGAGGAATGAGGATTTAAGGTTTTAAGTTAGTATTTAGAACATGGAACTGATGCAAGCAAAGAGTTCAGAAAGGACACAAAAGTCATTGTCAGCAGGGGTTTGAGAGAGGCAGAACAGCTAGCACAAGAGCACTTCAAAAATAACATCTCCTTATATTTATAATCAACTACCTGGCTCAAGTACTTTAACTCTCAATAAAAGCTTTGTATCCTATGTTAGGTAACACCAAAGCACTGTCATTGCTATATACACAGCCTTTCCACAGGAGTCACACTATGTTTACAAGTCAGTGCAATTCTGCTGGGTAGGGCCTTGTAGCAGAGATGAACAAAAAGATCACACCCATCTTAAATCTCATGCCCTAGTCTTCTCTTGATGAGAATTGCCTCTTGGGTTGCAGAAGGCCCAGGACACAGATGGAAGGTCCTGAGAAGGCTATTAAATGATTGCATGCCATACTTTTGATGCAAGAGTTAGAACTGAGTACTGCTTTTCTCTCAAGAGACCTTTGTCGGATGGGATAATACCCCGTACTCAAGTGACCATTGAGAAAAGGCAAGCCTGTTTTCTTATGGCAGTAACACAGCTAGTGCAGTTAACCAGAAAAAAGCAGCTCATTGCTTTTAAAGCCCTTATCTGGGAACAGCAAAGAAACAGAAAAGTATACTTTTAGAAAAGGACACCTGAACACTGCACTTCTTACCTCTTCCAAAAGGAAATTCAAATGACATTTTGGACAGTTAAGTAGTACACCACCACATGCCTGCAGGCTGACAGAAGTAAGCACTGGGCAACACCAGGCAGCTTTAGTCTGCAGGAGTGATAGATAGTCCTCTCTACAAAAAACCTCAAGGCATCAGTGTAAAAAAAACTTCTGTAGCACAGATAACTCATTCAGCTAACAAGGTCAGCAATAGCTAAAGCCATGTCCCAGAAGCTACAAAGCTAATGCATTGCTGTTACAGCAGTAAGGACTCAAAGCACATTCTTTTAGCAACAGTAATTTTATTATGCTCTTTGGACTGGAAGTTCACTATCAGAAAGTCAGTAGCGCTGGCACACTGAACAATTCAGATTTCTGTTATATATACACACTATTATTTAAACTGATTAGGATGAAAATGGACATAAAAACTCCGAAAGACTGCTTATTAGATTTGTCAAACCAAACATTTTCTGAGCAACTCCAAGAACCAGATATCTTAATAAAGAGGTCCACATGAAAAGAACCAAATATTGCTCCCAATGAACAAGCTGAACATCAATGAAGACTTAGTCATATTCAGACATCTTCAGTTACATCCTTTCATACACAAGCATTGTTCATGCCCCTCAAAAAGAATTCATAGAAGCCCAGACAACAGCAGCTAGAATATATCAGCTTTGATTTCTACAGTATTTTTAAGAGTTTCAGGCCATACTTTATTTTTTTTTTTTTAAGAGTGTTTCAGTAATCATACACATATAAACTCTCTCATCTTTGTTAAATGATTTTACAGTGAAAGTATAATCTATCTTCTTGTTCAGAGATTTTCCCAAACCATTAAATAGTAACAACATATTAACCACTGAAGTAACATCCTTCCAGACAGGCCTGTCAGCAGATTTGATACAGTAATCTGAATGGAATATCTGGAAACCAACATGTGACAGCTGCAAATCTGACAGAGCTACGAGTTTTACTCAGATGGCTTTTGCAAGGTATCAGTGATGTGATAAGAAGCCGCTGAACTGCATTTTCACATGCCCTAGTTGCATTTGCATTTCCTTTTTCAGCCAAGGCTGATGGGAACTAAAGAAGTTGCAGTAACAACCCAAATGCAGTTGCTTCTCACCCATTCCCCCTATGAGGTTAATTTAAGAACCTAAGAGGGTCAACATCCAGATAACCTCAACACTTTGCTCTTCAAAAAGTAATAAAAAGCTGCACAGCTTCAAAAAGCATAATGTATTTCAAGATAATTAAACCCTTCAATTAGCATATCCAAGACCTTATGTCAAACCATAGTACAAAACAGAAGTTTGTATGAAGTATTATCAGTTATTATTGAAATAAATCCTAATGGCTCCATGCTCTTGGCAGTGCGGTGTAAAAGTGGAAGCACTTCAAAGTATCACCTTGTTTTCATATTCCTCTTTGAGTTGGATATATACCTGGACTTTGAGATATTCTGTTTGATTGGTTGTGCAGGTTGGTGTCCTTGTATACAAACCAAACATTTCCTCCCCATAAAACCATGTTAAGCAAGCCAAACACCTGTAGGTTAAGAAAAAAGGCGAGATTAAGGTTTTGGTTTTTTGGGGTTTTTACTTGTTGGGGTTGGGTTTTTTTTTTTATTTTAAAAAAAACACCACAAAACCAAACCCAACCAGAATATGACTTCAAGGCAAGCCAGAAACAACTGCTATCATTGGCATCCCTTTGCTGTGGGCAAGACATTTCTACACGCTTTAGAGTACTATAAGCTATTTTAACAGATGACTTTGGAAATCAGATAGCCAATTTACTCTGTCCTTTGCATGGAATTAGACAAGTTCTTTTCAGTCACTCAGCACCTCCGCATACACACATCCAGAGCACATAGTTAATTATTACTGGGCCAATGAATAACAGCCAGAGTTTTGAAAAACTGGATTCACTAAGATCTTACAGTAAGCCCCATTTGCCCTGCTGTGAAGAGTCCATCCTATGAAGATAAGCTTTATATCATTGTATACTCTGGTTTTCAGCTGGGATGAAGTTAGTTTTCACAAGAAGCTAGAGGGGGGACACAGCCAGGACAGCTGACCCAAACTGGCCAAAGGGATGTTCAATACCATATGACATCATGCTCAGTATATAACTGGGAGGTTGGCCAGAGAGGAAGAATTGCTTGCTTGGGGCTGGGCTGGACACTGGGTTTCAGACAGTGAGCAAATTGCATTGTGTATCACTTTATATATTCTTTTATTACTATTGTTGTTGCTATTTTCCTATTCCTTTGCTGTCCTATCAAATTACCCTTATCCAAGCCCATGAGTTTTACCTTTTTCTTCTGATTCTCCTCCCTATCCCACTGAGGGAGGGATGAGTGAATGGCCTCATGGTGCTCAGCTGCCAGCTGGGGCTAAACCACAACATTATATTATAAGGAATATCTATTTGATGTGTAAAAATGCTTGCAGTTGATTAAAAAGCTAGGTTCAGCACCAAAAGGCAGAGCAGGAAACACAGTGTCTCCTCCTTACTTCTATCAATCAATGACCCACTTGGGTGGCTCAGTAACATATTTTAAGGTGCTCTTGGCTACAGACAGAAATAGTATAAAGACTCAAATGTGTCTGGAAATGCTGCATCTAACAGCTCCAGAGACAGATCCTACAAGTTTTTTCTTCAAAGAAAGGAAGAGAAACAAATTTCCTTTTAAAGAAAAAGTTTGGTCAGTGTTTTACCGCAGTATTAACGGGCATGAAGAACTGATAACCCATAAAGCAATCTTAACACAGCAAGCAACAAATGCTATCAGCAGAACAGGGCTCTCAGGTGCCATTGGCTATTTTCTAACACATTTATTGTACCCATATGGCAGAAGACATACATACCACAGACACATTCAGAGTTCCCATGCTGGTCACAGAAACAAAACGACAAGTTGTTCCTGGTGCTTCACAAGATTCAATTCCTGGAATAATGCTGGCCCCTGTGGACATTTTGATGTCAGCAAGTGCCTTTGCCCAAGCAAAAGTACTGACCATCCACAGAAAGGCTGTTATGACAGTGATAGCCAAGTCCTGCAGAAAAGGAGTACTCACCATTAGGTTCAAATAATTTGCATGAATGTACCTAACAGAGCAAGACATAGACAGTATGAATTATATCACCAAAATAACTGCATCAGTGCTAATGATCACAAGCAAATTTAGCCATTAACAATGTTGTAATTACAACTCAAGTTATAATCTGAGTTGCTAATCAGCTACAAAACTGTACGCCTTTTGCATCTATCAAGCATAAACAATCTTATCCTCTGTAAGAAATTAGTTTCTAAAAATCAGACGCCTAGCACTTATGTTATAAAAAAATAAAGTCAAAGTTTAGTAAAGTGGGGATGGCAGAGGAGAAAGGACAGAGGATTTAAATCTGGATCACTGATATGCTAAAATTTGGCTTGAAAAGTCTGTTTCTGGGCATGCTCTGAAATGTTTCATTCTGAGGATGAGGGCTTTGGTATTTAAGGTGACTAAAATTCACAAGATAACTATTTCCCTCTACCTGCCCAGCAGGTGCTCTACACAGGGAAATTCCCAGAGACTATGGAATAATTCTATATTCGAATACATGATACAAAAGAACAGTTGTGGTGAAGACACCATTCACCTGAGAAGATGGAACTGCATTCCACCCTGCTTCAATAACTGCATAAGGTATGATGCCATGGATGTTCAAGGACTTTGGGTCCCCTTTTCTGCTTGAGTGTTGTAGTGACTCATCTGAGATATTTGTGTTCACACTCCATCTAACTTTTGGAACTACTGAATATTCACAAATTATTCAGATATTCTTGTATTAGCAGTATTTCTCATCTCTCTGTGGTTTCAAAGTCAAAACGTTAAATATCTTATTATTACTTACAGTTAGTGGAAACTTGCTATTTTGTTGATACACATGCTTATATCCAATATATACCACAAGGGCAGTAATGCAGTAGAGGAATACCAACACTGCAAGTGTAACAAAGAATTGTGCAGAAGAGGAGAAGTTGCCCACAAGATAGACGTCTGTCCAAGTACCACCACAGCGTTTTGCGTCTGGTGCACTAAATACAACAGTATTCAACCTGCAAAGATTATATCCTTCATGTAGTTAGAGTTCACTATGCAGTGGAAACTTCATACAGTCATGCTTCACAGTAAGAGTGCTTCAGCATTCTGATTGTGTAAGTTCACTCTAAAAGACAATTTATATTTGTATAATGTATCAGTTACACAGCACAAAGACTTGTCAAGATATCTGAAGATTGTTCCCCATCCTGCATTGGGCTACACAACAGCAACTTCAGGAGAAGAATCTTAATATTACATTTATCATAACCGAAGAAAGAAATCCTGATTTGGAAGCAGACTTAACAGCATTATTTTGGAGACTGGCAGTTAAATGAGGGGATCAGGACTTAAAAGGCACCAAGTCGCATTACAGCTACAAGAAAATGCAAGTTCTAAACGTTCAAGTGTAGGAAATTCACTAAAACCTACATGACCAGCAATGACCAGGACAGAATAATTTCAGATTCCCACTCTCCCCTCCAAGTGCTGTTACAACACTGGGCTTTGTGACCAAATTCTATACTTCTGTAGTAGTTTTTACTAGCTGGCTTCTGAATCCATTTCTATACTTACAGCTATGCTTCTTGAATACATAGGGAACACCAACTCTGCACTTGTTGTAACTGTGCAGCTGTGGCAACAAAGAGGAAACCTTCCTCCTCATGCTCTGGTAAAGGAGCTTGTGTCTACAAGAGCTCTACAATGACAGTGGAATATTTAGTTTTTATGTACTCAACACCCTTACCAAGATCATAGTGGAATAAACTGAAAAGTAAGTATTTTCCATTCAGTATTTAAACAAAAATATGACAACAGCACATCCAAAATAATCTTATCTGCACTACAAATTGGTGAAGAAATAGGCTGTTAAATTAATTGTATTATTTTGCTTATTAATCACCTCCTGTAGCATTCATGCACTACTAGAATAAAGCTTAAGGCAGAGCAATACAAAGCAGTAACACAGCCTACTGCCATTACTACCTGCTTCTTTCTATAGTACACCAACAACCACAATGCTTTGAATAATTACAACTAAATATTTATTTATTGCTACTACAGAGCAAACCAGAGGTTTCACATGTTCATTCAGGTATATAGAGTAAGTACATATTCATAGGGAGACAGATGGGGGAAAAGTGAATAAGAAATAATGAGTTTATGAGCAACAACTAAAGAGCTAATACTCACCTGAATGGATAAGCAAAAGCAGCTGTAACAGTTTTGTTTACCACACCTTTGCAGGAAACTAGAAGAGTAGTTTCACCTTGAAAGCCTCCACATGTGGCAAAAGCAAAGATGGAAAAAATCTATAGGAATTGACACATAGACATATTAGTACACACCACTAGACCTCAAAGGAAAAAATCTCAACCTTTTAGTTGAAACAGCTAATGAAAGCAAGAAATAACAATGGGAAAGCATGAAGTGATGTCAAGGAATAATTAAAGTGTTGAGTTTCTATAATCCAGAAATATGAGCAACACCACTAACAAAGGCCAATTTGAAAGTTCTTTTTATTTATATTTTTCTTAGCTCCACACTAAAATTTTGGGGGTTGTTTGTGGGTTTTTTTGTTTGTTTTTGGAATGCTAAAAGCTAGCACAACCCCTCTTCCAGTTGTTAAAGGAAGTATTTTTCAGAGTCTCAGACGTGCATAACAGTACATTAGCTAGAAGCTCTGTGCTCAGAGTATTGTACATCAACTTGACTCTCTGAGTAGCTCTTGTTTTCCCTTTGTTCACTACCAAAATCCTATACATGCTATAAGCAGAACACACAGCAGCACAAATTACTGTGACAAACTTGTAATTAAGACACAGATTTTTGACATAGATTTTTGTCTCTGTAGAACTATTATCTTCCCTCCCAGCCAGAGGGCCTGGCTGAAGAGCAGCTCTGTGTCGAGCACCTACTACTTGCAAGACAAGGCAGGGAACAGGCAGCCCATTAGCACACACCTCTTCAGGCCTACCCAGCTAGGACACAGGAGCAAAGCCAGGCCTGGGAAAGAAGGAGAAGCAGCCCCACTCACCCACTCAAGAACCTTAATGAAGCCCAGGGGCTCCAGGAGTAAACCAAAGTCCACCCTCAAGCCAGCCATCCTGGGAGGTACCAGAGCAGCCTACAGGAACCACAGACAGGAATAGCCCTGTAGAAGCACCTCCCTATAGGGCCATCCCCTGTGCTCCTCCCTGCCACACCCACTTACCTCAGCCATTTACCTCATGCTGGGGATGACCCCACCCCTATTACCTCATGCTGGGGCTCTTCAGCCCCAAATCAGAGGCAGGGGGAGGCCAGCTGTGTGGGGTAGGTGCCACTGCCATGGAGGACCTTGTCTGTGGGTGGGGGAAACAGTGTGGTAAATGTCACAAGGAGGAACAGCTTTGGCCATGTTATGGAGTTGGGCTGCAGTAACTAACTTCCTTCCCTCCCTCCCTCCCTCCCTCAAGGGGCTGTGATCGGCTGAAGTAGGAAGTGCTGCCACAGCGAGGCCATGAGCACTGCGGTGTCGGGGCTGTGCGTCCTTGAGGCCAAGCCTTGCAGGAAGGACAGCAGGTAGCAGGCAGAGGACAGCATGCTTCAGGGGATCTGCTGTGCCATACCATGATTTGGGGCTTACTGATTTTATTAGAAAACAAGGCAGAGGCTCTTGACAATTCATGTGCAGTGGAAGCTTGCTGAAATCTCATCAAATACATTTGATTTTTTTTAGCTTTATTTTTTTTGTGATTGTGCTCTATTGTTGATACATTATCTTCTGTGAAACAGAAGAGCTAAAACTTGTGCTGAAGAAGAGCTAATGCCTGTGAGAGGGACTGCCTTCTGCCCTGACTGGAGAGCATGCCTAGCCGAGGTGGCTAACAGACACAGCACTTGCTGCAGCAGTTTCCTGGCTGTGTTTCAAGATCTGCCAGAAACTTCTGGGATTGCTGGGGGACTCCTGGGAGCCCTCTGAGGAACGTCAGGGTGTCTGGTGCCCCTCTTGGGAAGGGATAGCTATGGGAGGCTTGTGGCTGTTTCTAGCAAGATCTTACTGATCTAGCAGCTTCTAGCCAGCTCTCTGAGCTGCTCCTGGACAAAGGATGCTGGGAGGTTTTGTCCCAGCTGAGCCCAGTTATGGCAGCCAGGCAGCCTTGCAGCAGGTGCTGAAGAGATGCCAATGGGAGAGCTGGCTTGGAGTGCAGCTCCTGGGTCTAGTTAGTGGGTACAGCAGTTTGTGTAGAAGGGGGCCAGCAGCCTTCACAGAGCGACATATGCTCAGCCATGGTGGTAGCATGCTGCGGATCATAGTCCTCAGTACTGTCTGGATCAGTTGTGCCTTCTGCATCAGAAGCCTTGGCTCAGACTGAGCTGCTGAAGGGTGGTGCAGCTCTCCAGTCCTGAGGCTGGGGAGGAGAGCCTGGGGCTGGGAGATGCAGGGTCCTTGCCTGCAGGAGGTGTGCATAGGTGGAAAGTGTATGTCACCAGGAGCTGTGGGAGGAGGTCAGCTGCCTACACAGCATCAGAGATGATGAGGAAGGGACCCATTGGATCTTCTCTGAGACCCTGCAGCTTCAGGAACCTGAATCTACTTCATTCCTATAGGAAGGGCAGGTGGAGTCTGTGCTCATTGGGTCAGGAAATGGAGACTCCCATGCTGGTGAAGGCTGGAAGCTTGTGACTCCTGTCAGTAGAGGATGGCTGCAGCTGCAGATGTGCAGCTACAGAACAGAGTCAGTATCCTGGTAGCAGATAAGGAGTTGGGAGCTTTCTCCAATGAATCCTCCATGCCAGCTGAGCCTCAGCCATGCAGGAGTACTGGGAAGAAGAGGTGATTGACAGTAGAAGGAAATTCCCTGCTACATGGGATGGAGGTCCCTACCTGCTGACCTGACTTGCTGTCTAGGGAAGTTTACTGTTCACCAGGGGCTTGGATCCAGGATGTTGTGGAGACACAAGCTTCAAATTATTAATCACTGCTGCTCTTCCACGTGGGCATCAACAATACTGCCAGCATTTCAAGCATGACTACTACATTATTCTGGGGAGGCAGTCAACATTTTGGGGTCCTGGATGACTTTGTCCTCAATTTTTCTAGTGAGGAAGAAGTGCTTGATGAAGAGTGAACAGATCCTGCAGGTCAACAGTTGCTTGCACAGCTGGTGTTAATAAAGGGGATTCAGCTTTTACCACCATGGAACCCTCTCTGAGGATTGAGGATTATTAAGAACAGATGGGATCCACCTAACCAAATAGGGCAAAAGCATCTTTTCAACAGGCTGGCCAATTTGCTGAGGAGACCTTAGAACTACGTGTGATGGATTTGATATCGGGGAAGAGATGATGACCTACAATTAAGTGAGGAGGTGGTGGACTGGTTTGGTAAGCAAAGGGTACAGGATGATATGATTTCAAGGAGAGACTCTGAAATCAAGAAAACAGGGCAGAAGCTCTCCCTTTCTCTCAGGTGCATGTATGCTTGTAAGGAAGTGCCCACAGAACAGCATTATGGGAGAAGCTCTCATAGGTATGTCTGGGAAGTCAGTGTGAGTGAGTGCCTGTATGCGAACACATGCATCATGCGTAACAGGAGGTATTAGAGGTCTGTGTGCACTTGCAGGGCTATAATCTCATTTTGATCATGGCCATGGGGTGGATGAGATAACTTGCATGATGGGAGTGCTGCTGTGGATGGATACAGGCTCCTTAGGATGAACCAGGATGGTGAGGAGAGGGAGATGATGTTTATGTGAGAGAGCAGTAGGAACATATAGAGCTCTGCCTTGGGATGTATGATGAGCCAGCTGAGAGTTTAGGGCTAGGATGAGAGAGTGTGAACCAACATGGGTGATGCCACTGTGGCTGTCTGCTACAAACTACTTGATCAGGAAAACACAGAGGAGACCTTCTTCAGATAACCAGAAGGTGGCTCTGGTCCTCAATGGGAAATTTAAGTACCTGCTGGAAGGGCAACACAGCAGGGCACAAGCAATCCAGGTAGTTTCTGGAGTGCAGTGAAAAGGTCCCTCACACAGGTGATGGAGGAGCTGACAAGGTGAGGTGCTTACCTTGACTTGATACTTACAGATAAGGAAGGACTGGTCAGGGATATGGAGGCTGGGGGCAGTCTTGGCAGAGTTTGCTTTGTGACAGTTGTTACTGCTGTGAATAAGTTGTGGGAGGCCAGCCAAGGGTGGGAATACGTGAGGAAGCTTCCAGGTTGGGGGATCCATGTGAGAACGGTAACAGAGTCAGCCTTTCAGCTGGCCTGGAGTGGCACTGCTGCGAAACACTGGCAGCAGGGTGGGATGCAGCAGGGTGGGATGTTCTCACACAGCTTTCTGCAAGTTTCTACCCCCTAGCTTTCTGCACAATGAACAAGAGAGGTGGTGAGATCTGCCTGCTCTACGGGCTCCTGGAGGTAGTCCAAGTTTAAAGCTGTGGAAAGGATGGCTCTCTCCTTTCTTGCACTGCTGTGTTACAAATACAGCTGGTGCCCAGCCTGGCAGCCTCCTCCCTGGCTGGTGACTTCTGCTTTGTTCTCTTTCATGCTTGTGAGCCTAACATGGACTGCACAAACAAAATGGGGGCAATCCACAGCTGTCAAATTTTGATGTGATTGTCCTTGAGGGTTATATACACTTCTAAAATAATAGAATAGGCTCATTTATTACATGAAAATGATGTTGTTGATACCTCAAAATACAATGAATTAGTATCACTGATTCCATTAATTCCAGTACCTGTAAATGTCTTTTAAATCTGATGTAACTGTAGGCTTGCCAGCATCGCTACTACACTGGTTATTAATATATGAACTTGCTGTTAAGATCAACTTACAAATTAGTAACTAATTAATTAGAAATTATGACCAGTTTGCCTGTCTATTGGAAATCTCCAAGAATATGTGTTTGTGGGTATAAAACACACTTGGTGCAGAGTGCAGTGAAGGGTGAGAGCACCTGTGTGGCAAGGGCTACTTGTGGAGCTTTCCTTGGCAGAGTGAGGCCATTGTGCAAGCACTCAGGGAGCTGTGAGCAAGATGCCAAGCCTCCCAGGACTAGTAGGGTGTACAGGTGTCATCAAGCATATGCTAAATTTAATTTTTAAAATGTTGCATTGTCTTAATTCT
This sequence comes from Balearica regulorum gibbericeps, assembly GCF_011004875.1. Taxonomy (NCBI): domain Eukaryota; kingdom Metazoa; phylum Chordata; class Aves; order Gruiformes; family Gruidae; genus Balearica; species Balearica regulorum. Next base: position 15,499,961 of record NC_046184.1, read on the forward strand.
GTCATGGGGGTAGAGCGCTCCCAGATGAGTGTAGGCTTTTGAAGCGCAAAAATGATTGGTTACTCCTTGGAGCAGGCTACTAAAACACTCTTTGTGCTGTTAGAAATCACAGCCAGGGTATCACAGGAATGGGAAGCCCAGAGTAAGAAGGGCCTAAATCACCAGGCTGCAGAATGGCACCTTGCATTTCCAAACGAAGGTGACAAGATCTGTGAGGGTCTGGACCTTCTGTGGGGGGTCTGGTGTGGTCTCGGGCACAGCATTGAGCAAGCTCAGTCTCCTGCAAATGCATTGCTCTGTGGCACCATCAGCCTTTTAGTACTGCAGGGCAGAGCTGTCTAAGCCTTCATCCTACATTTCCAGGGGTGTTGTAGATAGGGTCAGCAAAGGCTGTCCAAGATAAGGTCTAAGACAATAAAACTAGTTATTTGATTAGCTATAATGAACTTATAATTTGTCTTCATAAGATATGTCATTGACTGATGTTGCAAGGGGAAAACAGTAATCTGATTTTTGGTGCTGTAATCAATCCCTCTTAAAGTCAATGTGGTTGAACAGTGGGTGCAAATTAGGGAACAAGACCACAGCAGAGCTGTAGAAGTCTTCTAAGGTCTCTCTTATGCAGATATTGCAATGGCACAACTAAAAGCAGCTTTAGTTTGGGCTGTGCAGGTCTTGTAGGATCAGCTTCCAATGGGGGAATCTCTGTGCAACTGGCAGTGCTTTTTTTGTATTTCGTGGTGGTGTTTCTAAAGCAGCTGGTGAAATGCCCTCTGATTTTGTAAGGATCTGTCATAGCTCGATGTTATTTCTTCTGAGTTAAATAAGCAGTGGCTGAACTGGGAAAATGTGGCCTATGGGAGACTATGCGCCCTACTCTCCATGTAGTACACAAATCTCACAAGGGTTCAAGCCACCTTGATTAGCTTAGCTGCCTGAATAACCAGTGCCTTTATGAAGTAAAATAGGAATATAAAAAAGGGACAGACCAAGATAAAAGATGGAATATCTATTTGCTGCTCATTTCCACGTCCTCCATGCCCAAGAAAAAGTGTTCCGTCTATGTGGCGTATAAAGTCTTGGTTCAGTCTAAATGAACCAAGCAGCTCCCTGCCCCCCATCTAACATATCTCAGAATTTTTTTCTCTGTCTTCTTTCTTCCCCATCTTCTACTTAAAACATATAAGCAATATATCTCCCTAAAAGTACATATAGGCACTTGTTTGATTCTTCTCCTTTTCCACTTGTCAGTTAGTTAAAAATATTTCATTATATAAAGCATTCTTCAAAAATGTTCCCAGGCCCTGATTGATATTGGGCCCCCCCCCCAGTCTTTTCAGGTGTTAGATGTCTGGTATAGATTTACTCTGAACTATATATAATGTTCTAGCTGTGGGCTCATTAATTCAAAATTGGTAATTTTTCACTCCATATAACTTATCTCTCTGGGGTTAAACGTATTTTGGAACATTTTTGCTAGTGGATTGCATTCCAAAGTGATATCAAACACTTTAAATATAGATAGTACTTCCACAGAGCCAATTTCATAAGCTGAAATCAATTCTAAATCAAATCTCTGTAAGGAGGAATTTAAGCAGGTAGACTGTGTACTGTTTAAAAGCCCAGTACAGAAAGAGAATTATTTAGCTTGAAAAATCAGTTTGGCTTAGAAAGTGACAGAAGTATAAAAAATATATAACAAATGGCAGAAAGGAGAAGTTGGTAATAATGAATATAAATTAGAAGGCAGTCTATTGCAGAAAAGTGATAAGAAAGCAAATGGACCGAAGGACCAGTATATGGTCTGCAGACTTGCAGACAACAGCAATCCATTTTTGAATCACAAGAGGAAGAAAGGAGATTATACCAAAGTGAATAGACAGAAATGATAGAATCAACTGGAAAAAAAAAAAAGGGGGGGGAAAAATGACCAATATTATATTCTGTATTTGGGGAAAAAGCAGGAAAGTATTAATATGCTAATAGTGTAGTAAATCCTTTCCACTCAAACAGGGCTCAGGGGAGTGTTGAGTCACATCTGCTAAAGCTTTTGTATCAGTTGTCAGTACTGAGCAACCCAGTTTGGACAGGGCTGATAAGGAACTCTCATAACATGAACAATGATTGCTGGTCATCTTTGAAACACTGGTCAAGACCCAGGTGTCTGATGTTATGGCAATATAGACCTACCCGTTTATAAGTACTTCTAAGAAAAAAGATGGGATGACTGATGCAGAACCCTCTTCATAGAGAATTAAATTAGAACAATATAGTTAAGGTCAAGCTACATAGCCATTTGGGAGTTAGTTTTTGCTGATTAGTCAGTGCTTAAGCAGTGATGATCAAAAGACTGGGCTGATAATAGTTGTCACTGTAACACACTTCCAAGTTCTGCAAGATATTTGACCTAGTACTTGACTCTAAAAGGATATAAACCTGATGTGAAACACTAATTTAATTAGAAACTAGGTAACTGATAGCTCTTAAACTGAAAATCAGTATTATTAGTGAAAAAATAATTTCTCAGTATACCGATTTTCATTCTTTGGAAAATACAAAGGACAAAACTGTGGGGTTTCTGTAGCTGCTCTCATGGTGTTTGACAAGGCTGTGGGAGGGAGCGGTGGGATTCCTGGCTGCCCCAGGGATGAACGTCTCTGACAGAGACAGCAAAGTGCTCGTGCCCCTGTGCGAGGAGTGAGTAAGCTTCTTCTGGAGCATTGTGCAGCAGACTCATTTACTAATGCTTGCAGAAGATTAATTCAAACTACCTGAATGATTAAGGGTCATGGAGAGCTCAGTTTCTTAGACTGAAAGAACTTGGGTGGTTTAGCTTAGCAAAATGAAGGGTATTACTGCTGGCTTGAAGTACACTAGGGAGTCAGTGCAGGGAAGGCAGAAATTTATATTAAAAGACAGTTTTACCACAGGGATCACGGCATATAATCAAAGAATATAATTTATAATGAACATAAAGTGCAAGCATGAGATTTTGGAAATGTCTTCCAACAGAAGGCAAACACTGGAGATTGTTTTAAGAGGGAGTTCAGAATAGTTGTGATATTGTTGTTTGTGATAGCAGTGGAAAAAAACTTGATGATTCATGATGTTCTTTTTCCTATCCTAATCACCTATACAGTCCAAACAAGGATTAATTCAGGGAAGTCCTGAGCTTTGTGTTTGTAGATAAAGCAAGAGAGGATGATTAACTTAATACTTATCTGGCAGCGGAGACACCATTGCACGGGAACGCTCTGTCCACAATACTGTCTGTCTATTCAGCAGGTCTGCCATACCTTTGGAAACTCCAGGTGGTGAAAGTGCTTTTCTTCCTCCCAAATTAAATAAATATCACCTGCCAAATAGCTGTCTATAGGTAGTTTCTTGTGATGTCATAGGCTGCATTTTTTCATCCATGTTATTAGCTACCTGTTTTCTAGTATCTTTGCATCATTTTATTTGCTTGTGCACTCTGATCTTTTCAATCTTTCCTCTTTAGACCTGTGTATTGGGTTTTTGTGGCAAGGTTTTGGTAGTGGGAGGGCTACAGGGGTGGCTTCTGTAAGAAGCTGCTAGAAGCTTCCCCCATGTCCAACAGAGCCAATGCCAGCCGGCTCCAAGACGGACCCACTGCTGGCCAAGGCCGAGCCCATCAGCGACAGTGCTAGTGCCTCTGGGATAACAGAGTTAAGAAGGGGACAATGTTGCTGTGCATCACCAGCAGCAGTCAGAGAGGAGTGAGAAGATGCAAGAGGAACAACACCAAGGTGAAGGCCAGTGAAGAAAGAGAGGCAGGAGGTGCTCCAGGTGCCCAAGCAGAGATTCCCCTGCAGCCCCTGGAGAAGACCATGGTGACGCAAGCTGTCCCCCTGCAGCCCATGGAGGTTGATGGTGGAGCAGATATCCACCTACAGCCCATGGAGGACCCTACTCCAGAGCAGGGGGATGTACATGAAGGAGGCTGTGACCCTGTGGAAAGCCTGCACTGGAGCAGGCTCCTGGCACAACCTGTGGCCCCGTGGAGAGAGGAGCCCAGGCTGGACCAGGTTTGCTGGCAGGACTTGTGACCCCGTGGGGGACCCACGCTGGAGCAGTCTGTTCCTGAAGGACTGCACCCCGTGGAAGGGACCCATGCTGGAGCAGGTGGTGAAGAACTGCAGCCTGTGAGAAGGACTCACGTTGGAGAAGTTCATGGAGGACTGTCTTCCGTGAGGGGGACCTCAGGCTGGAGCAGGGGCAGAGTGTGAGGAGTCCTCCCCCTGAGGAGGAAGGAGCGGCAGAGACAAGGTGTGATGAACTGACCACAACCCCCATTCCCCGTCCCCCTGTGCCGCTGGCGGGGAGGAGGGAGAGAAATGGGGAGTGAAGTTGAGCCTGGGAAGAAGGGAGGGGTGGGAGGAAGGTGTCTTTAAGATTTAGGTTTTATTTCTCATTGTCCTACTCTGATTTGATTGACAATAAATTAAGTTAATTTCCCGAAATCAAGTCTGTTTTGCCCATGATGGTAATTGGTGAGTGATCTCTCCCTGTCTTTATCTTGATCCATGAGCCTTTCGTTCTATTTTCTCTCCCCTGTCCTGCTGAGGAAGACAGTGATACAGGGGCTTTGGTGGGCACCTGGCCTTCACCACAACCTGTTAGTAAATTTATTATTCCATTTATTTCTCTTTTGGCTCTCAAATAACAATGCTCTGTTATATTGTTCCTTGTCCCTGCTTTCTCTGGCACCCCTTTGTCTTTTCTCCAAGACGTTGGAAATCACTGTTTAATGTTGTTTTTTGCTAAAAGTTCTTGAGACATTTTTCACTGCATGTGCTGTTCATCTATCATATCCAAGCAGGTTTTAAATTCTGTGGTTAGTACAAGGTAGATTTTCTGAGACACTCTATCAAAATATGTAAAATAAATTCTAGGCATTTTACACTTTGTTTCATTTACTTATAGCAGCTTAGTTACTTCTGAACTATTATTTTGCTTATTAGTACCCTTGCTGCCTTGAATTTTCATTTTCTGCTGCTGCATCTGTACAAATTCTTGTTATTGTGCTTGATCCCCATGGAAGCCACTGAAGGGCAGGCAGTGGTGTCCCCTACCCCCCATTTCTGTGTACACTTCCAAAGGGCAGGAGAGGAGGCAGCCCTTCCCAGAGAGGCAGTAGCTCCTCTGGAGGGGTTAGGGTTAGGGTTGCTTCAGAGCAGAAGTTTCCTGTAGCTGCTCTTGCCTCCCAGGCAGTGTGATTTTTGTGGGGGATCACAATCTACAAATTCCGTGGTCTAATTTTCCTAGCTCATCACTGACATGACAGGTGTTAACTAGGTAGCTGTGGGCCCTACCCTCTACAGTACGCTGATGCGTGCCTTGTTCTGTGATTATGCTTTGGAAAGTCATCGCTGAAGGCAGACTTCTGGAACATCACAATTAACTGTAAAGGACAAAGAATATGATGTATGCACTTGGAATAAAAATTCTAAATGACACTAGGCTTATGAATCTTCAGCTAGAATTAATTTAGTTGCTTAGTGGAAGGTTTTATCTCAGAGTGCTGAGTGACTGCAGAACTGTGCAGGCAGAATCCTGTTGTACCATCTAGTGGCATGTTGTGGAAATTACCTGTTTTCAGGATAAGGCGGTTATTGTTAATATGAATTATTATTAATTTATGTTTGGCATCCGTGAAACCCCATAGAAATTCTTGGATGAAGGGAAGACATTGAGAATGCTGTAAATGCTGACTTAAAGTGGAAAGCATGGAGAAAAGGAGGTAGAACATATTCTCTGCTTCAGCCAGACTGCTTAAGCTTGGTGTGGCCATCAGTAGCATCCTTTAATACACGTTAGTCTCACTAAAGCCTAGCATTTACTGCTATATGTGAGCTGTATCTTATGATAAAGCCCATCTCTCTAATGCTATTATTAATTTACTTTTTGATGAATCTAGAAATCAATACACACACCCCCTCCATTTTCTGACTGCGATCTCTGAGAACTAACCTGGTAAGTTCAGTTTTGACCATATCATGCCACTTTCAGGCAATATCTGCCCATCAGTACTTCAGCCCACTGCTGTGTTTCCTAGTGTTTTATGTGCAGCTTGGCTGGCACTGCCAGTGAAACAAACTCACTCTACCCGTGGCTGTTCTCTGTAGAAGTTTATACTGTCACACGTTTGAACAGATCAGGATGAAAAATAAACCCATGAACAGGTTATTTTTTTGTACCAAACGGATGCGAAAAAGCTTGTGCTGGCACAAAACGAGGTAGTTTGGGGACAGGACAAGCAGCTGGGTGTGGGAGATACCATTTTCTCAGCTACCTTAGGGATTTCTCCTTAGGCAAAGTCTAAGTGATAAAAGACTCCAAGAAAAGAGCTGTCCCACCCAAAAGACATCAGGCGTCCCACTGCAACAAAAGGGAAGATAATTCCCTTTCAGAACTACATCCTAGGAGTTTTCTGAACACAAAAAGCAGGAGAATTTAGCTCCTAGCAGAAAATGCGGGGTAGGACGAAATCCCTTGGGAAGTCCTGAATATACTGTACCATCCTGCATTAGACTCAAGATGAACTCAGAGCTCTATACCAGTTTGAAGTTTCAAAGGGCCTGCTGTAGCATACTGACTCTGAGAATTAAAGAAACTTTAAAATGTGCCCATTTGTCTGATGGATGGATGGATAAAATGCAGCATCCACTTGACATGCTGAACTACTGCTGCTAGGCTGCTGTGCAGCTAATGCTGCTGTAAAAATTGATTGCATTTTAACCAAATCTCATTAGAAGTTTATGTATAATTAATTCTACAACTGAGCTGAATGTATTACTTTTTTTTTCTTTCTTTATTTTTCTTGAAGGTTCCAGTTTTCCCAACTGTTGACAAAGGATGTGTTAATGACATCATTATGAAGTTCTGTTGTTTACTGTTTTCTTCAACAAGTAGTAATTTTATTGACTTTGGCAGAGAGATCGGTGTTTTGCATGATTTCAATAGATTTTGTGACACAGAGGCATAATATAAACCAAGATGTTCCAGAATAAACAGGACTATTACTACCAGATGGAAATTGTCCTGAAGCATTATTGGACTTGAAAAAACAAAAACATTTTAGGAAAAACATTTTAGGAGTCAATTTAATCATCTTGAAAACAATATCTAAGTATAAAATACTGTTTTTTTAGAAAACAACGGAAGGATATGAATGGTAATTATTTCACATCTTACTACTTTATTGTCTATACACATATTTAGAATATGCTAGTCTTTAAAAGACATGCCAACACACTTGAGTTAGTGAGCTAACTATACAAAGTAATTTGAATCTGAAATGAGATATTTCTGATTATGAAACAAATAAAGGCAGCTGAAACTCAGAAGATACTCTGGCAGCAGACTTAGATACACATGAACTTAGGGACAGTAGATGTTGGCCGACCTTATTTGTAGAGCTGGTCAAATGATTAATTGTGATTTTCAGATGAATTCTAAATTTATCCTGGTAACAATAGCTTATGCAATCAGTGGATAATGAGCCCTGACACATGACAGGTTTATAACTCAAATCCGGGTCATGGACATCAGGCAACAAAATAAAAATTAATCTATTCAACAGTACAAATATTTCTCATTCGAAATGGTGAGAAAGGAAGTCTTGTGTACTTGGGTGGAATAACTGCACAAATACAGATGGCCAAGCAGGTACTATTTGTCTGCCAAATGAGACACAATAGATATTCTTAAAGAATGAGAATTTGTTAAGAATTTGGAAGCAATGACAAACACTTGGTAGATTGTATCTTTTGGATCACAAATTGCAAAACTACATGTGGATTAAATAAAATGCAAAAGGAATGAGAAGTAAAGTGAAAACTGAAATAGAGGGCTAATAAAATTAAAGTGTTGCTATGTAGTTAATTCAGTTATCATCTGACCGGATTAAATTTTCTAGAAAACAAAACACAAACCTAACAAGTCTCAAGCAGCCTATGTAAATAAAAAAGCCTTTCTTAATGTCATTAAATGCAAATGCTACCCAGTGAAAGAAAATAGTTCATAAATCCTTAGTCTAAAAGTTCATAGCCTTCCAAATGCACGAGTGAACTCTCTTTTTGATGCAAGCCAAGAGTTTGGCCAAGTCCAATTTCATGTCAAAAAAGCAAACTATACTCTTGGCATTGTAATTTGGTAGCTACATGTTTAACATCTTTCCTCCAAGACTGCTTCAGCACTTGACATTTAGCAGAAACAAACCGAGGAGGAGCACAGTGACCCCTGCCCTTTTCTTGCTGTGTCCAGAGTCTGGGAATAAATTTGGTCACTGCCCATACCTGCCTGTCACATTGTGAGCTTCAACAGGAGCACAATTTTGGCAGAATATGGAGCTAATGAGGACGCCAGTTGAGAAAGATGATGTTGCGATGTTGCAATGTTGCCAAATTATCCTAGGAAAACAATATCACAGAGAAACCAGAAGAAAAGGATCTCCTATAGGCTAACTGACAAGTCCAGACTTTCAAATACTTGGGCTGTAAAAAAACTGGCCCTCACATAAAGATTTTTAAAAATCAGATTTAAGATTTGCTTTAAGAGTTTTTCCAGTTTAATTTTTAAAAAGTCTTCTTATTTTTCGAGAGCCTTATCAACGCGGTGAGTGGCAGTATAAATGCAGTGTAAAATGCAGTGTAAAAACCAGAAGAAAACCATAGCTTCCCAAGATGCTTCAGCCACAGTAAATTAAACGTGGTCTGGGACCTTCCTGGACTTCTGGGGCTGGAGCACCCGTAGAGAGAGAAACTGACTGGGATTTCCTTCTTCTTCCCTGTTGCAGTGACTCTCATTGCTCTTGCACCTCTCCAGGCACTTAACTGCTTGCATCAGTCCTTGCAAGGCTGATTTCTCCCTTCAGCCATCACCTCCCTCCTTCACACCGCCTCCGTTTTTCACAGGATCTCTGTCATGTTAATCAATCCCGGGGGAATTTTTCCAGCCTCCTGTGATGGGAGATAGAAGGCAGCAGGAGGCTGGCAAGAAGCCAGGCAGGCAAGGGAGTAATAATGCTGCCTTGTCTGCTCCAAACCCGTTTTATTGTGAGCATCCTGCAGTATGAGCCATCTCATGAGCCATTCATCATATTCACAAATGAACCCTGTTCTCGGAGAAAATTTTGAAGAATAGGAAACTTAGAAGGAAAGTCTAGGTTGCCTAATTATGTGGTCACTCGGGTCATTTATACATACTGGTGCCCCTGTCATTGCAATGTGTCCTTCAGCAAATATCTGCATGTCAGTAGAGCACAGCCAGTAACACGTGCCTTACCTGTGTACAGCACTCCAAAGCCTCCGGCTGTAAGAGATGCACGTTGTGCTGTCATCTCATGGTCATGGGCTGCTATGTGTGTGTGTTTATGAACATATAATTTAAAACAAGCAAACCCAGGAGTCGGTTCTAGGAACTCATACAGTTTGTGTTTCAGCGCTGGAAATGCTGTTTTGACTAGCTTCCTGGGGATTTTTCCAGTAGTTGGTTTAATCAGTCTTGCTGGTAGTCTGTCGGCCCCGGGCACCATTTCAGTAGTGTGTATTAGTGAAACATAAAGCTGGAACAACCTCAGAGGGCCACAGGCAGCAAACTGTGAGGCTGTCCCAGCTTGGCCGGTTCCGCAAAGGCATAAATCCACTGTTATTTCCTCCCTTCATCCTTTCTGCACTGAGCACACACCAAATTCTGGGCTATACATAGTGCCTAAAAATTCTACCTTCTCCATGCGTTCCTATTAACATCCAAGAGAGGTGTGGGTTTTTTTCCTCCCTCAAACAGGTATATATATAGGCTTGGCACATAACATATCTGCACATAATTTACATTGTTATACATTTCAAGCACCTGATTAAAATGCATATCGTTAATGGAAGGTAAAATTTAGGACCTATGTATTTTGACAAAACTCTTTGTAAGATGGAGCTTCAATCGATTTTTTTCATTGAGTTGATATAAATCAAGAATAACTCCTTGGAAGTCATATCCTAAAAAATGGATGACATTTAGCATCTCTCATGGAAATAGATTGCTTTAATTAAGAATTCAGCTTCAGTGCAAAAGCATGAAGGTAGAAATGAACCTAACCAGCAGTTGTATAGAGGTGTGCGTTCCTGTGGGAATATTCTACTCTTCTCTGTATTCGTAAGATGAGGTTCTCACCTGGACAGATACTACCAAAATCTGATATAAGGAAGAAAATTTTTATAATGATGGTGGTGAAACCAAACTCTGGAACAGTTTGTCCAGAGGAATTGTGGAGGCCCCCTCCCTGGAAGCGTTCAAGGCCAGATTGGATGGAGCTTTAGGCAACTTGGTCTAGTGGTGGGTGTCCCTGCCCATGGCAGGGTGGTTGGAACTAGATGGTCTTTGAGGTGCCCTCTAACCCAAACTATTCTATGATTCTATGAAAAAACTATGATCTCTCCCAGTTACAATGATTCAGCCTTTCCCACTAGCTTATCTCTGGATGAAACACTATGACATTGAGCTGTACAAAAGATACCCTTTCTTACTACAATTCCATGGGCGGGTGGAGTCCCTCACCGAAGCCCATGTGTCACAATTCATTTGAGGTTTGGAGAAACACTTCCATAGTTTTAGGTATCTTTCCCCTGGTTTTGGGCACTGCCGGAGAACAGACTATAGGGTAAGACAGGCCCCAGGTCTGATCTAGTATGGACATTGCTCTGATTGATTTCTGCCCATGTCGTATAAATGTATATAAACATACATAGAGTATAAATGTAACATTTCCCATCTCACACTGGTGACACTCCTCTTCACGTGCTCACAGTAGACTAATTCCTCAGTAGCTTTCTTTTTAGCCTCTTCTTGGCAAACGCCCATTGCCAAGTGAGAGGGGTTCAAAGGCTTGGCACAAGATTGAAGGGGTGCTGGAGGCGTCCCCGCTGAACTGTGATTGAATGTCAGCAAGCCATTAGCTGAGATGATTGTTTATTCCATAGTGACCACTTTAGTTCCATTTACAACTGTTCCACTAAAAATAAATGTGCTCTTCTGACAGCAAGCGGACAGTCCTTGCGCAAGGCTCGCTTCACCATGAAGCGATCTGTGGGCAGCGTCTGGCTCAGCCCCAGCCCTCCTGGCTGTTGTCAGGACAGTTGTAGGCTGTCACGTGCCCAAGGCCAGCCACTTGCCAGCTCAGACACGGCAATGTCCTTTCACACTCACAAGTCCCTGACATGTATCTGTCCAAAATGCTCTGCACACTTGGCAGCCAGCCCACTTGTGATTTTCCAGTGGCACGTGTTCAGTGACTGCTGCTGTTAACTTTGGCAGATGCAAGGAAAACATTTTGTAACCCTGGAAAATTCCCAGTACTCACACTCCATCTGACTGGTTAACAGCATCCTTCTCCAGTGGCATCTCTGGACTGAGATCATCAAGGAGCATAAGCAATAGGCTAGAGCCTTAGAAAAGAAGGAAGAAGGACAGGGAGAGAAGAAGGAAAAAGCAAGCAGCAATTGTTTCTCTCTTCAAGAATGACATTATTTCTCATTCCAGGTATTCAAAAGTCCTCAAAACCATGCTGTTTTTAAGCTGTGCAGTTAGCTTAAAAATCAGACTCTTGATACAGCTGAGATTCCTTTTCATTTGTCTTCTGATCCTTCACCTTTAGGAGGTGAGATTTGCCAGTTTTTCTCTGCAGCCTCAATGGCTAGAAACCTACTTCTCATTGTCGTGAAAGCTGAGATCCTCAAATAATCATATGACTCCAGAAGCTGGAGATAGAAGAAGTACATTGCGTCCCACAAGACCAGCCATTAGAGTGCTGGCAACACTGCAGTATTTCCCTGGAGAGCTCATCCTGCCGTGCTTAATGTCCCAAAGATAATGTACAAAGTCTCAGATGAGCTGAAGGAGAAATCTAAAGGTCGCATTCAGCCCAGTGCAATGAACCAGCACAAGTCTATAGATCACGTATCTCTGAAGTAGGACCTCTATGTCTAGGCAACGCTGACATTCACAAGCCTGGATTGAATTTCACTCAAGGTGCATTCAGAACAGCCAACAGCTCTACTGGTCACTGCAAAAGTGAATGGAAGCAAAATCTCAGAATGAGAAAAGGGTTTGGGGTCTTTTTTTTTAATTCTTTCTGATAGATGGTTTATTCCCACCAAAAATCTCTTGTGTTGACTAAAAATTGTATTTAATTCAGAAAGTATCTTTTGGATGAAGGTAATGTTAAAAATATATACAGAGAAGAAAAAGATATATATAGAAAAAAAAGATTTAATTGTTACATGTTTTCAATTAAAATGCCGTAGTTTTTCATTTTGAAAGCATGTTTTATTTGGAAAATTGCCTTATTTAATAATGAGAATAGATTCAAACCTGATCAGACACAGAACATGTAATTTTGGATCCAACAAAATCTTTCTAGCTGTGTGTGAATAAAATGTGTTTTATTTCAACTGTCATATTAAGAAAACCAGTCCTCAGCATGGGACTCATCTCCAACAATGCAGAAGATTGTCCAGGAGCCTTTGGGGAGCAAGGGCTGGCGGAGCAGAGCCCCCACAACTGCCCCAAGCTGCTGCAAAGTCATTAATGACTTTGTTGCTGCAAGAGCTGCTTTGGGCAGAGGACGTCACATTGCACCCAGCTGCTGCCCCTTGTTCCAGCCAGTGCAAGGGCATGTTGGTTTGAGCCAGAGCTTGTGCAAAAGCTTGCAAGGGAACAGGGGCACCTACGGATTTTGCAATGAGCTGGCAGTGCATTTTCTGTATTTCTGTCAGGGTATAACACCCAAATACCCTTGCCAATAGCCCTCTCATGGACATCAGCAGCACCACACCCAGGCAGAACTTACTTCTCTTGCAAGTTAGCTCTTTTGTTGTATTATAAGAATTATTATTAAGGAAAGGAAAAGCAAGAAGAGGCTTGTCAATGTTTGGGGGTTTTCTCCATTATTTGCACAGCCAGATAAAGAGTTTCATTATCTTCTGGGTTCTGGAGCACGTTCAGGCTGAAGGTTGTGCTAAGGATTGGATTTCTCGTCCCCATTTAGGTTGACAGCTCTGGGAGGAAGGGGCATATGCTGCAAGAAAAGCCCTCAGCTACGCCAAGAGTCCATAAAATTCTGCCTTGGCAACATGTTTCTGGGGAAGGCATTTGGTGCAAGTACTGAGTGGGCATTTTGTGGCATGTTTTGCCTCCCTGATGTTTTCCCAGTGCTTTCCCATGGTAGGGGATGGGGTAGAGTGCCCCAGCACAGGGTGGTGTGACATGCCTGGTTGTGATTTAGCACAAAAATAAAATGCAGAGTGATGGAACGTGCTCAGACAGGAAATCACTTATTTCCTTGTGCAGCCACTATGACAGCAATGTTGATGTTAGATCTTCTGTAGAAGAAAGAAAATAAGTAAGTTTGTTCAATGAAAATCGGATCTGATTCCTGTACAGATGAATCCTTGCCTCACTCTGGAAGGTGGGTTTCTACAGCCCCTGTGCACAGAGCATCAACCATGCAAGTTGCCAGAGGTGGACAGTTGTACATTTATCTTCCTTTATCTACAAGATGCACAGCTCTGAGAAGGAAAAAATAGTGATTTAATTCTGTTTGCTTGAACAGAGTAAGAAACAAGGAGAGATTTTCCGACAGCACTTTGAGGCAATTTCATTTCCATTGCCCTTGAGACAGAGATTTATAGCCCTGTCACCTGACAGCAGCTGCTTGCACTCTTAACTCCTGTGCTGCTTTTGGGGAACAGGGTAATAGTCTTCAGTGACCAAAAAAATCTTCCCTGGTCATTTCATGTGGGAAAAACTTAGGATTTCCAGGCACATGAGCTGGCTTGGTTGTACTTTTCACTGCAGTCATTGTGCTTCTTTTGAGAAAGATGCTACGCTCTCATCTCAGCCCACTGGCAAAAAGGATGAACCTCATCTTGGCAGATATGTGTTTGTTTGTTTCTTTTTTTTCCCTGCAATTTGCTCTCCCTGTGTTGCCGAGAAAAGAAAAGACAAAAAGATCTATTGTGTCATCAACCCTTTCTCCAGCACCGCAGGCTGTTTCTAACTTTTGAACAAAGTGGGAGCAGGGAGTATTTGCGAAGTTGCGTGGCAGCAATTGAGTGTAGAGGAAAATCGATGCTCCCCATCAAACCAGCTCAATAGCCTTGCACGCTTGTGTGCATCCCCAGTGGATTTGTTTCCAGATGCTATGTTTTGCCCTAGTAAACGTTTCCAGTTGTCGTTATCAACCTGAGCTCTCTGTTTTACCTGCAAACATTTCAATTCAGTTAGGGTATTAACAGGCTCAAGTTAATTCACCTTCTTTAAAATGTGCAGAAAAGGAGACCTGCACCAAAGAGTTGGGGATTCCTTGTGCAATGGCATACGAGAGATGATTGAGTGATGAGGTACAGACAGCAGCAATGTGTGTCTACTAACTCGACAGGACCTATGTCTGATTTATAGTGATCTATATGAGACCAGAGTTAGGCACAGCCACCCTGGGGGTTTTCAGGCCCAGGAGGATGCCTGGTCTGATGTCTCAGCTGACCCAGTTGACCCAGTTTGGAGCAGGAGCTTGGCCCCAGTGATGTGATTGTGTGGTCTCTTACACTGGGGTCCCTGAAAAGAAGTGGCACCAACTCAAAATCCTGAGGGTGATTTAAAAATCCATGTGGCTTAAGCAAAACGGTTTTGTCTTTTTGTTGTTGTTGTTTCTTGAACATCCAGAACCACATTTTTAACCTTTGCTTTGAACCTTGAGGAGTAAGAAATTTTTTAAAAGTGAAGGCTGAGATTTTCACATAATCCCAGGGCTCCAGCAAGTGCAGTAATCAAGGCTGGGACCTGCACTCAGGCTCACCGGCCTCATGCCCTGGGCTCAGGATGGTTCCTCTGTAACTGCCACGTGCCTTGGACTCACACTGCCCCGGGTTTTTTTGGCAACTGCTTTGCAGTTCCCTGCCTTGCTCATGGAAGCAAAGGATGAAGCAGCAGCAGCATCTCCGTCTCCTCCAGGGTTTCCTATTCTTGTTTAAAAAGTAGGCCCTTCCATGAAAAAATCCAATTTGTTCCTGTTTGTCTATATGGTATCTCCTTCTTCTTTCCTTGAATCCCTCCCAGCCATACTTGCCCTCCCAGTTCAAGCCTCTACATGCCACAGTGGCCTCGCTGGATTTATGGGCAGTGGCCAACCTGTGCTGGCTCGTTTTCCAAGAGACTGCCACAATGCCTGGACTTGCCCTGGTACCTTCCTGCCAGCACTGGGAGCTTCATGGAATCCCTCCCTGCGACTGTGCCCACCACAAGCATGCATCCCGCTGCTTATCCAGCCATGGAAAATTTGCTTGCGTCCCCTTGTAGACAGGGTAGGTCACAGCCAGCGACTACCTGGGTTGGTGGACACCTGTCTCCTGGAGCAGAGTCACATCCACACATTTCAAACCAACCACTATCAAATTTAGCTTAGCCTCAGCAGTATGAAGTTGTCCAGCAAGACTGCACCACACATCGACCTTCCCCTGCCTGAAATCATTCCTCTGGGGCTTTAAAATCCATCTACTTTCATTAAAAAGAAACGCAATCAGTGAGAGACCAGCAGTCACACTGCAGCAGCAGTGACGAATGACATGGTGACGCACATGATGCAGGGACTGTCTTGTGCGCTTGCTGTGCAGTCATTCGTGCTGCCGCATGCTCTCCAGGGGAGCCCCGTGACGAGGACGGTGATGGCAGTGTCCCTGCCAGCTGGCTGTCAGCTGGGGACAGGGTACCCAGCGTGGGAACACAGAGGGAGGGAGGGAGATACCTTCCCCTACCCTCCCATCCACAAGTGCCCCAGCACAGGAGTGAGGAGACAGGTAAGAAACCTGCTTGGACCACGATGGGATGTGGGGAAGGTGCTCACAGAATGAGATGGCCCTTCACATGACCAAGGCTGGAGCTAAAAATGATGAGATTGGTTGATACCAGCTTCTCCCACAGTGCACAATTCAATCCCATAGTCCTAAGTCAGACAAGCACCCTAGCTCCTACACACTGCTCAAGCCAGCTGTGAAGGCATTCGCTTGTCACCTGAGTATCAAAAGCCGTGTATGTGCTATTGTGCGCATGGGATTACTCCAGGACGTCCCGGCATCCAGGAATCAATGCCTGCCTGAGAGCAAACCCACCACTGAGCATGAAGTCTTTGCTGCAGAGGTGCAGCACAGATTCAGGATTGCACTGGTGGGGACATCCTCATTTTGTTGTCCTTTGGAGAGGAGAAACCCAGTTTTTTGCTTCAGGATATGTCAGCTCTGGCTCTTGGCAAGATGCATTTCTAGATCCTAACTAGAGCGTTCCTATGCGGGTTTCTACCTAAATTTTCTTATGATTAGTAGAGATTACAAAGTATTTCCCTGTAGAAGGCCTCACAGACCTACCAAGAGAAAATCTGCCAAAAAAGCAAGCAGGGAAGGGGTACAGTCCCTGCTCAGGCGTGTTACGGTCAAGAGGCAGAGCTAGGTGTGATACACTGTGCTAGTGCCACAGGGCTGCAGCTGAACACCATCTGCAAGCCCAGCATTGGTTTCTGGTCTCAGAAACCTAAAGCAGATCAGCCTCAAAGCTGCTAGGTTGGGTCTGGAGTCAAGGCAGAATTGTTTGTACTAATTTGGTTGTCAAAATAAATACTGTAAGTAAATAGTAAAAATACAGTTCTCAAAAGAAACCAGTTCCATCTAACAACAGAGGAGTTCAGAAAGCTAGATGGGCATAGTTATTTAATGGATTCTCCCAGTTTGGTTACAGAATGATCTTTAAGATGATCTTTAAGGTCCCTTCCAACCCAAACCATTCTATGATTCTAAGTTGACATTGATTTGGCTTCTATGACATTTTTTTGGGGTGCAAAATGACATTATTCAGGCTGCTTTCCTCCTCCAGGCTCCTGTCAACATGCTGCAGGTGGCCACGGGACCCCAAGGCCCAAGCTGGGGTGTCCATGGTCCAGGTCTCACCCCTCCCTCCACCCCACTGACTGCCTTGGGAGCTTTGTGGCTCCTGGAGGGTGAGAACAAGCCTCCAGCAGCCCAGCTAAATCCTGCCCCTTAGGCACTCCTAAGGACGGTGCCAGCAGGAGCTGGGAGACAGAGACTCCCCAGGCATGACTGTGTGTTCATCACTGCCCATCCCCACCGAAATGCCAGGGTGATGGAAGCTTGGGCAACCCCGTCATCACCCAAGGTCTTGGTGGGAGGACATGTCCCTCCTTGCCTGCTGCAGGGGACGTTGGAGCCCCAGCTGCCCCTCGAGCCACCTGTATCTGGCTGTTTGGGCACTGTGTTTGTGTGTGGCTCTGCTGAGCTACAGCTCTGGGGGCCGAGCCACCGCCACTGTACCAGTGGCTACGAGTGTCTACCAGTGGCTACGAGTGTCTACCAGCAGTATTGCTCAGCAGAAGGTGGACACTAGGATTTGGTGTGAGCTTAGTGCATAAATTAACCAAGTAAAATGCCTACTAGACGAGAATTAGGAACCGCATGGTCCAATGACTGATTAATTAAATGTTTATTAAAGGGATCCCTGGTTGATGCTGTTTGGGTTTGGACTGGATTTACTCCAAAAGCTCCAGGGACTTATATTTTTTATTGTGGTGAATTTTTTATGATCCTTGAATTATCTGATTCAGATGTAGAAAAAGCCTGCAGACCTCTCTCTTTATTATATTTATTAGACGTGTTTAAGCATAATGTTTTTCATTCTTGGCTACTGTTAATAGTGCACAGCTCTGTGAACTTAAAAAAGCCCACAATACCACTTTATTCCTGGCTAATCAGGAAAATGTTAAACTAAGCTGCAAGGAAGGAAAAAAAAAAGGTGATTTTTTGAAAAGCAGACCTTAATTGCAGATGAAGGTGCCTCACGCACAGCTGGCAGGGAGAACAGTTTGGAGGTGATCAACTGAGAGGGAATGGTTTTATCTTTCTGGATTTCAAACAGACACATCTCTTGCTCCAGCTGGGGACTTGAGCAAGTGCAGGTTTGCACTGGTTGTACACTGACTGGTATTAAAATGTTATTTCAGCCCCAGGAGGATAAAAATCAACAGCAGCATCTCTCAGGAAGACTTGCAGCAGGATGCATTATCAAGCAACAAGGAGGAAAGACAGGCTACTTAGTGTCGTCTCTTAACAAAACCAAACCAGCACACTAATTTAGTACTTAGGAATTTGAATGAGAAGGGCACAGCTGCACACAACCTGCCTGGTTGCAACCCCAGTGGGTTATGAAATGTGCTGTGCAAATATGAGTCATAATTGTTGCCTTTTTGGCCCTAAGCCACAACAAAAGGTATCTGCGATGAGCCATAGTTTTGTGCCTTTGGCGTGCCATGGGGCTTAAGGCCAAAGGCAACATCATTTCACCCAGCCGGGAAGTGCTTTAGTACCTTGCCGGTGCAGGCTCTAGAGAGTGTTATTCCAGGATGAAGTCTTCCTTTTTTTGTTTTAGCCTTAAAAAATCCCACTTTTTCCAAAATTAGAATGAATGTAATTGGTTTTGTGTGCTTTCTCTGGTGCAGAAAGCAGGGGGTGGGGGTGGGGGGGAAAGGGGAAAAGAAAGACAGTTTACTCACCTATTTTTAATGATTTCCTTTGGTTTCCCCCACCCACCAATTATTCCCGACATATTTCCTGGACAAAAATAACTTTAACAGAGAGCAGGATCTTGACTGGACCTAAACACGCTTCACAGTATTTCCAGCCCAGAATACTTCATTTTTGGGGTAAAAATCAGCAGCAAAACAGTAATAAGCCTGCTAAGGTTAGTTAGTGTTTGTTAGAAAGACCAATGTGTGCCTTTAGCTTAATGTGTGTTCTTTTTTTAATTAGACATCTTGCACTGCCTTTGGTGAAGAGGGAGAGAGCCAGAAATGCTTCACGCGTTGCTTTGAACCTGCGCTATTCTGAAACCTGAGAACAAATCAGGTTCACCTTGGGAAGAACAACCCCAAGCACCAGTACAGGTTAGGGATTGACCTGCTGGGAAGCAGCTCTGCAGAGAAGGACCTGGGAGTCCTGGTGGACAACAAGCTCTCCATGAGCCAGCAATGTGCCTTCATAGCCAAGAAGGCCAATGGTATCCTGGGGTGCATTAAGACGAGCGTGGCCAGCAGGTCAAGTGAGGTTATCCTCCTACTGTACTCTGCCCTGGTGAGGCCACATCTGGAATATTGTGTCCAGTTCTGGGCTGCCCAGTTCAAGAAAGGGAACTACTGGGGAGAGTCCAGCTGAGGGCTACAAGGGTGATGAGAGGACTGGAGCATCTCTCTGATGAGGAAAGGCTCAGAGAGCTGGATCTGTTTAGGCTGGAGAAGAGAAGACTGAGATGGGATCTCATCAATACTTACAAATATCTAAAGGGTAGATGTCTAGAAGAAGGGGCCAGACTTTCCTCAATGGTGCCCAGTGACAGGACATGGGGCAATTGGCATGAACTGGAACACAGGAAGTTCCAGCTCAACATGAGGAAAAACAGTTTTACTGTGAGGGTAACCGAGCACTGGGACAGGCTGCCCAGAGAGGTTGTGGAGTCTCCTTCTCTGGAGATATTCAAAACCCACCTGGATGCGATCCTGTGCAACCTGCTGTAGGTGATCCTGCTCTAGCAGGGGGATTGGACTAGATGATCTCTAGAGGTCCCTTCCAACCCCTGCCATTCTGTGAATCTGTAAATCCATCAAATAGGGGCAGATCAGTAAAACAAGAACAAAAAAAGGGCAACTCAGCATCATCCCAGCCCACCCTGCGCTGCATGCAGGCTCAGCCAAACCATGCAGTGGCTGTGTCCCACCTCCAAGCTGCTGGGAGAAACTAGTCCTAAGGCAGAAGGGGCTTCCCAATTTCTAACTGACATTCATTTCGCATCAGTGTACTAGATGTATTTGTTTTGCGTGCAGCTCTTCAGAGGAGGTAACGGCTGCATGCTAACCTGTCCAAACGCAGAGTTCATGCTTTGCATGACCATGGTCATGGCAGCCAGTCAAGGAGTTATTCGAGCCCATTTCGGAAGAGATACCAGTGAAGAAATTGATGCCATTGCACAAAGTCATCAGTTTATTCTAGAGCACAGACGTGAAGCCTCAGGCCCTCGGTCCCCACCTACCCTGCAGCTTTCCTGCTAGAGCTGCTGACCAGTCTCCTCCCAGGAGGGGTGAACTTCCCACTCCCCAGAAATCCAAATCTGAAAGCTGTTGTGAACTGATGATCACAACATGTTTTGGATTATGTCAGTTTAAACATTTTGGTTTTAAATAATGCAAAAATACTTAATTTTTATTTCAATTCTATTTCATTTGTATTATTACTTTTTTTTCCCTATTTTTAAAATTCTAATTCTATTTTTTTTAACTCCAACTGTAGATAAACTTCGTATTTGAAGAGTTATGCAGACAAGCTCGGTATTTCAACATTTTCAAACTTTTCTAACCAGCTATCAAATGGGCAGATTCACTAAAACCAAGCCTTTCTGCAAACTGTTTTGGTTTTAGTAAGCTGGCATTTTTTAAGGAAAAATATGCTTCACAGGAGAAATTCCAGTTCTCTTTGCCCAAATTATTGTATAAAGCCTTTCATAACACTCAAAGGTCAGTTTGTTTTCTTGGAGCAAGCAAGTTCATATTTTCTTCCACTCTCCTCTAACTTGAAAGGAAATAAAAATAGATAAACAGTTCCCTTTTGGTAATAAAAGTGCCATTTTGCACTTCTATAAGCACTCTATACATTTGAAGCACCATAGAAAAAGTAATTCAGTAGCTTAAAACTTCTGCAGCTGGTGAACCTGAAGCTGTGGGAACGCTGAAGTCCCAAGGCTGAGACCCCTCGTGCCCATTGGCTTGCAGGGGTTGTCGTCGGCCAGCAGGCTGCCAGGAGGTCCAGGGTCCTGCAAGGTCCCTGGGTCGGTGGCTGTGCTTTGGTCAGTGGCTGTGCTTTGGTCAGCAGAGCCCTGCCAAGGCTCCCAGTGTGCAAATCCCAAAGCTTGGACTTGGGGGTCTGCTCAGATGAAATCGAGCTCTCCTGCCCCTCAATTTACCCTTGGTTTTCCAGAGCCATAATTTCATCCTGGCTGGAAGCCCTGCTGCTCTGACAAGGTCCTAAAAGTCAGCAGCAGTTGCCACACAGCACGTGGGCACAGCGGGACTGGGCACAATCCAGGTCCCAGCATCCTGCCATGAAACACCAGCCAGCCGTGAGGGGACGGTGGCACTGCTGGCACCCAGGTGGCAATCGCTGCAGGGGCTTTTGGAGGGCTGTTGATGTGGTGTAGGTTTGCTGGGGAAGAAGGATAAGCTCCTTTCTATAGAGCCCTTTGCAGTGGGAGATTATTTATCCCGTCAAAGAAAGGACAGGGAGTTGCTGATGCGTGTCCATACGTAGCCACCTGGGTAGAAAAAGTGCCATTACAGAGCACTTGAACTGGTGAGATATGATGCCAGGAGGATGCTGCTACCAAAAAATCACATCTGCAATGTCAAACAAATTTGGAGGGGGAGCTGTTAGCCATGGGAGCAAGCGCCCAAGGCTGTGCCTAACGCACGGGGCAGGAGCGTGCCATGCTGCGGCCGGCAGCCCCACGTCCCAGCCCCTGTGCTGCCAGGGCCATGCCACTTACAGACAGCCCAAGCAACTCGTCTCTTCTGAGCCTTGCCTTGCTTGCAGGAGGTTGTCTCTGCTGAATGAATGTTATATTTGGGTGTAGACGAAGGAAGCCGCAGTTTTAGCACAGCGTGGGCAGCGTTAGGGGAATCCTGCAGGTAATTCTGCAGGTTTGATGTGAATTATAGCTGTGGCTTATTGCTCAGTCAATGAATTACTGCTGCTTTATTCATTTATGAGGGGTCAGGGTTTCTTTGTACCTTGAGTTAAGAGATGATGTAAGGCACCTTGTGTGTAATGCAGCAGGGCAAGCAGGAGAGGAGCAGGCTAGAGGGCAATGATCAAGCTGCCCCTTTCGGAGGGCAGTGCCAGACATAGGTGTTTGCAGCAAGCACCGTGTTAATGCTGGAATGGTGTAGGACACGCAGAATAGCTGATTTGCTGTGAGACCCTTCGCACTGAACCCACCGAGTCACTGAGAGGCGTGTGTGGGAATTGCATTTCTTGTTTTAAGCAAGACAATATTTGCTTGCAAGAGGGGCACAGGAGATGACATCCAGGCTTACAGACAGACTCCACCTGCTTATGGAAGTGATCAGTTTAATGGAGACTGCCTGGACTTTTCCTGGGTACATGCTTATTCTCCTGCATCTTGGAGGAACAACCTTGAGGGCATTTCCAAAAACCTGTTGTTGATGCCCTGGATTGCTGATGCTGCAGGGAGGTAAACTGCTTAGAAAATGAGTAGCATTTATTGGGTACTTGGGGTCTGCTCAGCTCTTCGATGGAAGCTCAGGGTATGTGCTGCTTCCCACTCAGCGTGTTCCCAGCAGAAAAGTCCCGAGTCACAAACAACTCAAAATAGCAAAATGATCTCATAGATCAGTTGCTAAAAATATGGAGGAGAGTCTAGTTACAAATGCTGTGGCCGGGTAGTTTGTTACTCACCCGGCAGAGAAAGGCATCAGAGAATCCTGGATTCTTCCACTTTCAAAATAATTTTTCCTTTCTGGTGTTGCCTGTTGCCCTTTCCTGACCCGCACCAAGCTGACACCGAGCCCATTAGAGAGGATCTTATTCAGAAGGACGTGCCAGTGAACGAGGCAGGAGCACAGCACATCTCTCGTGGGCCACTGGCTCTGCCAACACCTGCCCATCACCCAGGGGTGCCCTGTCCTGAGCCTGCACCAACAGGACAGGAAAACCTCACACCCTGTCCTGAGACAGTAGGCGTCTCCCCAAGGGAAATAAACCCCATACAGACACAAGGCAGGTGCAGCAGTTTTGACCAGAAGCCTGATGCTGCCTGAAGACCTGGTGTAGTTTTGGCCCGAGGCTGCTCATTCACCTTTGGGACTTACCTGGAGCCAGGAGTGGAGTCGCTCCAGGGGCTGCTGGGCTGCGGGACGGAGAGGTCCCTCCTGAGAGCAGCATCCAGGCAGCACCTGCTGATGGAGAGGACTCACTGCAGGGTGCAGGATGGCCTGAACATGCCGCTTGGCTTTGGCTTGGCATCTTCAGGGAAGCAGGGTGCTCAAAGTGTGCTGAGGCAGCTCTGGTTCAGTTCCTTCCCCTCCCACCTTCACTTGGACAGGTGTGATAGTAAAGGCAAAGTGTGTTTTAGCAAGTTGCAGCCAAGATTTTTGGAAGCTGAAAGGTCACTAGTGAAAGCTATACAGTCCTTGCCTGTGCTTAACAGGATGCCCACAGCAGCGCCTGTCCCTCTGGCTTTTCTTGGATGCAGGCAGAGGGATCTGGTGTCCTTGGAGCAGCCGTTTCCCTACAGACTCCCTTGGGCTGTACGACTTTGCTCTCTTCTAGCTGTCAGCTAGGCTGACCTGGAATTTAGTTTTGAAACACAAATGCCCCTCACATGGACAGCTCGGCCTGGTGGGCAGCACCTTGCATGCTAAATGATGGTTGCCAGTCCCTGCTCACACCTAACTGAGCAGGAGCAATGTGGAATAGGAAAATGCACACCATAAAAAATCCGTTGTTGTTTTTTTTTTTTTTTTCCCCCCAGGATATGCTGGGCATTTGAGGGGAGTCTCCTCTTCATCCTTGGTTGGTTTGCTGGCCGGTTACTCCCCATCCTCTTCTTGACATTATACTTCTGTGATCCAGACCTGGTTTGTATCTAACTCAATGGCTTAAATTTCACCCTGCCATCAGCAATACATTCACTCTGGAAATGCTAACGCCACAGTGGCCTCTCTGGCCCCAGATTTGGATGCTGCTGCCCAGGGCCATTGGTCCCGGGGCCCGGGAGGACAGTGTGGCAGCTCCACCAGAAGGTAGAGCAGGAGGAAGGAGACCATGGGGTTGCTCCATGCCAGTGCCTGTCCTACACAGGTGGAAACCAGACCAGGCAGAGTGGTCTGCTACCCCACAGGGGATCTCACAGCCCCCAGGGAACTGCATGTCAAGGCTGCAGTGGGTGTCTGAGCATTTCTGTAGAAGAAGAAAACTCTTGGCTCCCAGCGAGCAAGCAGGACTGGCGGAACCCAGGCAGGCAACCTGGGCAGGCTCTGGGAGGTGTATTATGGTGCATTATCTCTGTTGCACTGTAGATACTTCAGCACATATCTACATCTGAGCTGCTCTAAAAATGCACAGGTTCCTCTCCCAGAGAGGTCTGTTGAGCCACCATGGGTGGTGAAGTCCTGGCTGAAGCAGTTCAGTCTGTGAGCTCCTCCCTTTGCGGAAGACCTGCTCTCTGTGCAGTTACCTGGCACCTGTAAGCTTGGGAAGGCCAGGACTTTCTTCTCCAGACCCTTGTGGAGACCTGTTCCATAGGAAAGCTTGGTGTCATCAGACACAGCAGACCACCTTGCCTGTTGGGTGGTCCCTTTACTGACAGTGGTTATCCCACCCCTGTGCCCACAGCGTCCCAACACACCAAAGCCCGGCCCCTCTTTAAACAAATTTCCTAAACTTGGAAGATGGCATTGCTGGCTTTCCTTGAAAGGCAGGCAGAGCCCAGACTTGTTCTTCTATGGCTGTGCATGCACTAGCTTCAGAAAATCAGTGCTGACAGAAAATGACCTGGGCCCTCTTGTGTGTATGACTATTTCCTGGTAGCGTAACAGGGCTGGGGGCTGGCTGCCCTTCCCACTGGAGAGCGGGTATCACAGGCTTGCCCTGGACCATGTGTGTCTCAAGAAGTCATGCTCCCCTTTAAAAATGTTCCCTGTCTTTTCCTACCTCATCAGCATTGCTCATCGTTTTGTGATGACGTTTGGCACATAAACATGGGTGAACACTTCATTTATGTTCATTTCAGGAGCTTTTAAATGTTGCTGGAGCAACATGTTGGGAACATACTGTCAACCAGATTTAGGTCCACCACAGCTGTCTTCCACCTTCCTTATCCCCCAAGTATGTGGGATTAAATTTCATGGAAGTATACCTGCAAGCTGCATGATTGTCTCCTGGTTCTGTCCAGGGGCCAAGTGCCTCTGAATTCCCTGACTGGCCTCACCTGGGACCTCCAGGAGAAGGAGATGGCCTATAACCTTTCAGTTCAGAGCACTTTACTGGCTAGTAGTGACAAAGGGAACTAAATAGGGCTAGTGTCTGTTTAATGATGGGATTGCAGGTCTGTTGAATAAAGAAAAACATTGTAATGCAACGTTAATTCCTCCAAGGCATTAGTACAGCATTGTATTTGGTTTAAAAAACTTGTGCAATATGGAATTACCGAGTAATTAACTATGTGGATTAAAACCTGGTTCTTTCACTGATCTCAAAATATTGACCATTGGGCGTCACCAATAAGCACAACCACGTTTAGCAGCGATGCTAAAGGGGTGGGGGGGTCTTTTTGCTGCAATTCAGTTTGTTCCTTGGTGAACTAGACAATGACATAAAACTTCTGCTGATAAAGCCCGTGGAAGACATGTAAATTGGAGGGTAATAAAGAGGGATGAAGACAGGTTACTGTTTCGCAAACCTGACTTGCCTGGTCACAGTCCCACGGCATCCACTGGCAGGTAGCTAAATACCGACTTACACAACGGCAGAGACAGATGCGCAGGCTGTCGGCAGTCTGTTGAGCAGACTGACAAGCAGTAATTCAGAGACAGATCTAGGAGTAATCATAGATGATCATTTCAGCATAGGCTGCCAGTCAGGTGGTAGCTGAAAAGGCTGCTTACACAACCCTTTCATGTGTAAAATGAAGCTATAAGGAAGAAATAGGACAAGGATCCCTGTATGCAAAGTTTATGAAAGATCACAGCCCATGAAAGATCACTATTAGAATGTCTTCATCTTTATAGACATTTCCTTTTGTAGTTAGAATACATACACATGTATATACATCTGTCTATTCATATGCAGATTGCATGTTTCTGTGTGTAAAATATATATGTGTATATACTTATGTGATCCCTGTACAGTCCGTGTACGTAAAAGACCAAGTGCCAGTGCTCACTTCATGCCCCGGCACCTCAGTAGTTTCAATATACCCTTGTTTCAAGTATAGAGATGACCAAGTTTATATGTCAATTTTTTCAGGACGTGAGACATGTCCACAGAGGGTCTAAAACAAATGGCTCTTTACTGAAATAGCGTAAGATAAATATTTAGACAAAATAAAGGCTACAGGCATTTCTAGCCTCAGTTTCCCAAGTACTCTGTAGTCTGGTTTAGCCCAGAGTCCCTTGTTGAATACATGAACTTTTTTGGAGTGCAAGGATGAGCACTGTGCAAATGAGGTTCTCTAATCCTCTAGTCTGCATCAGATTTCTTGTGAAGAGGCTGGTGAGGCTGTCTCTTTTATAACGTCCATTGTGCCATTTGCCACCGAGAACTGTATTGCAAAATGCAAAGACAGCAGAAGAAGGATCAATTTCACAAATTCCCTGAGCTGTCTGGAGTCAGATTTTCCAAATTTTCAAAAGACTTTTGATCTTGCAGACAATGGCATAGAAAAACCACTGGGCTAGATGCTGAAGGTGGGCAAACTTAACTTTGCAATTGATGAATTTGAGCTCTTGGGAAAGACTTCACATGACACAATGTGCTGGTTTTGGCTGGGATTGGGTTAATTTTCTTCACAGTAGCTAGTGTGGGGCTGTGGTTTGGATTTGTGCCGCCAACAGTGCTGGTAACCCAGGGATGTTTTCGTTCCTGCTGAGCAGTGCTGACACAGAGCCAAGGCCTCTTCTGCCTCTCACACCACCCCACCAGGGAGGAGGCTGAGGGGGCACAAGGAGTTGGGAGGGGACACAGCTGGGACAGGTGACCCCAACTGACCCAAGGGATATCCCATACCATGTGATGTCATGCTCAGTATATAAAGCTGGAGGAAGAAGAAGGAAGAAGGGGACATTTGGAGTGATGGCGTTTGTCTTCCCAAGTCACCGTTACACGTGACAGAGCCCTGCTTTCCTGGAGATGGCTGAACACCTGCCTGCCCATGGGAAGTGGGGAATGAATTCCTTGTCTTGCTTTGCTTGTGTGTGCAGCTTTTGCTTTACCTATTAAACTGTCTTTATCTCAGCCCATGAGTTTTCTCACTTTTGCCCTTCCGATTCTCTCCCCCATCCCACCAGGGAGGAGCGAGCGAGCAGCTGTGTGGGGCTGAGCTGCTGGCTGGGGTTAGACCACGACACGTGCAAGAGAAAGTCACTTTCCTTAAAGTCTTTTGAAGGAGTCAATGGATGTGTGGATAAGGGAGACCCTTTTGATGTAACCTACTTTAATTTCAAAAAGGCATTCAACAAAGTTTCTAATCAAGTCTTGAAGGAAGCTAAGAAGTTTTGAGACATGAGAGGAGATCCTCACATGGATACAACACTGATCAAAGATAGAAAACAGGGTAGGAAAAATACTCAGCTATCACAGAATGTGAAACTCCACTTAGTGTTCTGTGCTGGAACTCATGCTGTTCGACATGTTATTAAACAATCTAGAGAAGGAAGAGTAAGTAGGTGACAGTTTGCTGGAGGTGCTGAGTTACTCAGGGTAATAAAGAGGGGAGCTGATTGTGAAGAATTCAAAAGGACCTTATGAAACACAGTGACTGCAAATTAAAATGGGAGATGAAATTCAGCATAAACTGATGTGTACAGGAAAAAAAAAATCCTAACCTCATGCATGAAGTGATGTGTCATGATTTATCTACTACCACTTAAATACAAAATCCTGGGGTTATAAAAAAATAGCTTCATAAAGATGGCAGTACAAAGCTCAATACCACTAAAACCAAACAAACCGACCAACCCACCCGCAGGCAATTCAAACATTAGGAAAGAACAGACTGTAATACATAGCTTTACCTCGTTGAAGGAAAAATTACACATGGCTGCTTGGTGAGAGTGGTGCTTTCCAAATTCCGTGTGTTTTAAGAGAGTAGTAGATAAAGTCAGTTGGAAGAGAACCAGAGGCAGCCTTACCCAACACGTGTCCCAGTACCCTCGCCTTTGCTGCAGTGTGATAACAACCATCTCAGTGACAGCATTT
Source organism: Balearica regulorum gibbericeps (assembly GCF_011004875.1). Classification (NCBI taxonomy): domain Eukaryota; kingdom Metazoa; phylum Chordata; class Aves; order Gruiformes; family Gruidae; genus Balearica; species Balearica regulorum. The sequence continues at coordinate 15,528,070 of NC_046184.1, forward strand.
GTGTCTAGTCAGTTGGCTTGGGAAGGAATTATTATTTACAATCACATCACAGTCACTCCCTCTTCTCATGCTGGTTTACAGCACACCACATATTCAATAACCATATGGGTTCTTGTCTCAAAACACCTTTGGACAGGACTCTGCTGTAACATGGAAGAAACTAATGAACCTCTGTCCACATCTGGCCTAAACTAAATATGGGCTGTAGAAGACAGACCAGCAGGTCAGGGAGGGGATCCTGCCCCTCTACTCCACTCTCCTGAGACCCCACCTGGAGTACTGCGTCCAGCTCTGGGGGCCCCAGTACAGGCGAGACATGGAGCTGTTGGAGAGAGTCCAGAGGAGGCCACAAAGCTGATCAGAGGGCTGGAGCACCTCTCCTATGAGGACAGGCTGAGAGAGTTGGGGTTGTTCAGCCTGGAGAAGAGGAGGCTCTGGGGAGATCTAATTGCGGCTTACCAGTACCTGAAGGGGCCTACAGGAAAGATGGTGAGGTACTGTTTATCAGGGAGTGTAGTGACAGGACAAGGGGTAATGGGTTTAAGCTGAAGGAGGGTCGATTTAGATTAGATGTTAGAAAAAAATTCTTCCCTGTGAGGGTGGTGAGGCACTGGAACAGGTTGCCCAGAGAGGCTGTGGATGCCCCATCCCTGGAAGTGTTCAAGGCCAGGTTGGATGGGGCTTTGGTCAACATGGTCTAGGGGAGGGTGTCCCTGCCCATGGCAGGGGGGTTGGAACTAGATGATCTTTGAGGTCCCTCCCAACCCAAACCATTCTATGATAGAACACATACATGCTTTCTTACAACAAAACAGCCATGGGAATAGTCTCCACAGATACAAGCAAAGCTGAACCTACCAAAAATGGTTGGTTTTATTTTTTTTACTCCAGGATTCAGGATGGCAGCAGGACGGGTTATTTCATATAGCATTGGACCTTCTCAGCAGACACAAGACACAGCATTGTGGTCTCTCTATCACAGAATCATACCTACTTGAGTACTTTGTCTTGCTATGCTACTGCCAGTGCAGCCTCTCTGTCTGATGGGAGTAACTGTCTAAACCACGTGGAATCTGGCCAAGCCTGGTGAATCAAGAAGCACCTGCAGAAACCAAGCTGAATTTTTTGAGTATTCAGTTGTGTTTTATAATTACTATAAAACTATAAGCATATGGTTCAGTATATAGCATTTATAAGGAAACAATTTTTAAGAGAACAAATTCTCTTAGTTCACCAGACTCTCATGTGTCTATTAATCTTTCCATGGTCACAACTCAGGACATGAAAGGCAGCAAAGGGGCAGCTTTCTCTTTTGGTTTTACTGTGTGAAGCTATTTGCTTTTGTCCGAAGGTTTGTAAAACCTGCAAAACCTTGTGCAGAGGTGAAATCTTCCTTTTTATCTTCTGGAGATTTAGAGCCACAATAAAAGCAAATAATGGTCTTCAAGCAAGTGGTGGAGGTGAGGCTGCAAAACCCACAGTGTGTGGGAAGAACAGGAGCTTTAATGAAGTTTGTCACTGGCATTTGGCTTAACAAGTAGCTACGAGCCTTGAAAAATGGATTAAGGTTAGACTGGGGCACATTAACAGACCACTGCTTTGTTAGCACAGGGACACAGCACCACTCTGTTTCAGTTGAATGGCCCCAATGTTTTCACAGCAGATTATAGGATAGACTTGAACCTGCTCAGCTGAGACAGAAATCACAGGGAAGCACCCTCACCAGAGGGAGATGAGTTGTCATGCTCTGACCTTTCTGTGACTTACAGACGTATCTCTACCCAAAGCCATTTCATCCAGAGATTATCCTCTTAAATTGCTGGGATATGTCATCCTTCTGACACATCCAACAACGAGCTGCAATTCCTTATGCTTAAAATAGAGCAGCATCTTCTGGAATAGGGAAAACTTCCTTGAAAGGGAAGAGCCTTGTTCTTTACAGTCCGAAAGCTGAGGAAACCGCATCCCAAACACTCTGAGAAAACAGCTTTCCTCTTCTCCCTTTTCTGGGAAAGGGAAGGAAGTTTGAGACTGATGTTCTTCACTTTCCTTAGAAGATGCAAGGTTTAGAGTCCATATAGTTCACCTGACATGAGTGTATTACTTTTATTACTCTTTTGGTGCTATGAATACTTAGTCTTTATGAAATAAAGTTTCCTCATCTACTTTCATACAAAAGAGCTGATGTGAAAGCTTTAAACAGCTACATTATTAACCTAAACTAGTGACATAGAAGTGAAAATATCCATCCCTCAGATCCTTCCATGCATTCTTTAATTTACCACTCAAATTTCTTAAATATTGTCACTATAGAAAATTTGGAAGCAATTTTCAATAATTTATAATTAACCTGACTATATACGATAAGTTTACTTGACACAAGCATAGGAACAACCACCAAGAATTGCATCTTCAAATCTCATAAACCAGTATTAATGAATGAAACATAAGAAAATGTAAACAGTTACATATACCAAAAAATTAGAGTATGGTTGTGTAAATATATCTAGTGATCTAGAAACAGCTTGAATTGATTTGGATATAATCTGAATTGCCGGAAAAAAAAGGAGTTATACAACCCAAATGTTTTGATTTTTTTTTTTTTTTTTGGTTCAAAGGTAAACAAACAATAAACTTGCCCTTCTACTCAGAAGGGTTGTGTAAAAGGGAAGTAAAAATATTGCTGGAGGCATGATGACTCCCTTTCCGTCCTTAAGAGACCTCTCTGCTCCAGCCAGGAGCAGGAGAGGATTACAATTCTGATTCCAGGAAACTTCACCAGAAGTTGAAAATTCTAGAAATTCTATTCAAAAAGCAGTTAGGAGTACTCAGATGAAGATTAGTAAGGAAATGACATGAAACAAAATATGTTACTTGAGAAGAATCTGGCTGACTTCACTCCCATATCCTTTGAATTGCTCTGGAGTGCGTTACAGCAGAAATCAGGGTACCTTTCAACAAAATACCATGCCACAGGAAAATACTTTTTGGAAATGCTCTACTGCCAAGTGCTTTTCATGACTTTACCATGAATTAAAACCAAACATCTTTAGGTAACTGTGAAGGGTGTTTTAAAATCATGAACAAGGTCAGCTGAGCTGTGCTACTACTAGCAAAACCAGGAAAACCAAACATAACAACCATGGTTAACAACTGTGATTTCAGTAAGCATGACTTTCCAGGGTATCTTTAATCTCAGTATTTCCTTATTTGTGATCATCGAGCTATTTAGAAGGCACACAGCACTCCACGTAAGGTGCATCTCTCCACCAGGTTTAAGACACAAGGATCATCTTTCACTCAGGCATTTACAAATTTCCAAGGTGTGCACCCCAATGGGGTTCTCATGGACAAACAAAACCACACACTACCAAGTAGAGATGTCACTACCATTGCTCAAATGCATCCTCACAGTTCCTGCCTTGAGCAGCTCAGCACAGATACTATTTTTTTTATTACAGTAGAATTGGAGGACATAGGAAGAGACACATTTGTTGAGTCCCTTGCCTTCCCCTGCATGGTCTGAGGCCAGAATTTCCCTGCAGACTCCTTTGTATGACCACCTGGGAGCTCACCACCGCATGCCCACCGTTAATAGTCGCTTCAACTTACACAAAGGCTGACTTGGGTGAGAAAAGCTGGAGTGCAGTGTTGCAGCTGGATGTTTTCACCAGCACAGAAGGGAGGAGGAAGAGGCCTGCTTACTGCCTCACTGTACATGTTCTCTGTAAAGATAACGTAACAGAGACCTTACAGTCAAATGCCAAAAGGGCATTATTGAGGCTACAGTATGACCTGAAGGGACCAGCAATAATGACAATAAATAATCTTTACACTAGGTGTCTTATATGCCCATACTAACAGCATCTGTGTTTGTAAGGTACCCTCTGCAATTCAAAGTTATGTAGGAGTTAAAAGCGTAACTTCTGGTTATGAAAATCCTGTCCAAAGGAACATGAGGTGTAGTCTCTGTTGAAGAGCTGACATTTTTTTGACAGATACTGAAGTGAACTGAAGGCTGCAACATCTTTAGTTAATTTGCTTTTAAACAAGGATTTTTAGCAGCTTTAGAAGTTAAATAATGAATCTTTGTTTTAGAAAGGATTATGTGAAATATAAATAGAAGATAATTCCTTACATCAAATTCAATTACGAGTGCTTCATTTTTAAGCACAAACAGGCAAGATGCTGAAGCACAGATGTGCTGATAGCAAAAAAAAAAAAAAGGGGGGGGGGGGGGGAACGACACCAGCCCAGTTTCCCTTCTCTTCTCCAGAACCAACCTGACTGTAAATTCAATCACTTAACCACAAATTGCACGCAAGCCAACCGAGCAGCTCTCCTCCAGAGGACTGTAATGACAGCACAGCTACGCTCTGGTCTGTGTTTGGCAACGAAGAGCACAGGAATGAAATCTGATGCCCAACATCACAACTTTAAGACACAGTCAGATGGCTATTATTTTCACTGCCAGAACTAAACTTTATTTCCATGTGTATTACATACTGGTATTTTTGATGCCAAGTACATTAAAATTACTTTAACAGAGGATTTAAGTGAGGAATATTTATTCTTCACTAAACAGGTTAAGAAGGAATGTAAAAACCTATAAGAAAAAACTGTTTAAGCTTTGTTTTGATTTTGGCAAACCAAACAGTTAAGTACTCTTCTGTTCTCTCCTCAGATCTTTCTAAGTACCAAAAAAAGCATCTTTTCATAGCCATGCAGCTCAAGAAAAAAAAAAGTCTTATAAAATCCATTTCCTATGCTAAATATGGTTACAAATAAGAGTATTAACACAAAACTCCCAATTCCTATTTTTAAATACAAATACTGTATTATATTATGAAATGGGGATAATTAAAATATATCAATGACTACAAATCTAGTAATTTAAAGCAAACATTAAACATGCTGTTTGCTTTCATGTGAAGAATTAGGATATTGCATGGTTCAAGCACTGCTATGATTTCTGTCAACTCCTCGATGCCCAGAATGTCAAACTGCCAAACAGTGACACATGTATTCAGGTCTGAATAGCACCAGGTGTTTTTCTTGTTCTTCCCTGCCTTCCCCCCGCCCCCCCCCCCCAAAGATATTAACATTTATTAAAGAGTGATATGACAGCTTTCTGAAAGTGACATGCGCAAGTAGACAATTTGCTTCAAGTCTCCAACTAATAAGCTAAAAGTTTTAGACAATACCGAACAATTACTAATGTATTTCATGGTACATAAGAAAACAGTGCTTCCACAGTATATCCTCAGTTCTCAAGTACAAAAATATCAGTTATGGGTAGTCAATAGTTATCAAAATTTTTATTGGTACAGAATGAAAGCAGCATTTACTTTATTGTTTTTTAAACCATACATCAGAAAATTCCCTAGTACACATGTGGAGGAGTGAAATAGGCTCTGTACCTGCTACTGATCCTAGGTCCGGATTTAAAATCTTTCCTGGCCAAATACAAACAATATCATTAATAGCAAAGGGAAGGCAGTTCCTCAGTGTGAAAGGTCAGCATTTGGAGTCTTACTAAAGCACTATTTTGGAAACAATACATCACTTAAATGTATAATTACATACACTACAAGTGGAAAACAAGTTTTTCTTAACAAGAGCTATTGAGACTGGGCATAAACGTCTTAACCACAAACCCTGGAAATATTATGGGTGCTTTGATGTGGCCCTTTTTGGCGAGAGAATAAGAACAATGAAGTATGGCTTTTCAATCTTCCTTTAAAAGCATGTTTTATAATTTAAGCCTACGAAATTTTATTTTAGAGGACCATTAATATTTTTCTGTAACAACATTTACTAATTAGAAGCATAAACTACATCAGTATATTAAGCCATTGGCTGATAGCTGATCACCAGCATAACACAGGAGCTGTTTGCTTTTGCTGTTGTTTTTTAAGTAAGGGAGGTACTTTTCTAGTGAGAGCCATCCTACAGTACTATCAAACATTTCCGAGGTTACTACATAGCTTCTCAAATAAAATCCTCAACGGTTTTGTTTTCCAGCAGATACTCAAATCAAGCATATGCAGAGAGCAAATACAATCAAGTGCGAACAGTTCAAAAGTCTCAAACATATTGTGTTACAGTTACCCTCTGCAAAAGAAAAGCCCCTCCTTACCCCAATGAGACGGGGCGAGAAGGGGAAACAGGTCTGCCATTCATGTAGGAGTTTGGCTAGCATAAAGTTTTATTAAAGTTGTTAACAAAAATAGTTAAACATTTTTACAATTTAACATCCAGTCTGACAAAAGGCAAATCAATGAAAAAAATACAAAAAAGTAAAAAAGTGCACTACCCAGTCCAGTATTTTGCTTTAAAGTCATGTCACTTACAGTATATGAAAAATAAACCCAGAAGTGTAATTACTTTAAAATACACCGCTTCCATATTTCAGTATTTTACACATATATTCTATAGTGGAAGAGGAGATCTCTTAAAAACTTTACTCTTAAAATATTGAGGTGCATATGCCAAGTGGGATAGACTCGGCAAGTTAAGTTGCAGTAGAGAATCCTTTCAAATTTGGCATTTCATTTCCATACCTTACCATGCCAGCAAGGTCTGTAGTACCCAAACCTTCTAGTAAGAACAGTAATTTTCTTTAATGTAGATTTACTAAAACAGACAACTACAAGAAACGGTGAGGTCAGCAATTCTATGGGATCTTAAGGAGATACGAGTCCTGATGTAGTCGTCAAATGGTACAATGCCACAACAAACTTTAAGGCCATGTTTTATTTGCTGATTAATGGACAAAAGGCAATGGATTCCCCCCCTCCAAATATTTTCTTGAAAGTCTGTGCTCATAAAAATCATGAAAAGTTGGAAAGACTTAATTATTGAAACTTTAAATATATTTTACACAATCTTGTTTGTACAAAAATACAAGTTAAATATAAACATAAAGCAATCATGATAATTTCATGTAAATCCATTTTGTGATATTCTGTTATATATAAAAAAGTTTCTCAGCTCTGTCTTATTTGTGAAAAGATCAATACCAGATTGAATCACTACTGGCAAAGGGCCCTAAAAAGCACACTTTAGCATTAAATATGTTTTACAATGTTAGTACCATTTCCTGATTTCATCTTTCTAAAGACTGGCAAAAGATAGGGCAGTATGTCCATAAACCAACAAATAATTTGGCTACAATGTCATAAAACACAAACACACAAATCTGTACAACAAACCCAGTAGCTATGCAGTACGTACTTATTACACACACACATACACGGACATGGAATGAAACTTAGTGAGACGCCATTTCTAGTTCACTGTTCTTCAGTCTGGCATTTTGTCTTACTTCATCAAACGAATATGACTTCGTTACCTTTCCATTCTTAAATACAGTGTGAAGGAGATCCTGCAAGAAACACCATGGTTTTAGCAAACGAACAAATAGGTTACACAAACTCAAAAGTGAGTGCCCAAATCAAGTCTGGTAAGACTAGAGCTTTAGACTGTCAAGATACTGAATCTTTGCACAGCTTCTTCTGATGCCTTTCACTAATGGTTAGACAGAAGACAGGATTTAGGCCACCCTGTGCACAGACAGAAGCATCGTGCCAACTAGTCCCTGAAGTGAGTTGTCCACATCTGGCCAACGTCAAAACCACATACACTAAATACACCCTGCTAGAGCAGCTAGTGAGAAAGGAGAGGCATTCAACCAATTAAATACAATTCAATTACAGAGGTTTAAACAAAATCCCCTAGAGCAACTACGAGGAAAAAGTAATAAAAAAATAAAATCTTTCTTCGCAGTCCCCTTTGCACATATATTCTGTAAAACAGTGTACCTGGAAGCCCTTGCAAACAGCACACTGAAAGAGCAGTAAGTACAGCTCTGTGAAGAAGAGTTAGAACAAAAGCAATGTTGAGCAGACACTTCGCTTGAGGACCTATTGCAAAGACCTGTGGCTTTAAGGAAATGGGCCCTCAAAAGTGTCCATTTCCCTGTCGTTTCCTGGGGAGCCCCAGAACCTGCACCACACAAATAACCCTCTCTAATATCCCAGGACAGAAAATTTCTTCATGAATTATTTCACCTGTCAAAGATGAAGGAACTATTTATTGCCTAATTTCAGACCCAAAGTCTTGTGATTTGTTTTGAAGAGATTTCTCACCATTAACTCCCTCTCTTTACATATGTATATATATGTTTGTGATGCACATTCTTACATACATGCATATGTATATACATAACTTTGAAAGCCTTTTTATAATTAGATCTTTGCATCCAAAGCACATTATCTACAGTGTACATAACTTGGTTTGTTTTCCATCTTGAAATTTCTCAAAGAAACCTCAGTTTTATGCTTACTTTTGCATAAAACAGTACTCTTAAGTAGTACCCTTCTGCCTAGTAGCACAGAAGTGTGCTTCTATATACCAGACAACTCAAGAAGCTTCCAGCTTTTAAAGGCTGAAGCGCAATTTGATAACTTATTTTCAATCCTCTTAATTCAGGAAGAGGCTCTACATGCAGTTAAACATTTTATTGCTTGCATACTGAAAACATAAGAGAGATCAAACTGAAAGCCTGAAACTGGCATAAAGTTTGTGCTTGTTTTACTGAAATAGCATTTCATTTTGCAATTGTAAAGAGTTAACAAGGAAACTGAATTCCTGGTTTAAATTTACATCTTTGGAAACCGGGCAACTACTCCACGTACAGAGCATTAACACCTGAAGGAACTGTTTAAAAATCTCAGTGGGGAAGTAGAAACAAATTTTAGTTCTGACTGTCCCTCTCCCACCTCCAACTCGGGTCACTACTCAAATTGTGCAATACAGCCCACCCAAAACTACTTGGCTAGCATATGTTCTGCAACACTGAGACATTAATTGTGGGAAAAAGCAACAATTTTCTCTTTTTTCTGAAGACAAACAAAAAGAGGAATATCTCTAATTGTAACAAAACCTGAACATTCTACTGGCATTCTACCATTCTGCTATTACTGAATTTGGCACTGCAGACACACTTCTGAGGTAGTAAGCTGGGAGATGCACAAAAAGACAATTAAAAAAATAAATTCTGAAATTAAGTTGTAAACTGCTTTTTCTCAGTCTATTTTGCATGAAGAGAGATGTTAATATATTTTGGAAATTCATACCTGTCCATACTCTTCAAGGTCTCCCTTGCCTTCTTCAAGTGTCACATAATCTCCAGCCGGCGTCCTATGCAACGACAGTCGTCCTTTCTTTGACCTTTTGTTCGGATCGGCAACCGGATCCTTGAAGACATTTACCTAAAATGAAGAGAGTAATTTTTTTAAAAGAAAAGGGCTTTGCAGGGGCTTGTGTACCTAATGCAAATGGTGGCAATGTAACAGGAAATGTCACAGTTTTTCAAGCAGGGAGGCCTCTGTTGAAAACATAAAGGTAGAAGTAGTACAAAGACATACCCCGAGACCGTTGGTCACCACGTAACTACATTTGAAGGAACAGTTTAAGAGATCTCTGGTTAGTTTCTGCAACAAAGCTCCACCAGATCCAAAGGCAATATTCTCAATACTCCATTTATTCTTCTTCATTCCTTCCACAATCTAATAAGAAAAAGAAAATTATGATGGAGCATACTTTTAGGCCATGCCATTTTTCCATAAAAATGTTATACTACTTAAAGAAGATGCTTTTACAGACAATTAAACCGACTAACATTCAGTTTCCAGGAGATATATGTAACAATTCCGTCAATACTTGCTACTTTGTTTGCATTTTTATTTGTGATTCCAGCATGGCACAATTATAGAAAGTTTTTACTGTAAAACTATTACCATGCTGGCATAAATACTTCCCAAACTAGGGTAGCACAGTAATGCTGTGTCCAGACAAAATCAGAGCTCTAAAGAAAATAAAAGACTTTATAGGAGTATTTCAGAGCCTTCCATTTTCTCAGAATTATGGGAAGACCTCAAAGAATAGCATGTATCCTAAAACAAAGCAGTGATCTTGCTCATCAACTCCAGAAAGTTATTACCCACTTTGACCAATGACTTCAACAGAGCAGTCGTCCTGAAAATCACATTGTCTAGGATTAGGTTAGCAATTTCAAAGATAGGAAATGGAAGTAAAGCTGCTCAAAAAGTTTGTTTTGCCACTTTCTCAGACAGATACAGATCAATGTGACCTGCACGGCTAACAACAGTCAAGTTAAAACTTACTATACAATTTCACTCCCACCCTCATTCTATGCAGACAAACGTGACATCCTCTGGCCTGGAGTAATGGGTGCTAGTTCAGTCATGCTCATAAATGGCCAAGATTTGTTTCCCTGACCTGTTACCCCCATAATAGCCTGAAACAATGGTTATAGCCTCAATAAAAGTATGTCTCAACTCCTATCTTCTAAACATTTTACTAACAGAAGTAGGTGAGAAAACTTCAGAGTGGGTGAAATAGCAAAACCCCATCCAGCCAGACAACAGGAACGTGAGAAGCAGAACGGAAGGACATCATCTATGGGGAACAGTGCAGAGTTTTAAAAATCAGCATTGTCAGAAACCTGGTAATCTTTTGTGCAGTCTCAGCCTTCTGCGTCAAAAGGAAATGCCAGAGTAACACTCAACAGGGCTGTTTCAGGAACTACTGATGTCAAGCCACTTTAAGGGACAGGTAAGGCAAAATTAATGTTTCATAAGAAAAAAAGAAAGAAAAAGAGACAATTCCAATTTCAGACAGTGGCAAATGGGTAGCTAATGTAAACAAAAGAGTATACTAGTATTTTGTTTATCCATTTAGCCACATGTGGATCGTCTCTTCACAGATACTCTCAAACTCTGAATACCTGACAGAGGCCAGCCAAGAGGAGACGCAGACTGCAGAGCCATAACCTTTTGAGGGTATGCTCTGAACACCTTCCCACTACATTTGTAGCAGAGATTTCATCAGTGAGTTTCCATCATTCTAATGGTACCAGCTTATTCAGCCTCTGCCAAGAAGCCAAGCGAAACAAATCTCAGGCACTACCCACCATGACTTTCACTTAAGGGAACCCTTTAGAAGCTTTGTATCCTGAACAAATACCCCTTTGATACGTGACAATCCTGTGGATTTTAGCAGTAGTCATCATATTATTTCAGACAGTGACCATGCACAAAAGGAATCCGTATTTTCAGGTGATTAGGTTCTCCTGGAAGCAGTTGAAAGGGGTACCCAGGATAGAAATGAATTAAATTCTCCCTTGTGCATCTCAGAAGTAACCAAGGATGACAAAGGAAGTGTAAGAAAAGGGATTTTTGTATACTCTCTCCTTAAGCATAAGGCCCAATAGTACTGTAAGAAACCAGACTTGACTGGGCCTGGATACGGACCCTGCTTACCTACACTGTCTTTTCAAAAGGCAAATGTAGTTGAACTCCACCTGGACTCTGATGAAGTTCTGTCCAGATGCTGACTTAGCCTGAAGCCATGTGAACTGTTGGCCAAGCCTGAGCCAGTGTATTCTACACTCATTTCCTTATCCAGTTTTACCGATCAGGTCTGACATTGAACTCACTTGAACACACCTGAAAGATGTAGCACAAACAACATCCTACCGAGGTAAACAATGCTTAGACTTCATGTTCGCTGATACTCGTAGGTTAACAGATGCTAGCACAAGTACAGCATAGCTGGGCCGTGGCCACCTAACCTTCTTGCCCGGGTGAGAAGAAATGCGACCCTCCTTTCAGCTAGTGTTGCTGCTCTTATTTACAGACGATTTGTTCACCTTGTGCCACAGGCACAACTCCTCACTTACCTTTGGTAAAGAACTGGCTTCCACCCTTCCACTCTCTCCCAAGGGATTTCCTTACTCAGACTGATCTTTGGCTGGTGAGGAGTGGAAGGGAAGGGAAATTGAGACTAAGTTGAAAGACAGCTCTGTCTCTACCAGTGACCCAGATAACAGCTTCCTTAGGTATGGGGAAGATGGCAAACAGCAGCAGCAATAGGGAAGAAGAAAAGGGGGAGGAGACCTGAAACAACTGAAGCTTCTCACAAAGGAAAACAAGACACAGAATTTCTTGTCTCACTTTCAAACCTATACAGGGAGAACAGTTCAAGTGTCAAGGTTTTGACCAGCTTCCTCTGACCATTATGAGCATGATTAATATATCAGCTATGACTCCAGATTAGAGGATCTTCTTTGTATAAAATTCAAAGACATCTGGAAATTGAATGTTCAAAGAAAATCCTTTGAAAGTGTAGTATATTGTGGAATTAGCAGATTGGGATGATTTTAGAAAAAGTGAAAGAAAAAAGTCAGAAAAGTTTCCTTACCTGTTCTACCAGCATCCCCTATTAAAACAAAGAATTTTAAAATCCAGTTTATACTGAGTTGTTTTCTATATTGTTGTTTCAGCTAGTTTGGATAGCTAAATGAGACTGATCGTTCATCACTCATTCTAGACTTTTCTTTTGTACCCATTACCTTTCACTTGATCCATAACAATAAATCATGCCTAGAATCTAAGGCTGATATGGAGTAATTAGAATAATCACTTGCATAGGCTATAAGGCGTGGGGGGAAGGTGGCCGCAACAATACATTCATATTTGTTCATATAAACTCCTTTTTGAAAAGGATGAATTGTACTTCAGGGTTGGGTTGGTTCTGGGGTGGGTTTTTTGTTTGGTTTTTTTTTTTTTGTTTTGTTTTTTTTTTGGTGGTTTTTTTATTTTAAATGGCAAGCTATTACACAGTTTTCCAAAAGTGAGCACAGTAACCTTAGTTTTGCTGATTTAAGAGGAGCGAGATCCATGAAATTTAAATATGAGTAAAATTAGGCTGCACAATCATGGTCCTTTTGCTCCAACATAACTTGCTGATGTCAAAAAAGAAGTGTCTCTTTCCTTCCTGCATGCTTCTCCCAGCTCAAAACAGCAGTTAATTTTTAATCCTGTACTGTGCTGGTGAGTACTGGCCCCTTTTTTGGGCTAATTTAATTTACTAAACCACAAAATTGATCACTTTTGGCTGAGTTAGTTTGCTGCTACATGTGTGGGCTAAATTAGTTTAATGACCAGCGGTTCAATGACCAAAGCTGACATGAGGTGCACAGCAAGACTACAAAGTCTGGAAGAAATAAGGTGGTGGCCACTTGAAAGCAGCGAGTTACATCTGCTCTGTCTTGTGGAATTGGATCTTCAACCCTCTTCTACTACACATTACAGGTAGACTTTTCCTCATAATCAGTTACTGTTTGATGAAGAAAATATGTAAACAGGCAGATCATCTGAACAAAGAATTGCTCCTTCTGGTTCTCATCCTCTCCCATCAGCTGCTGGAATTATTTTTCTGCTCTGTTTAGAATTTGGAAAGCAGTGTATTTTTTCCTGTAATGTAAGTATTTTAAATACTAGTCTTAATATTTTGATTACAATCGATGCTATATGAGCATCCTTGAATTTTGTCCAATCTAACTTATGGAAAGCAACCTTTGAGTTCCTTACACGAAAGAATTAATAGCCTAGTTGCTCTCCTGTCATGAATCACGAAAATCTCAGCCACAACATACTTTGCCTAACAAAGGAGTCTCTTGCCCTAGTATCTAATGATAAGACTTTCTTTACAGCTATTAACCTCTCATGCTTGTGTTCTGTTAAGCCTATTAGCACAGTTGTATATTCTCAGAAAGCCACGTGGGATCAAAGAATAAAGGAAAATAAAATTTGCTTTAAAGGCTATTGGAGGCAGAACAAAACTGTAGTGTGTGACTGCTCTACAGTTGGCCTATCAGGTAACAATCTCAATATTAACCGCTCTCTAAGGATCTGAGCAACAAATTTGAGTTCTGTGGTTGAGGTTCACATTGTGTGCCCATATTAGATATGCAGACAGTTTCAGACTAGCTAAAAAAAGCAAGCCTGATGTCTCTCTTACTCCTAGTTTTGAGGAGCAGCAAGAGCCAACTTCGTTAAGAAGAATGTAAGAATGTATCAATCTGGAAAGCTAAGACAAGCGTCAATAAAATCAAGTAAAATTATCTTAAATTTATCCAATTTATTTCTGTTTTTGAACTGTAATACAGCTGACAATGAATGATTCTCCAGGACAAACCTGATCAAGTTCTCCTCCTTTTAGATGCCCTTTGTCACCTGTCAACAGACTGCAGTCTGTACCTTTGTAACCACATTATATTACCGAGTATCTCCATCTAGTTAATAGTGGTGAATTTATAATTAGTTTCAAGCATGAAGCATCTACTAAATAACCAATTTTTGTCCTGATGAAATTGCACTTTTGACTCACACTACAGTCTAATTTGTTATACAGATTTTCTGGGCTTTCAACAATCCTTATTCCAGTAGCTGCCAAACAAGGAAGTCTCTTCCCTTACCCCTGTTTTTAAAAGGTCTCCTTCAAAACCCACACCTTCAAAATCTGAGTTCAAGCACACTTCAGATGGTATGTAACTAATGAGCCAAGCCAGTTAATTACTACTATTGCTATAGCACAGCAATCATGCAGTGTGCTTTAGATATCAATGAAAGGACCAAACACTGCCAGATTTTGATCTGAATTAGACTTGACAAGCAGGATGAAAGCAAACAAAAGGAGAGACAGTGGGAGAAAGGTTACAACAGGGGGATCAGGAAATGCCTTTTGGTTTTTTTATGCATCTTAATAATTCCCTGTGGAGTTTTAATGAATTTGTTTTACAGATTAGGATATCCCTATTAGTGTCTGGAATGAAGGGCAGGGTGGGGTCAGCAGAGAAGCTGCAACATCTGACTAGTCATAACAGAGTCCAGATTAAATATCAACATTGACAGTGTCACCCTGACACATGAACAGGATCTCCTACCTCTTGCAATGTGTTGATATCCACACCATCCCCTTGAATAACTCTGAGATACGGTGGCAGCAACTTGTAGCCTTTTGAGTTTTCTGTAATGGGAAACTTCTTCCCTAAGATCTCCAAGACCTATTTGAAAAGAGAAGGGACACAGTTCAAAATAAAAATAAACACCTGTCATTCCAACAAGGGAACACAATTTTCACTATAAGTCAAGCTCTCAAAAAAACTAAACAACATAAATACACCCACATATCCTCTCTAAATCTATCCACATAGGCACACAAACAAAAAGCATGCCAGCCATTGTGGTGGAAGCTATTAGATGAAAGCAGTCACAGACCATATGGCCTTTATGAACTTGTACCTGAGAGCTAATCAGAACCATGCTTCCCTCCTTTCTCTCTGTGGTTGCTGTGAGGTTTTGCTATTAAATATCTCAACGGAAGATTCTGCTCTTCTTTTGACTTCCCTTAAGATGGTGGATGAGGCTTTCAGTTTTCTGCGATTTTGTTAGCCACCAATAATTAAAATGAAACACTGCTGTTAGAAGTTTGTCTTATCAGCTCTGATAAAGATTATTTCAAGTTTCTATTTGTGATATGTCACTTGTCCCAAGGCGGGGGGGGGGGGGGCAGTGTTAGAGTTGTATGGATCTAATTTGATAGAGTACCAACATAACTAAAGTCTCCCCTACTTTCTCATTAAAACAGTGCTGACAGCTACTCAAATTCAGAGGTATCAACAGATTTTATTATAGAACTACAACAATCATTATGATCTCTAAAGAGCTTCAAGGCAAGAAGCATTTTTTAACTTGGAGGTCGTGTGCCACTGACTTAATCCACATCTTGCAACGGGGAAAAGAGCGCTAAACTTGTATTTGTAGCTGACCTGGTTTCAGCTGGGATAAAGTTAATTTTCTTTCTAGTAGCTGGTATATTGCTGTGCTTTGGATTTAGTATGAGCCTAATGTTGGTAACACACTGATGTTTTTAGGTGTTGCCAGGTAGTATCTACACTAAATCAAGGAATTTTCAGCTTCTCACACCCTGCCAGCTGAAGCTGGGAGACCACAGCCAAAACAACTGACCCAGACTGGCCAAAGGGATATTCCTGACCATATAACATCATGCTCCATATATAACTGGGGAGGCTAGCCAGGAGGTGGGATCACTGCTCAGAAACAGACTGGGCATCAGGTTGGTTTTTTTTTCCCCCCACAGGTGGTGAGCAATTGCATTTGTGCATCACTTGTTTTTTATATATAATAATAATAATAATAATAATTATTCCTTTCCTTTGTTATCCTATTAACTTGTCTTTGTCTCAACCCATGAGGTTTTTTTCCATTCTCTTCCCCATCCCACTGGGGAAGGGAGAAGTGAGCAAGTGGCTGTGTGGTGCTCAGTTACCAGCTGGGGTTAAACCATGACAGTAGTATAAAACAAGTGAATTACATTAATACAGAACACCAAGATACCTAAAACTGGTGGCAAGAAATCTTATTGGCCTAGCATTTATTAATACTCAAGTTGTTTCCCATTTTATTTGTTATTAAGTGATGAAAGTTTCTCTTTATACAATCATTCCAGCATCACTAGACCAGCAAAACTGGTAACTGTTGTACAAGCTTCAAGAATGGTATGCAAGAATGGGTTTGATGGAAAAGATTAAACTATTCACACTGCAAAAGAGCTTCCATATCTATATTGAGATGAGGTAAATGTTTACATTGTTCATAGGTCCAAGTTATCCAGCATCAACTATATACTGTGCATACCAAGTTAGAGCATATCTTCCGTACGTTTGTTAACCAGTCATTACAAAACAATTGCCCTTCCCAATCCTGTATACAAATGACTTCAAGAAAGTATTACCTTTAAAACAGTGTCAAGAGGATTCCCAGAATCTGGTCTAATAATAAGTGGTGCCTCTGGACTTCGGGCTTCAATTATATGCCTTAAGTCATCACCCCATATTTTTTCACAAGCATTGTAAATGTCGTAGCTGTCACTAACCACAGATACAGGCACTGAAGAAAACTGTGTCACTATGTGTTCAAAAGCATCTTTTTCATGATCTTTCCCCCAAGCTGTTATGGTACTGTAAAGTCAATTGAAAAATCCACATTAGAGCAGCATTTATATGTTAAATCACACATTCTGTATTTCCTACCAGTAACAGTTCAAGATAACAATAGGCAATATGATTACAAGACTGCATAAACTATGTGCTTATCAGCTGTGTTGCTGGATAGTAAATATACTATATACCAAATAAACAACACCCTGGATTAATCTTTGGGAACTCAGACAAACACCTGAATCTTCTTTCATATGTAAATGTGATTTTTAAAAATTTATTTTACATTTGTGAGAGAGTTTCTCTTTCAAATCTGAGATTCAGCCAGGGAACTACAGACACAAGAACAGAACATCTGCTCTGGCAACTTCAGGCTACAAAATGGAACGTAGAAAACTAGCAGCATACGTTAGAAAACACAATTTACTTTCTCTTTTAATAGCAATTTAAAACCATTATGCTCACTCATACAAACATTCTTCTAGAGGGACCTCAGGGCATTACCCTTGGTACAAGGGTAGAGGCAAGCACGTAAAACAGAGTTGCCAAGAGAGGTAATAAGTTATTGAATGCCAGTTGATCTGCAGTGGCTGTACGCGGCTGTCACAGACCAGCTGACATAACTGACATTAGTAACTTGTGTGCGAACATTTAAAAAAGTTCTCATACAAAGCATAGGTGTGCAGTAAAAGCTAGTGGACATCGAATTTTTACCATAAAATGCTGGCATTAACTTCTGTGTGGACAAGTCCCAGATCACAGTAGTGAAGAGAAAAGACAAAATTTGTTTCGAAGAGGTCAGGGCACTCCAAGGAACAGCCCTGGTGATGTGCCAGAGGCAAGCACCACACTTACACCACCACCTCACATTGGAATTCCAGTTTCCAATTCTGGAAAAATTTGGGTCTCTTGCATGAGACCGTTTTTGTGTAAACTTGAAAAGGGTGACTGCAGTCTGCCTTTGGTAACGTGAACTTTAACTAGGGCAGTTTATGTCTGTTCTCATACCACCACTTCAATATGCTGTGCAAGAGATGCTTGTTCTCTGACTCCATGTTCTTGTTTTCATTACAAAGAATTTTATAGTTGCTTGGGCCATCATTTTTTGATTTAACTGTAGTATTAAGCTAGAAGACATTTCAGACAAAATTTGTCGCTTCTACTGATCAAGCAGTTCTAGAACAGCACTACAGCAGTGGTCCAGAGAGTTATGAGAAGCAGTGTTCCTTCAAAAATGACCACTACCCTAGGAGGGTTATTCATGTAAGCCTTTCCATTATCTGTCTTGCAATCTTAAGTAAAAATATTCATTATTTAAAAGCACTAGATTTTGTACTCAATAAGAAAAAAAGCAACTGTTCCTTCCTTTATATTCTGTTGATTTCATTATGTAGACATGCAAGTGAAATCCAAGGATCTGCATTCACTCCAGACCTTGTATAAGATTCAGATATAAAAGAATGAGAGCTCTTCATCTCAAATGCCTGTTTGAGACCAGTTCCTTACTCTTAAAAACTCATTCACAATTCTTAGTGAGAGATCAAGGATTAACCATTGGCTGAATTAGTTATGCTGGTGGGAAGCTTTAGAGCAACTGCCTCTTCTAGAGGGAGAGCATGATCTGGGAGAGTCCAAAATTGCAACTTACATGGTTTCACAGTTTATGATTTTATGTTTAAAACTAATGTCAATCCTCAATATCTACTTTTACCTGTAAGCCTTCAAGTTCATTCTAAAAAGAGTCATCCATATTTACTGAGACACTGATAAGAAGGTTAAAAACACTTAAAACACATTTATAGTTAAGAACAACCATGCCACTGTTATGCCCCTAGAACATACAGGGGCATCAGTATTGAACTTCAGCCTCAACAGCTGGATCAGTAATGGCTAATACTATATCATGTAAGTGAAACAGTTTAATATTTCTGGATACAAAGATGGATAAGAAAAAATACATTTTGTTAAGCTATTTTTTAAAAAAGCTTTAGTAGACCAGTATCTTACCTGTGTTCAGCAGCTGGAACAGAATATCCTGGAACTGGATCTTTTGTACCGTAGTACTTTTTAATTAATGCAATTCCTGCTACTGTGTCTGTTCCTTTGAAGTTCACCAAATGAGCTGAAGCTCCTATTCCTGCAGTCTGAAAAAGACGCAACCAAATATAGAAGCCTAAATCCAGTCACCACCTAGCAGTAGTTTATAACAGCAAAAACTTCTCAGTTCCTGTTTCACCGATACCTTCTTCACGCATTCACACAGGAAAGAGCTTCCATACAGAAAAAACCTCTCCCATTCTAGTGCTTGCAGCTCAGGCACACTCACCCCCCACCCCAGATCTCCCCCCCTCCACAATAAGTCCAAACACCGTGCTCTATGCGGTCACAATTTCACTGCTGAACAGGGACAAAATTGTTAACAGATACATGCTACAATCCTTTATAGTTAAGAACAATTAGACTTCTCAAATTATTAGGTAACTAGTATTACCTCTTGTGAAGAAACTCCCCTGTAGCCAAAGTCATGCAGTTTATATTCCAGTCCTTCTAAGCTGCCAGAAGTCTCTAGCAAATATTTGGCCAAAATCTTTTTCTGCTCTCTGGAGTTTGTTGCCACTGTGATTGGATACCATGACTGCACAAGAATAGTCTAAAACAAAACCCATCACATTATTAGGTGTATGTTTGCTTAGGACTTAAGAATCCCCACTTAGCATTTAATCGGGCACGAAAAGGTCTATTTATTTTCATCGCCCATTCAGAAAGTATCGATGCCTCCAATAGTTTGCTTTAGGGCTAAAGTAATTAGCCTTTATAATACTTTTATAAGGTAGGCCAGGTATTGACCATCTCAGGAGTTATCACTCCCAAGCTACAGACACACAATTGCCCTTATCCTCCTTTCCTAGTGGATAAAAATACTGGTGTGAATTTCCTGTAACATTATTACCACCTCTTGCCAGGTAAGGAAACAAGGTCTGTGTAACAACACTTAAAAAAAAAAAAAAACCCAACAAAAAAAAGAATTCAGGCATATTTACAGCAGAAAATGAAAGCTGCCAGACATTCCCCTTAAACCAATAAGGGATTCAGCCTTTAATTTAAGAGCATTAATATTTACTTAGAACAAACACGTTAACTTCCCAAAACTGACCTCAATCCAATTTGTGAGCCAGTAGCACTCTGGATCTGTGTTTTCTACTGTGAAAAGAACATTTCCTCTGGGAATTACAGAGCCCTCTGGAACAGCCTTTATTTCTATAGGAAGATGACCATCATATTTCTGTGTAAGAAACAGTAACATTGTTAAACAACAGGAAAGTTTAGGACCTACCTCTCTTTATTTGACTGCAATGGATAACAGCCAGGCTGTGAGTTTATTGATAAAGCTTTCTTCTTCATTTCTTTCAACCCTTACAATAATTTGGTTTGTTTGCACACCCACCAGCCCAAATAAATAAATAAAAAAAAAATTCCACATTTATCAAAAAAGGAGGAAAATCCTGTAACCTAAAAAATAGTCTCTTTACCAAACCAAATGAGGATTATTAGTGTACTCCTTGTGCAATTTGAGTTAGGAAGACTTAAATATTCTATTAAAATACATGAATTCTATCTACAGAACAAGAAATATTTGCTACTCAGTTTTCTTCAGTGCTTTCACATGAAGTAAGCTAAAAAAAGTTTAGCTGTTATCTAGGTCTTAAAAAAAATCTCTAGTTTTGCGTAGCATAGATGTGTGATTTGTTAATTTATTAGAGTAGGATCCATTTAACATCCTTTTTAAAAAATATTTTATCATCTCAATTATTCACTAAACATGAAATCTAATCTTGAAGTGTCATTCTTTTGTCAAATTCAGTGTTTCATCCCTGAAGGACTAAACATTGTGTTGAATATGCCTTTTGAAAAAGAGTAAGCTGCAAAAAGTAACTCTAAAAGAGTAATTATACCTTTCTGAAAAAGCTTTGCAAGCTAAGCTGATAATACTTAAAGTGTTTTGTATATTAATATTTTTGACAGAAAGCTTCTCATTAGATATTCTTTAAAGGCAACAAAAATTGCATCAATTCAGAGAAATTACACAGATTCATAAGTAGCATCAAAACCTATTCTCCAGTGCCCCAAACACATCAGAAGTCTCTTCTACACTACAGTTTAAAAGTTTCTTCCAAAGTGTGATATGCTGAAGCAAACTGTTTTATATACCACACAGGGTTTAGTTGTCAGACTTGGAGATGTCTGTTCTGGTTTAAAAAAAGGACATGAAGCCTTCAAAAAGGCTCACAATAATTTATTAATACAATATGCAAGGGGTATGCAAGAAGGGTTCTTTTGACTAAGCCAAAAGCATGCACTGAAACGGAATTAAACAATGTTAAAACTCAGTGTGGACAGACATGCAGCATTAAAAGCGTATTAATTTAGTTTAGCCAAAGAGGGATCAAGATTACTTTAAATACAGATGAGAGCAGTTCACAATGTATAACATAGCTTAAACACAAATATGGATTGAATTCACATCTGTAGTTATTTCAAATGGATCCAAGTCCTCTACAAACCTCCCCATAACTCCCTCTTAGAAATTAATTTTTCTCTTGGACCCCTTATGGTCCACCCTGGTTACAAGATGCCATCCACATAATTCATAGACAGATGCCACCATAAAATACTTACAGTCAGGGTATCCAGAGAAAAAATAAATGCAAAGAACTAAAAATTGTGTTCTCAAATGCCAAAAATATCCATTCACTAGAACCCACAACGAAACTTTGCATTTAATTAAACTGCAGAGATTAGAACAGCTCTGATGAATGCTACTAGTCTGAATCTGCTGCTTTTACACAGAAGAGATGTTTGCAATTACTTGAAGACTGACACCTTTTTAGACAAAAGGAAAAGAGGATAATTGTGGAAAGACTTAATTTGGAAGGATTGGTGTGTCAGAAGTGCTCAAGCCTTGTATTTCATAATAAAGTTCAACTTAATTACCCTGAAAAATTTAGGAAACAATTGAACGAAACATATATTTTCTGGAACTATTTCCACATGCAAGAAGTTGTAATGCTTTCTGCATTAGAATAAAAATGGTTATGATTAGTTACAGAAAGCAATGTAAATGATGCAAGCAACCACTAAGCGCTCTATTATACATGGAGACTTGCCAACAAGCCCCCACTCAGACTAGCTAGCTGACAGCAGCCATAAATCCTTACTACCTGCAAAACCATATTTGGCATCTGAAAGGATAAAAATTACTTTTCTCGAAGGAATTACAATTATATGATTATTCTTTGACAGCTGCTACTCCCTGCACACTAAACATAAAAAGCTAAATTTATCCAGTCTTTACTATCATGGTTAACAGGAAAGACTGTTTTATTTATTCTACAGTTGATTCATAAATCCTTCACGATGATCTCATACTATTTTCTTAAGTTTTTACCTCCAGAATATAGTTCCATCCCTTTTCATTGAAGACATCATCTTGAAAATGCTCCCTATATACTTCTTTGGCTTCCTTGATTTTCTCTTTGGTCACTACTTTACCTGTGGTTTCAGAAACAGATGAAAGCTTAGAAATTGATGATACTCATCAAATTATAAAAAAGTATAAATAACAAAAAGGTTCAGACACAGAAAAGTCACTTTGCCTGCAACAAAGACATGGAAAACATGTCAAATGCAGTACACTAACTACAGAAAAAACAGATTTTACATCCATTTATTATATAGATTGGGATGCTCAAGAAACCAACAGGATAAAAAATGTGGTTTGCATGTGACACAGGAACAGTTTGAGATCACTACTATTTTATGACAGTCAATAACCTGTCAAGAGTTTTAGTAGCAGTGCTTTCCCAGAAAAATGCGATGATTGTGCAAGTCAGCACATGCAACAAGACATGACCAGACCAGCACAAGGGTTAAGCTACGCTGCTTCAGGGAGAATCACTGTGGAGAGGCTGCCTTACAACCAGTCTTTGATTAACCACTTCTGCGATAGGAACTGACAGACTAACCACATTATTTGAATGAGAATTCTTACTACTTTAGGACCAATCATCTACTGGAAACGTTAAGAGAACAATCCTCAGATTGCTAAAGAGAAAAGAAACAAGACTATCAAGTGTTTTGATTATGGCCAAATTCCAATGTGGCAGAATTGGCAGAGATATTTGTGGATTCTGGATCAAGACAAAGATCTGTAAGCCATTTGACTAAAGTTTTCCTTCTAAAGCTTAGCAGAAGGCAACTTGCATTCAGGTCAGAGCAGGTGATATTTGCACATAATGCAAAAAAGCAAACAAAATCTTAAACTGCATCAAGGAATTTCCAGGTGTTACTCTTAAAATTGTCAATATTGAAAACACTTTCACACATAGCCACTGTATTCAAGTCTACACTGAGTGGCAACCAAAATTTAAGGGAAATTAAAACCATTATTAGCTTACATAGTAACTACAGAAAATACAGACTAAAGTTTACGTTCAAAATATGAGATGTATTTTCTCCTGAAACCTTCTATCTTCTTGTGATTCCATGCACAGTCCATTCATTTCAGTTTAGCCCACTGAAGTTGGGATATGAACATCTCTTCATTTTTAATAAGCCATTGGCATAAAGAAACATAGTAGAGCGTTATCTGAGTTAAAAAGTCAATACCATTTTAGAAGAGTGGGCATCCCATTTTCAGAATCACATAAATAAGATTTTATGCATGTCGTAAGCGCAAGTCACTACCTGCACTGTGCCAGCATAACCTGGAATTGTTTCAACTACAAAACTCCAGCAAGGCTTGAGAAAAAAAAAAATTATTTACACGTAAAGGTTTACAAGAATTTGAGACAGTTACCTTTTAAGTATTTATTCAGAATGTACTGCAAACCATAAAAAACAGTTTCTTCATATTTCACTTTCCTTAATTTGGAATTTTCAGTCTTCTTTTCACGACATTCAAAGTAGGAATATACTTTGCTTGTATTAGGTGGATATTGTTTGTAGTGTGTAACCTACATTAAGAAAAACTTCAGTAAGAAATCAAAACATCACCACAAAGCACAAGAGAAATAATATTTGTATGTTAAAGCTTAAAGTAATTCCAACTCTCCTGGACTATTATTATTCATCCATTTACATGCAACACAGTAAGTATTTAGGAGATTTCCCCTTTTTTAGCCACCTTCAATTTTTAGTTCAGAAATACTGTCTTCCCTATCTTACTCTTTGCTTTTGCATCAAGCCTTTCCCGCCCAGTAATCTGTGTGGTCAGCTCTTCCACTCCCCTGATGACTTTGCTTTGATTAACTGGGAAAGACACTGGCTAGGATTTTAGGAGCAGCACTGAGCACCAACATGCCAGGTCAGTTTTCACTCTCCCATGCTTTGGCCAAGCCTAATAGCTACAGGAAGCACAAAGTTGTCTGCCACTACTGAAGTGGAGGCACTCACTGTATTTAATTGATGTTTTGAAGGCTGTAATCACATAGTTCAAATAAGAGCCATCCAGGCTAAAGAAGGCATCCACAATGGCCTTCTACCCAAGTGTTTAATTCACCAGGAGCAAAGCAGGTTTCTCAAACCCAGATTATATCAAAGCCAGTTTACAAACCTATTACTGTTGGTAATGCCGTTAAAATCTACCTGAGGTTTGTACCTCCCCACAAATTTTTCTAGATAGACGTTTTCCCAATCTTTGAAAAAGTTCACGTTAAAGGAAGCATGAAAAGTTGCAGTCTGAAAGTGTGTAGTACACGGAAATTGGTTATATGAACATATAATGTTATGCTGGATTCAACCCTAACAGCTTTTTTTAGCTACTGATAGTAATTCTACCCAGAAATTTACTTTTGGGTAATGTATCATTTGGAACAAGTACACTCTAAACATTAACAACTTAAACCTGAAAAATCATTATCTCCTAACGTGCAAAAAGCAAGCTCCATGCAAAATCTGTAATTCCATATTAAACAAAATAGAATACACAATGACAGAAGTTTAATACTATCAATGTTTAAATTACACAATACAGAAATCAGCTTAGGGCACTCCCAAAGGTGAAGCTATTAAAAAGTTTTCTTAAATTATGCTGAAAAGTCCGTGAACAAGTCTATACATTCCATAAGGGAAAACTGTTCCTACGGCAGAGTAAAGCACCACCATACATCAGAACAAAACTCAAAGCTGTGAAAGTTGTGTCTTTCTCAAAAGCCCAGAATTACAGGTTAGAGCATGAGTTTATTACAAGTTTCTTGCTGCAACTTCTTACTCCAAATCACCTTAAAACTTTTTGTTTCTAATATCACAAAGAATTGGAAAAGGGATAGTTTTAAAAAAAAATGGACAATAAGGAAGAAGTGGATAATGTACCTCTGACACTTTCCAAATAAAATATTTGAAGGTTTCCCTTACCTGTATTGTTAAAACTGCATATTGAAGGATTTTAAAAATACAGTTTTCTTTTTCCTCTCAAATGCCACTTATATTTAGTATTTCATTCAGCTTGGACAATGAACTAGACCACTCAACTGAATTTTTTGGTTCTCCTATATCAGCACAACGCTGTTGTGGTTGTGTTTCCAATGTTGCAAGGAAACATTTGAATAATGAAAAGGTCATTTTTCAGATCCTTCCATTATCTTTACTTGTATGACGTTTTCAAGGCCAATCGAATAAAACCCAAGCTTGTCATAGCAAGTTTTTTCACGTTTACTTCAAACAAAGCACTGCAACGCAGGCATTTAATGGAACACAAACCTATTCTGTTCCAATACCACAGCCACTCGAAAGCAGAATGTTTAAGAGTAGCAATGTTAGACCCAAAGACAAAACCTGGCTTTTAGATTTAGTTCTAGCTATTCAGAAATGTATCACTCCACAAATTATAACATGTCCTTTCTTAGTTTTACACAGAACTTTCAAAAAAGTAAATCACACTGCCAGCTCACAGAAAACTCTCCAGGGTATGATTATGTTTAAAGGAAAAAAAAATTCCAAACAAAACAAAACACACACATCCTAACCTCTTCCCCCGCCCCCCCCCTTACTGTGGAGCAGTCAAAAATATGCTCTGTTTGATGTCTTTCTAACTGGTGGGAATATGAATATGCACACACACAACCCCCTTACAAAAAATTGTATTAAATGGACTCACAAGAAAAAGCATGTAACAAATCATTAGAAGGTTCATTCACTGTAAGGCACAGAAAGTAGAAACTCCTTGCTTCACCTGTTGCCACTTCAATAAGTTACAACAACTTTACGAAAAATTTTGCTCTTTCTTACAACTGGGACTGGACTTTAACTTGGTGATTCTTTATGATTTGATTATATCACCTGGGAACTCTGTTTATTTATTTCCATTCTTCATCCTAGTGGCATGCTACAGCTTCATGATTTCAGAGTAAGCAACTCAGAGCCCACCAGCTTAAAATGCACATAGCAGACATCTCAAGAACAATTCCCCAAACCAGTATCTGAATTCCTTGTGGCAAGCTGTGCTGGGTTGACCCTGGCTGGAGGCCAGGTGCCCACCAAAGCCACTCTATCACTGTCCTCCTCAGCTGGACAGGGGAGAGGAAATAGAACGAAAGGCTCATGGGTCAAGATAAAGACAGGGAGAGATCACTCACCAATTACCATCATGGGCAAAACAGACTTGATTTCGGGAAATTAATTTATTGCCAATCAAATCAGAGTAGGACAAAGAGAAATAAAACTAAATCTTAAAGACACCTTCCCCCCACCCCTCCCTTCTTCCTGGGCTCAACTTCACTCCCCATTTCTCTCCCTCCTCCCCGCCAGTGGCACAGGGGGATGGGGAATGGGGGTTGTGGTCAGTTCATCACACCTTGTCTCTGCCGCTCCTTCCTCCTCAGGGGGAGGACTCCTCGCACTCTGCCCCTGCTCCAGCCTGGGAGACACCTCCTCCCACAGGAGACAGTCCTCCACAAACTTTAACATGGATCCTTCCCACAGGCTGCAGTTCTTCACCAACTGCTCCAGCGTGGGTCCCTTCCACGGGGTGCAGTCCTTCAGGAACAGACTGCTCCAACATGAATCCTCCAAAGGGTCACAAGTCCCGCCAGCAAACCTGCTCCAGCATGGGGTCCTCTCTCCACAGGGCCACATG
This sequence comes from Balearica regulorum gibbericeps, assembly GCF_011004875.1. NCBI lineage: Eukaryota > Metazoa > Chordata > Aves > Gruiformes > Gruidae > Balearica > Balearica regulorum. Next base: position 15,555,093 of record NC_046184.1, read on the forward strand.
TCCTGCCAGAAGCCTGCTCCAGCGCAGGCTTCCCACAGGGTCACAGCCTCCTTCAGGTGCCTCCACCTGCTCTGGTGTGGGGTCCTCCATGGGCTGCAGGTGGATATCTGCTCCATCACCACCACCAGCCTCCATGGGCTGCAGGTAGAATCTCTGCTCAGGTGCCTGGAGTACCTCCTCCCCCTCCTTCTTCACTGACCTTGGTGTCTGCAGAGTTGTTCCTCTCACATCTTCTCACTCCTCTCTCTGGCTACAATTGCTTTTTTGTGGTTTTTCCCCCCTTCTTAACTCTGTTATCCCAGAGGCACCACCACCATCACTGATGGGCTCAGCCTTGGCCAGCAGCAGGTCTGTCTTGAGGCTGGCTGGCACTGGCTCTGTTGGACATGGGGGAAGCTTCTAGCAGCTTCTCACAGAAGCCACCTCTGTAGCCTGCCCTGCTACCAAAACCTTGCCACACAAACCCAATACACAAGCTCTGGAGCTTGCTGTTCTATCCACAACGGTCCAAGCAAAATAAAGAAAACTTACATCCACATCACACTACCCACTCAGGTTTCTTTTTAAAAAGTTTAATTATCCAACTACGGGCAGGTTGCTGAAGTCAACACCTATGTTATAATGACAGTTTGTGTGATCTTTGGCTTCCGTGTTTAAGAAGATATTTTGCTTTTGCAGTTCCAAGACATTTCCTCCTGCTCAACGTTTGTCTCTATCAAATGGGTTACATGCCCAAAATTAGCTGAAGGTGTACAGTGCACAAATTGAGTCAGTGTGACCTTTTCCTATTGCATTTAAACACAGGGTTTTTAGGGGCTTCCCATTCTAGCTCAGCTTTGAAGCATGATCACAAAACATGATGCTCTGGCTGCAAATCAGAACTCGAGCGCCGAAATCAGGCTGGAATGGTAACAGCCAGATTTATCCTTTATGTAGCATACCTGGGGAAACAGGTTCTTCAGACTACCTTGCTGGCAGTTTCAATGTAAAAAACCCACTCAAGTTCTTCAAACATTAAATCACAGGTTTAGCTAATTTTTCTGACATTAGATATACCGGCCAGTGTCCAGAAAATAGTTATTTCTAGGCATTTAAGCCTAAATAAAAATTTTGTATATGATAGAAATGTCAATTTATCAATTAAATTACTTCAAGTACTTGAAAGAGATAATGAACTAACTTTACAGCAGTTATATGTGTAAGATTCAATTATATTCTTCACACATTAGAATCTATTCAAACAGCGAAAGATACACATCCCTGGCAATTAAGATAATTACATCTAAGCAATATTTACAGCTGTAATTTTACATAACTTGTGCTTCCTTTGACATTGCACAGTGCTATTACTTGTATCTATAAAGCTGAAACACCCTTCACCTGTCTGCAAGGCTTCTCACAGGCTACTCAATATTCAAAGACACAATCACAATCTTATAAGTATCACACTTTGCAACCGCTGCTTGCTCCAGGCATGCTGTATAGGTACACCAGAAGTTAAGCACAAGACCTACATCCCCTGTTCACTTATCTGGGCATCTGTTTTGCTTCCAAGCTCTTAGGCAGGGCACCATACCTAGCAGGAGCATCTGCTCAGAAAACATCACGGCAGCTCTGATTGTTAGCTGGACTAATAGGATATGGAGAAATAATACCCGTCCACCGTAGCGATGGTCAGGAGTTTTGGTATGTAGTTAAAATGCCTGGTGGTAAAAAAAAAAAGTCTGAAAAAACAATCAAGCTGCAGGGAGCAGGAATAGTTCACAGAGGACACAAAGAACATCACTGAAAACAACCAAACCAAATCAACAAACAAAACCCCCAAAAAAACAAACAACAAGGCACTCAGACAATCAAAACTATGCTTCAAAAAAATGCCTGAACTTTCCTTGTTGTCAGATCAAGTTTTGCATCTTTCTGTATTCTAAAGAAGAGTGGAAAGAACAATCAGTGACAACGTACAATATTAGAAATGTATTTTATGGGGTTTACAGATCGAGGCAGTATTGATAAATCTATGCTTTCAGTTAGGGAATGACAGAAGCAGGACTTGTACAGACATGGTCTTGATAAGCAGGAGTGACTGTAAAGCCAAAAGGAACCCCTTCTCTACAGAAAAAAAAAGATAACAAAAAAACCCCACCCACAAACCAAACAAAAGCCTCTACTGGGATGAAGAGACCCTTACAAGAAAACAAAACCCCAAAATATCTTCAAAGGCCTTTTGATTTTTAGTTCAAAGACTGTGGTTTAGGTTTTGTCTACAAGTATGACAAACAGCTTTGGAATAACCATCTACAAGAAGGTTATGTACTATGACTGAAATAGAGCACTTTTATTCCAGCTGTGATAGCTCCTTATTAAATTTAATCCAAATAAAGGTATATTCTGAACAAAGAATACCTCCACAAGGACTACTTAACTAAATCAAGTCAACCATTTGAGAAAAACCATGAAGCACAAATTGCATTTAGGTCAGCCATCTAAAAAACCCCACTCCAAACATTAAGAGTTAATTTTTAAGAAAAAGGAATTAATAGGCATTCATCACAAAACAGGGATGACTGAGGTAAAGGCTGCATTTTTAAAGGCTAAATAAGAAAACCTTTGGCATAAAAGCCAAATAATCTTATAATCTACAAGCACTGTTAGACAAGAGATTGCAATTAAGTGATTTTAAAAGGTTATTGAAGTCTGTACAGCTCAAACATTTGAAAACATGAGAAAAGCAGGTCTGCAATAAATAGCAAAGTCAGGCATGGCCAAATTCTCCACAGGTGGTTTATTCCTGGTGCTCAGCTAGGTCGGATGGGTGCTAACATGAGCCATCAGAAAAATGCTTCTAAGCCCTGCCTACAGTGAAGAAAACAAATCGCCAAATATCTAGCCAGCAGGGTCTCGCCTGTATCATAAGTCTGCAAGTGATGATGCCAGTTCAACTAAGATGGTATTTGAACTTTCTGGAGTTATTTTGAAAAGTCTTTAGTGCAGAATGGGTACAGAACAACTCAGCTACTGAACCCATGGCAATGTAGAGCCAGAAACATGACAAATCAGAGGGAGAGGTGGAAGATAAGCCAGAAGGAACATGGCCCTGGCTCTAGCAGCTGGGCCACTCAGCCTTGGCACTCCAGGTCTGCAGCAAGGAATTAGTGCCCAAGGTGTGGGTCGGTCACTGTACTGCAAGCCTCATCCATACCCTGGAGCGAGCTATATCCTTCTCTGTGTAGGTGAATGTCAACTGTAGCCTGGTTTATGTGACAAGTAAAAATGAGAACTACAGTTGTGGGGTGCAGTGTCAGAATAGCTTGTTGATGCTGGAAGAGACATTTGGGGGGGTCCTCACACCCATACACAACTTACTGCAGTGGTGCTTCTGGCATTTACACTGGGGAGACTTCTGCAAAGCACCACTGAAATCCCCATTAGTTACAGTATTACATATTATTTGAAAATGTTGTGGAAATAGGCAATTACTTGAAAGACTTTTACCTAAACCTTTATGAGGTTTAACCAATGGAGTGGTTAAAAGCAAAGGTTGCCTATAACCGATATGGAAAACAACATTGTTAATGACAATGAGGCAATGAACCAGTACTTGGGAACAAAGGGAATGCTTTATCAGATATACCTCACTGGGGTGAGACGTAACCAACAGCAGTTATAAGATACTGCTGACCCCCTTCAGGAAAAAGCCCCACAACTGTGACTAGCAGTTATATTCAACAGGGATGCTTTTGTAGCTTTCAAAGCAATCACAAAAGGAATGCACACCACAAACAAAAGTGGGAATGAAAACCAAACCAAAAGTCAGTGTGGCTAAATGATAAGCTGATTTGAACACAAGAGGAAGCCTCAGAAGAAACAATCTTTAATAAGTCAACAAAAAGGGCATCCAACAGCAGGTAAAGTGAAAGACACTTGCAAGCAAGTACAAAAAAAAAAAAAAATCTAATAGTCAAGTACAAACTTTCTATTTTGGTTACACAGGAGCTTCAAATTACCATAGGAAAGTAGCCTTAGAGAAACTCCAGACCCTTTATTAAAAATGTGTATGTGAAGCAAATACAGATTAAGATAATGTTTGAGACCTAAAGGGAGAATATTGGGAGATATCTGCCTTTATGAGATGAGATGGATAAACTAATGCAGGTTATGACTGAAGGCTAATCTTGTACCACTCTGTGTTCTAGTTCATCCATCATCTCTTATATGCATATTGAAAAATAAGAGGACCAGAGGTGAGCAAAAAAAAAAAAAATATTTTAATTTAAGAGATCAGTCAATACTAAGAAAACTAAGGAGAGCACATGCAAGAAACTAAATTCCTATGGAAGCTGCACATTATCAACAGAGATGCTGTAAGTGACCACATCCACATTCATTTAAAAAACAAGGTCAGGTGTAAGCACTAGAACTGAGTGTATTCTAAATTGCTCAGAGAAAATACAATGTTTAAAAAAGGTAATACTTTACAGCAGATTTCTTTACCACCAAAAATTTCCCTGTGTTTTGCATCCAAGATTATCATAACAAAGATGACAAAACGCCTTATGTTTACTGTTTACACATTTGTGAAGAGTCAGCTGTACTACTTCACATACTACTACAAGTTTCCTGTTCCTTAACAAAAAAAAAAAAAAACAACAAAAAAAAGCATTTACCTTTTCAACAATAAAAGTTGCAATGACTCTGGAAGGGGTTACTTTCCACTAATTTAAAAATTGGCTGCATTCTGTACAGTTGTGGTGTTCCTTTAGAGCCTTGGGGTTTGTAATAGGGCTGCGTGAACGCAAATCAAAACTTGGAAGATAATGAAACTAGATAGAGCAAAGATTGCTTCTTACGAGGAGTGCTGAGCCAGAAGTTTCCAATGGTTTTCCACTGACAGAATTACAGGAGGTAAAAGAACACATTCACACCCCTACCACAAGTTTTTAATTTAAAAAAATAAATATATGTATACACATATGGGCTGCTGAAAAGAGTATTTTTTAGTCATTAAGTACCAGTCATTAAACCAGTAACCTAAAGAGTACTCATGTCTTTTCCTTGCATACCTCTAGCCTTCTAAATAAAGAATATACAGGCTGTCAGAGCCTGGAATAAACACATACTCACGTGAAGTGCTTCAGACGTAAGTGCTCTCCTACATCCATACATGTAGGAAATGCAGAGTAAAAGAAATCAAAGTGACAAATACTTAACACTGAACAAATAAGGCATACAGAGTTAAAACATATAGGCTTTCTTGAAGCGTCCAGAAAGAACTGAATTCTGAAACAGATCTCATTGACAGTCCAGATAACAAGTCAGCTCCTCTATGGGGTAATTGCATGGCAGCTTATTATAGCTATCAGCTTAATTACAAAACATTCCAAGCAACAGTAATACATTTCATTGGTAAAAGCAAAATAAGCTATTATTACTTTAGTGAACAAGGTTCAGTCCTCATTGTAATAGCCTTTCCCCACTTGCAGCTCATGGTCCTTCCAACCCAGGCCTGGTACAAGCCAGTTACTGGTATCTTCCAGCTCAACACCACAGCTCTGCTAAGCTGAAACTCTTGAACAGTTTCAGACTACATCTACCCTGGAAGATTTCTTGCCTGTGCAGAAATAAACATGTATGGGATAAACAGAGTATTGGGAATCAAAGAGAAAAAACCAGAGAGGTGATGTGTCAACAGTGTCAGACGAATGAGGAGCTGAAGGGTATGGACCCTTTCGCTTGGGAAGTGCAACGAGTGAGCAGAACACTCACTGTCGCAGGGGGGCAAGATTGCGAGGACTTCTTGGTACAGACACAAGAGACACATCATGCAGCAGGAACAGTGAGCTTCAAGAAACCTGCTGACGTCCCCTCGCTTGCAGCTTTTTAGCAATGAGGATTTTGACTTCAAATGCTTCCCTTTTTCAGTAATACTGAGCCACTAGTAGAAAACTTTACTATTAAAAGCATCATTGCTATACTGGATATTCACACAAAGAGGTTCCCCAGACAACACAGCATTGATGAATCTCTTGAAAGTCTTATGATCCAAAGAATTAAAAAGACCGCTGTTATTTACCAGAAATATGTACACATACCATACCATATGTCCACACCCAGACTCTGAGAGGATGGCATGTAATACCCAGCACACAGGAGGACTTATACTGTTGGGGGATTTGGAGAAGCTTAAGAATATGCCACAAAGTATACAGGAAGAAAAAAACCCTAACTGATGTAAAAAACATTTATCTTGTTACAGGGGTTAGAGACAAACTGGACAATTTGAAGCCCAGCCTCAAAATTCTGGAGCACTTGTACAATTCAGTAAGCTCCAGTTCATAATGGAAGCTCCGGACTGGGTCCAGTGTGTAGGAAGTCTCTGAAATTCACCCACTGGAAACTATTCCTATCTAGATATATTGAGTATACTAAAGATTAGCATGATACTCCGTTGTTTTTTAAAAACAGCTTTTAAGATTCTGAAACTGAATATTTAATAATGTTCTATGACTTAAGAGGAAATGTCCTATGATGCACACACAGACAGGAATATAGTTTAGAGGGAGGGGAGGCTGGATTAACTGCCAACAGACAAATCTTGGCTCACCAAATTACTTTGGTTTTGAATTTTTATAGGCACTAAATCAGTAACTAATTTTCTCTCCACCCCAAATTTCCAACTGTAGCAACAGAGAACTGGGACACTGGAGCTAACACTCAAATAGTGAGTTGTGACAAGATGTGACGCTGCAATACCACAAGTTTTTACTCACAGACAGCTGCCTAAGATAGGGTCGTACTGTTTAGGATGGTCTGTGCATTTCCCCACCCCACCCCTGCGCTGTTTATTTCCACATGACTTTCGTCACCAACATTAGTTTGTATGGATCAGCATCTGCTCCAACAGGATGACCAAGTAAGCTTCTGAACTGATACGTGTTTTTCCTCAGAACCTGAATGTTACATACAGTACTGCACACAAACAGATGCTATGATAGCGGATGCTGCAGCAAAAAAAGAAAAAAGAAAAAAAAGAAAACCACACAAGATCAATTCTCAATTTTGTTTTAATTGCTAGTAAGAGTATTTAGTAACTCCTGTAAAAAGCTTGATGTTGCAAACTACCAGATATTTTAGTGCAATTGTTACTGAAAGTGCTCTCACTAAGTGTGCTTCATTGATTAGGAAATGACAGTATCATTCAGGGAGATGATAAGTGACGTTTGCTCGTATTACCTAACAAGATAAAAGTCACTTGTTTAAGCGTTATTCAAAGATGCTGGAGTTCCTAAGCCTTGGAAAAAAAGCATACAGGAAGAGAGACAAATTGAATAGTCCTAATAAAGCAAAGTAGACAGTTTCAACTGGTTTTAATATAAAACAAACTGCTCCTAGCTGCCACCGAAAACTTCATCCAAATTCAGTTTTAAACTGGGAAAAAACCTCAGGCCTTTACTTGACCTCTTTAAGATTTCTACCACTCCTGGAATGTTACCAAATCATCTTTCCTATGAAAAAGCAAAGAAAACAGAAGTAAACTGGTCATCTGTCATCCCAGCGCTCCTCACTGCCACTAATCCTAGCGCAGATCTGGTGAATTTAGGAAAAGTAGTGTGCAAATTAGATTTAAAATCGATATCATTTAAACCCAGGCCTACAGTATTTAATGTGATTAGTCTCATACATGGAAGAAAGTTGGATCTTCCATATCTGAGTAAGTTTGATAACACTTAAACATAGTTCTTAAAGAGCACTGTCACTTGATTAAGCCCTTCATGAAAGCAGTTTTGCGAGCCCTCAACAGCAGCGTTAAAATACTCTGACTGAGCTGCTCTAAGATTTGTCAGCAGTCTAACACACCCTTCTACAAACAGCAACAATAAACGTTAAGAATTTCTTTACAGAAGGAGCACCTTTACGTAACTTCATATAGTAACACAGAGAAGCTGGGAAAGGTACAACAGCACAAGTCGGCAATCGGAGGACATACCGAGGCTTGTACTTTGGTAGTTAGCCAGTAACGAGACCTGGCCATCACATCATATTTGCTTTTTTCAACTCTTCTCTCCAGAGGTATTCCCCCCTCCCCCCCAAACCCATCTGAGTGGTCAAACCTTTCAAGGACTATAACATAATAAATGATTTATAAAGATAATCTGGATTGATACTGTAGTTTTGTTTAGGGGACCGACAACCTCTTTGACATTGCAATGCAGCTCCTGAAAAAAAAAGTTAATTTTTCAGTCTAGGAGACACAGGGCTCATCTGTACGACCAGACTCGGGGAGTCACACGCTGGCTCTGCCCAGTGTCCAGAAACCGTATGCTTACGTTAATGCAACGCTGCACAGAAGTAGGACTTGGGCCTGGGCATACTCACGTTGTGAGGCACATCAAGAGGTTCTGGGCTAGAAATCACCGTATTGGAGCGTGGACAGTGCGGCAGTACTTGGCCATTGCTATCAAGCAACACTATTTTCAAGTAATTTCACGGAATGAAGGGAGGATTGTGAAGCGTGATCCCCTACTCTGAAGCACCCTGCCTACCAAATTTGACACCGCAATGACCAGAAACTAAGCAGAGGACTAGAAAATACGGATTTTGAGTCAGCCGGTTCCTCAGAGCACTCTGCACCGCAACCAGATACAAAACTGCAGGCAGCCAGCAACCGGCAGTTTCGCCGCCCGAGTTGAACGAAGCGGGAGAAACAAGCCACGGAAAAAAAAAAAAAAAAAAAAACAAACCAAACCCAGAACCAAAAAAAGAGTAACTGCTCTGCTCGTTTTCCACCCTCCTACCGAGGCAACATGTGCGCCCGCTCCCGTCCCCGGAGAAGAGAGAGGGCGGGCGGGCAGCCCGGCGGCCGCCGCGGGCCACAAGATGCTCGGCAGCAGCAGGCGGCCCCCGCCCCCAGCGTGCCCGCCATGGCCGCCCCTCGCGCCCTGCCCGCCCCGCGCCCACAGGACGGCGGCGCCCACCCCGCCCGCTTTCACTTTCTTTTCTCGCCCAGCCGCCGCCCCCCCTCCGGCAACGCGGCCCCGGGCACCCGGCGGGGTAGTTGGGCTCGACCGCCCGCTCCGCGGCAGGGGGCTGGAGGTGGGGGGGGGGGGGCAGCCCCCGGCCAGGCCTCCGCGGTCCCCCCTCACGCCGCCCCGAGGCCGGGCACCCTCTCTCACGCCGCGGGGAGGGGGGGGGGGGGGGGGGGGCTCCCAGCCCCGGCCAGGCGGACAGGGGAAGGGAGCCGGTGGCGGCGGGGACGGCCTGGCTCGGCGCCCCAGGGATGGAACGCCCCGCCGCCAGGCCCAGCGGGTCCGGTGCGACGACGGTGCCAGGGCGCCCGCAGAGGTGACCCCCGCCCGCCGTGCCCGCGCCCACCTTGTAGGAGTCGGTGGCGAGGAGGATGTTGAACTCGGCCCCCGCCGCAGCGCACTCCATATCGCCGAGCCCGAGGAGGCGCCGCCGCCAGCACGGACAGGACTGGGCTGCGCCGCCGCCAGGCGCTCGGTGTGGGGGGGGGGGCAGAGAGGAGAAAGGGGGAGCGGGGCGGAGACAAGGGGGATTACGGCCGGGGGGGCGGAGACCTCGCGCGGCTGTCTGCACCGCCGATTGGTTGCACCTCTCCGCCGCCGAAGGACGGGCCGTGCGGTCACTGAGCGGGTGGGGCGGGGCCAGGGCGCCAGGCAGGCTCTGATTGGGCCCGCCGCCTGGTCGGTGCAGGGGAAGGGAGAAGGTGGCTGTGACATCGCGGGAGGCGGGGAAGAGCCCGGTGCTGCACGTTCTCTTTCATTGGATTCCGGGCAGAGGGCAGGAGGGGCGGGGCAGGCTCCGTGACGTCACTCAGCGGCCGGTGCGCGCTCTCTCGCTATTGGCCAGCGGCGCGGCGGCGGGGCGGGCGGGATGCTCGGCAGAGCGGGCGACGCCTCTCGGCGGCGGGTGGGGAGGGGGCGGCCAGAGCGGGACGGGAGCGGCGTGCGCATGCGCGGGGTGTCCCGTTCCCCCTCGGTTTCGATTCTCTGCGGCCTCCGGGCGGCGGTTACGGGAAGAGGCGGGCGGCGGCCTCGGCCTGTGCGGCGGCACTAGCCCTGGCCCTGGCCCTGGCCCTGGCCCTGGCGCGGCCGGCCTGCCTCGGGATGCCGTGCCCAGCGTCAGCGGCTGTGCTGGGTGCACGGTGGCAATATGTAAGGCCAGGGCCCTTGGGCGTGCGTGATGTGGGTGCACGGTGGTCACACTTAAGCTGGGGTCAGGCCCCTTGGGCATGCTTGAGGAGGAGGAGGAGAAAGGAGATGGGCGTATATGCTTGGGGAAAGAGACAGAGTGACACGGTGGAGAACTTGGGGGAAGTAGGAAGCAGGTGTGAGCGTTTGAAAGGAGCTGCAGTTGTCATATGGACAATGGCGACCCAACAGCGAAGTGTAGGAGCTGCTGCTCCAGTCAGGCCTCCTGTTAGCAGGGCGCTGGGATTGCTGCGTGGGAAAGGACTGCCTGGCCTTCCAGGGCATCAGAACCCCCGTCTCTGCCTCCACAGTCCAGCACCAGTTGCTCCAGTGGAACAAGATACTTTGCTAGAGAACAATAGCCCGGAGAGGCTGTGGATGGCCCCTCCCTGGAAGTGTTCAAGGCCAGGTTGGATGGGGCTTTGGGCAACCTGGGCTAGTGGAGGGTGTCCCTGCCCATGGCAGGGGGTTGGGACTAGATGGTCTTTGAGGTCCCTTCCAACCCAAACCGTTCTCTGACTCCGTGATTCTATGAATACATCCTAGCCTTCTTTTAAGTAGGTGTTGATCTGAAATGACATGTAAAGATGCACATCCCTTCCAAAAGCTTTCTTTTATACTCCTTGTATTTGTAATTGGTCTTCCAATCTGTGTAAGTACTTGATGGCTTTGAGTCATATTCAGCTATTGTTTGAATTGTTCTGTGGCAGTAGGAAACACTGCTGCTTTGGGAGCAAGTAACAAATACAGTTTCTGGCATAATTATGGCTCTTTCACAATGGGAAGATGGTCTTCATGATGGCTCTTTCATGATGGGAAGATTGCTCTCTACCAATTAGATGTATGGAAAAATAATAACATTAAATGTTGACCATCCTACTGATCGGTACTGCGTTAAAAAAACCTGCTTAATTAGCCTTTTCTGTAAAACCATTGATGAAATAACCCTTAGGTTGACATTTGATGATATATAAATCCAAACCCAAAATTGTATAACCAATAACTGTTTATTATGATGATTCAGAAAAGATCATTTTCAGCAGTCAGATTTTCATAGAAATATGAATATCCAAGAAAATTGCGAAGAATAAGATCAGGAAAGGGATCCAGATATTTTAGACCCCATTCTACATTGGTCCTGGTTGACCCATAACTGCACTGAGATACATTCTTTCCATTACCCTTGTGTGCCCCTGTTGAGTTCAGGATGCTCTTGCTTTATGCCATTCCATGTGAGAGAAGCACCAGGTCTTTCGTTTAATTGTGACTGCTTACTGTTATACTACTTACTTACTGATTTGGCTTTGGTTTGTTTGCTTTTTTAAAAAAAAAAAGGTAAACACCGACAGCTACTAACAATAATCAAGCTATATGAAACTACTTTCATTACTTTTCTCAGGAGGGAAAGGGTTCCCATGGAGCAGGAAAAAGTCAGTGAAGCAGTTGGAAACATTAAGAGAATATGTGTATCAGGAGTTTCCTGTATGCTTTCCTCTGCCAGCTTGTCTGTGTGCTCTTTTGCAACAAAATCTGGGAGTAGCAATGGTAATTGCTATTGCTATTATCCACCATGGACTTGCATCTAACTCTTCTTGTCTTAGATTTTCTGCTTGCTCTTTCTCAGTCCCATGGACACAAAGTTATTTTCTTATTGTTACTTACCTATCACAGCAAAAAAAGTTGCAATTTCCATTTTCCTTGTCAGGGCTCTCTGTAGATCTTCCCGTTCTTACCTCTTTGTCTTGTTTGTTGCTGCATAGCCAACTTGGTCTGCTCTCTTCCATTGGCAAAACTTATCTTAAAGTGCTGTTTACATGCTGGCCTAGAAAACTGCTCTACCTTTTCCCACATCCTCCTTAAATGTAAAATGATTTTCCTGAAGTTGTCTGCACTCGACTCCTTAATTCCTTCTGAGGATTCCTTTCATGGAGTGTCCCATCAATACAACAACATGATTATGGGATAATTTGAAATCATGTACAAATCTCCCTTGTTTTGTCCCAAAACTTTCTTCTGTGATGTCATTTACATCAGAATTTTCCCTCTTACCACATCCTTTATCTGTGTTTTTTTCACAGGGAAATTTCAGTGCTGCAAAGGATCAGTCTTCATTTTTGTTTGGAAAGTCTATTTTAATATAAGGCAGATTAGTAAAAAGAAAAAATAAATTAATTTGATCAGATCAGTCTTTTATGTTAACTGTTGCAAGAAATTAGAAACGTCAGAAAAATACTACAGGGCTTGTTTTTTTTTAAAATGGCATTTCTCGCTACAGAATTCTGCTGATATATCTTCAAGCCTTCAATAGAATAATTAATGATGATTTGCTCAGACAGAATTTTTAATTGTCAGCATCTTCCTCCTCCTCCTGCTGGCTCTTTCTTGTATCTTACGACGTGCCAGAACTTGAATAATGGTTTAATTTAGCTCATACGAACATATCTAAAGCTGTATCTGTAATGAAATATTGTAAAGTTAGGGCATTTCAGAGTATTAATAGCAAATGGTATTATGCTAAACAGAACCATATTAAATCACAGTTTGCTGGTGAACATAATAACTAAAAATGGAGAACATATTTTAAGTTTGGGAAAAATTAAATACAACTCTTGCAGTAGTAGACGGTGGGAGTATAGTTACAACAGCAAAGAGAAATAATCTTAGGAACCTCAAACACTCAATTCCTGTGCTGTATTTTTCATCTGTTATCAGTGAAACCAACTTTGGACTCTTCATCTGGCTTATTGAAACCAGGATTTGTAAAGTACGTGGGGCTTAACTTCTCTCTTCAGATGGAACCACACCAAGAAATCGTGCTCTTCAATTTAAATGCACATTCGGCTAAATTGTTTCTGACACCATTTAGCCTACTGATAGAGTCAGGGTTCTTCAAGAATTACCTTCTAATATTTTCCTTTTGCATATGAGGGATTTTTAGAAGTACTCATTTTAGATATTTTAATAAACAAAGCTGTACTGATAGGTTTAATGATTTTGTATTAATCCAGGGCCATGGTTGGTTCCCCAGGGATTTCTGATATAATAATAAATGATATTCTGCATAGCAGAAGTGTGCAGTCAGCATTTTATGTATATAAAGTCTATAATGTAGTCTACTGCTGTATTTGGAGGAAAGCTATCCTGCAAATATGTTCTCAGGCTGATGTCCTCAGAGGTATACAAGGACAGCCAAATTGAGATGGATATTACATTACATCCGTTCTTCAATCACTGCTGCAAAACTTGGTATTTATTTCATCTAGCTGTGAGGGTCCCATCGCAGTTGCATAGAAGATATATGTGACTGAAATTTCTGCAAACACTGTGGTTATGCACAGAGGGTGAATTTTCCCCCTAAAGAATTTCTGGTTCTTTTGGTCAATAATCCTGAGCCTGAACCAATCCCCTGTGCTCCCTTTATCTTGGTGATAATTCCAAGGCATATTGACAGATTAAATGTCACACATTATCTCTTAATACTGTTATTCTTCTGTTCAAATATGCTGGCAAAAGAACAGAATTTTAGCTCTACTCTGTGCTTTAGGTTTGGTGCAACTAGTACTTGTGGTGGTGTTTAAGCTTACAATGATCGACAAGAAGTCCTTCGGTGTCTGACAGCCAGGTTGGTATTGTTGGCGTTTATCAGACATCTGTCATTCTCCACCTCTGTGCATACAGTTCTTCACTGTGGAGCTATGAGGAAAACAGAATGGAGCCTGTAGACATTTTTCAAGGCTAAGTCTCCTAAATCTCCTTTTATCCTTCCTAAAGCTTCTCATCCTACACAATTCTGCAGCATCTCAGTGTTTCCTCTGTGTTCTTGTAGTGTTCTTCCACCTTGGATACCTGGCTGGGACTCCAGAGTTAATCAGTGCACAATTGGTTAAGATCATATAAGTAGATTTTAGTAGGCTCAGGTATTTAATTCTCATTGCTAAACAGTATCTATTAATAGTCTTGTTAAATAATATCCCAATCACAAGGAATTATGGAGAGATAGCTTATTTTGCATAGAAGTGAATAAAAAAATCCTGACACGTCATTTTAAATCATATTCAGTGAATGAAGCAAGCCTAGGCTTTCTCCCTTGTAGTTTATCCAAAGGCATGTGTAGAAGTCTGATTAAATCATAACTCAAAATACTCTTTAAAAATTGTGTGCTATGCAGACTACATAAATAACTGACTATAATACATACGAAAAATAAGAGGAATTGCTTTATCTATGCAGTATATAGGACAAGGTTAAATCCACTGCAAGAGTCAGTTTACAGGAGGTGGCAGATTCTTCTGGTGAGCAGTCACACTAGATTATATGTAATTTGATATTTAGATCTTTTGTCTGTGCATGTGTACACATATAAAACCCCCTAATATTCTATTGAAATACTGCTTGAAGGTCTGCTTACTGAAGTTTGTGTTCAGTCCATGGCATAGCATCTCTTTTCTGAGTTCCAGCTACCAAGAGGTGTTTATATGACTGCAGAATCCGGGTCAGAAGATTCACAGCTCAGCACGGCTAACTTTCAAATGTTTGTCAGGTTTTCTGCTTCTGAGTGTGAGTCACAGCAAGACAGTTTTTCTTTATACCTTCTTAAGAACTGTATCTCACCATGAGGTCTTATCTTTGGAAGTCAATGCATGTATTTCTGCTGGGTGTTGGATTACTAGCTTTCCAGACATGCTGTGAGATTTCTTGCCTTGATTTTCGGAAGAGGTGAATTTCAGATTATGATTATGGCTTTGTATCACAGCACGTAAATTTTTGTTTCTTGGCATGCATTGCATAACCAGTACTGAGGTTTTTGCATGTTCTTCAAAGAGTAACAAAGTTCAGTTGCTTCATTGTTCAGACTAATGTGAAGCTGAGATAACTTGAAAATGCTGTCACACAGATGGATGATTGCCACAGGACACCCTGAAGTTTCCTGTGTTGCAGAGATGCCTGACTGGTTCTGCACAGTCACTGTGGGTCCAGCTTTGGCCGACTCCTGAGGCTCCCTCCACACAGAGCCGTGCAGATGGATCTACTCTGCGTTGTTTCACTGCTTAAGATTCTTCATGAGCTGGATGGCAAGTAAGTGCCACGCAGGAGCTTGCTGGATCTAACATGGCTCCATGAAACTGACGGTACCAGTGTCACGCTTCTGAGTTTTCCTGCTTTTGTGCTGTGGTCCAGATACACAGTGAGTGGAGCTGGCTTGGGTCAGTACAGCTTATTCTTCATGTTTCAGATCATATCGAAAAGGCTAAACCGCTTCCAGATCTGAACCGACACCAAAAGCTGTTTAACCTCATTTGTGCAGCACTGCACCTAAGCCAATAAATTTGTATTAATAACCTCTGAGCTGTACTGAAGGTGTCCATGCAACAGTAAATGTGCAGCTGAAATAACCTGCTACAGCCAGTCGAGTAATGGCTGTGGAGTGTGGGACGCAGTGCAAGAAGGGAGCTGATGTGAATATGAGACTGGATCACCTCTGCTTTGCCCACACATCAAGGTTCCCAAACATCCAAACAGCAGAGTTTCTTTTTCTTTTAAATCAAGTAAGCACAAAGTATTTTCTTTGCCTCCCAAACCAAATTTCCTCCACTTCATTACAGTGCCCTGAGGCTCAGCTTGGGCAAATAGAGTTGAGTTCATCATAATGAGTGCATCTGGCTTTTACAGGAAGAAGAGTGAAATATTTCCAATAAATTCAGGATTCAGAAGTACTTCCAAATAGTTTCTTGAGCAGTGTTTGGCCAATGGATAATTTGCGATGTTATGACATAGTGTGAAGATTTTACTGAAATTTGTCTAGAATAATATTTGTAATTTAATCAGTTTTTACCGCTCCAGAGTAAAACAATGACTAGTGAGTCCTCTGGAGCTGAGACCATTTCGTGGTGAGGACTGATTCAAAGCAGAGCCTGCAGGAACACAGTAACAACAGCAACCACGGTGTCTGCGGGGCATGATGGAGCTTTGTGTGATGGAGGGATAAGAGATCTGAAGCTAAACCGATTGATTTTTTATGTGTGTTTCACAACACACAGTATGTATTCAAACATGAGAAAGGGATGCACAGTTGTGTGTCCAGGTAAAAACACAAGGTTGACAACACCTGCTACCCTACCGAATTAGCAGAAATGCAAAGTTCAACCAGCCTGCCACAGTTGTGCCTGAGGACCAAATGACAGTTGTCCAGTTTGGAAAGACAGAAGATAACTTTCTGATGATGCAGGTCTCCATGTTCGTTCTAGCAAGCTGAAGGTTGTATTTCTCTCCATTTGATTTCTACCTTCCCAGGAAGAAAAGAAAAAACCTGGAACCCCCTAGAAACACTGATTGCCCAGATTTTCTATTTTCACTGTGTAGACAACATTAAAGATTATACATATGCAGTGACTGTCTGGTTTCATGCTGGTTTTGCAGGAGAATACCTGAAGCAATACAAGATAAATCAACACCTTTGTAAAAAGCAGTAGAGGGCCAGACACTCAGCGTTTTGTTACAACCCATCGGTTAGAAGAGTTGCAGTTTCACAGCTTACAATATCAACTGGTCTCCTCACATGAACTTCAGCCTTGAACTGTCTTTTCTCTGGGGTTGTGTTAACACACTCAGACACTTTTCTACTTAGGCTTGGTGCTGTGGCATGCAGTGCGTCTCCAGTGAGCACTCTGAGCTGCCACTGACTTTGGTACGCTCAGGATCTTGTATTCTGTTTCTTTAAAGAGAGAAAAAAAGGAATAATTTATTTATGTTCTCTGAAAGCATGGTATGGAGGGCAAGCTGTACCGAACAGACAGTTTCCTGGCAAAAAAATATCACAAGGCTACAGAATTTATCGTGCTACAAGTTTAAAGAAACGTGTGATTTTTCCCTTGCACCCTTTATAAAAGGGAACTGGGAGGTTTATCAGACAAAGACCTTGCTCCTGCTCTTCCTGAGGCGTGCAAATATTTAGATCATAAAGGGATCAGGACAGAGCCCCAAGCATTGTCCATTTTCATAACAGTTCATCACAGATTATAGTTTGACTAGAAGACAAATTAAGACCGTTTCAGTCAGTCAGCACGGGTATTTGTAACCGTGGCTGGAGCTGTGGCACTGCATACGGATGCAGGGCTGTTCTGCTAAGTCATCCTAGCTGTAGGTGAGAAAACCCTGCATACAGATGCAGGATCATTTCTGCTCACTCAGTGCTGCTGTGTCCAAACTGCTGCTGGACTGTGCCATGGCTTGTGCTTCTCCTGTGCTGAGGTGGAAAGCAGAATTGTCTAGGAGAACGCTTTTGAAACTGGGGAAATCCTCATGGAAATTTATGTTTGGGTTTGTATTTTGTTGCTTCTTAAGGTAACAATGGAAGAGGTGGATTTAGAGTATTAGCCAAAGCCCATCATCAGCAAAAACTACATCAGTTGGTTAAATTTAGGATGTCAGCAGTTTATTGACTTGAGCAGGATTAAAGTTATCACATTTGGTGAATAATTGCAGAAGTGATGAAGTAGTGAGCGTGTGTGCACTCATTTGCAGAGCTGGAGATCTTTCTTTTTGATGTCTCAAACAGAAATGATCTCTGGAAAAGAGGGTGTGTTTTTAAAAAAAAAGTGGTCTTACACAACATTTGCACTGTGCGTAGGGCACTTGGCTTCCCAAGATCTCTGTTGGCTGATTTACGTGAAACGCAGTCACTGGAGCAGCAGGCACCCTCCTAGAGCAGTGCCCCATGCTCCTTACGGTTATAGATGAGACGTAGGTTTCTTCTGCTCTCTTTCAGACCCAATCCATCTTCAGTTCTCTCCACAATAGACAACCCTGAGTAGTCTGGCATGCAGCCTAGGCTCGCCCATAGCCCGCTGGTCAGGGAGCTGTGCTGGAGGGCACCGGCTGGGAGCATCCGCACGGCCCCTTTCTGCGGTGCTGCGGCTTAAACGTGTGGGCAGTTTTCTGCTCTCACTCTCCACATGGAAAAAGATAGCAGCTCCATTTTGCGAAGAGCTTAATCCCATTAGCGTGCACGAAGCATGGCCTAGAAATGCTCTCTGGATGTAAGCAGAGGGATGTTGTCTGTGGATGCTGACGCACCGAAGCAGTCAGGCTGTGGGCATGCACAGAAGCAAGCAGATAGGCACCAAGAAAGTCTTTGGGCTATACAAAAAGACACCTACTACATTATACAGAGTTTTCTATGAATGGTATGTTTGGATTTAGGTTTTTTTCTTTCTATTAAATTCTACTTTACTCACCTTTGTCCTAATTTAATTTAGTGCTTTGTAATTAAACATGAAAACTGGAGATCAGAGCCTATTGTGGCAGGAGAAGAGGAGACAGGGGTGAACTTTATGCATCAATTTCAATACGGATCAGACTGATGCATAAATTAAAAAAGCACATTACCTCAAATTATGAGGCGCTACAAGAAGTGCTGAGAAGTGGAAGGAAAAGCTGCCTGAGCCCAGTAGGAAGAGAGATGGCAGGCACGCTGTGTAACAGCTTGTGCTGCATCAAGAATCAATGTGGGATCCTGGTTAGAGCTATTTGATTTGGATTGCACCTACCCAACAGATACCTTTAGAGTCTGGCTTTTCCCTTTCACTTTGGTGACATTTGGAGAGTTTGTCAATCTGATAAGTCACAGGAACTGAATTACAGCATGGCCCCCTGCACAAAGTGTTTTCTTGCCAGCTTCTCTTCTCCTCCTGGTTTGCCAAGCTCCCAGAACTCAGTTCCTGCCTACAGTCTCATTTCTTCCTCAGTGTTCTAAAGAAATGAACCAAATAATTAAAACACACCCCTGAAATCCACACTTGCTTATAGCTAGTCCTTCCTCTGGGATCATTAGCAAGGTGTCTTTTATCATTCTCACTCTGTAAATTTGATCCTGAGATCTCAAAGGTAGTGGAAACAGGAGTGAGATTTTAGATTGCTGACATTAGAGGTAGGATGTATGTGTCAAAACAGCACTGAAGTTATTGTTTAGGATGAAACAATAATCACCTCTATGGCAATATTACTTTATAAACATGGAAATGAGATAATTTTTAGAAAAAAAAAATCCAGCATTTAGCTGACCAGGTAGCAAGTAATAATCATTCCACAGATGTTTTGGGAAATTCATGGTCCAATGAACCCAGCGAGGTGAATAGTTGGCTTGTGACAATCCTTGGTGTCAAATGAAATGTGAAACTTTCCATACCCTCTGTTAATTTTACTATATTGAACCAATCCCTTCCTTATGTTTTCCTTTTCTCATTCCTTTTGTTTTTCTATCTAAAGCACCCGTTTTGCTGCTTCTGGCAGCAGTTTCTTTCTTCTTGCTGGGGAGGCAGAAGGTATCTGATGTGTTTTTCTCTGCAGATACCTCCTCCTATGGTTTACATAGTAGAGTTTTCTCTTCTTTTATATCTGAGTAGTGGAAATTAATCTGTATTCCTGTTAAGAGGATTTATTTCTGTGTCACTTTATTACTGTTTATCCAGTCACCTAACTTACACTGTCATGAAGATCTGCCATTTGATAATAACTTGATTCCAATTAAAAGATTTAAATTTAGAAGACTTTTAGTATTTAAATAACAATTAACTGATAACTGTTGTGCAATATTTGTTAATCCCAAAGGTCTCTTTTACAGAGAGAATGGAAATGCAACACTGGAAATTTGAGGGGGGAGTATCTGAGTGCGTAGCTCAAGCAAGTGTTCCTTTTGATGCTAGAGTCAAAACTTTTCCTCCCATTGGGAAATATTCAGAGGACAGTGAGGGTCAACTAACTAGCATGGAGCAATGGAAAAGAGTGGGAGTGAGAATAAAGATTGAAAATAAATGATCCAGAAGACAACAGAGAGAATATATATGTAGAAGAAATGGTCAGTTGTCCTTGTTTATACAATAGTGCTGGAGTAATCTTCAGTTTCCTCTCTATGAGCCATGGGGAGGTTGCCTCTCTATGGCTATGGGGAGGTTCTCAGGCATTCCACGAGATCAGGAAATCAACAGAGGAGTTGTGTCCTGATTTATGTGTTGAGTCACACTGTGGTACACTGGTTTTCTGGCTGCTGCTTTTCCAGCTTAGCATCTCTTCTAGCACATCAGCTTTGTAAGAGATGTACCTGAGGTTATTTTGTCTGGAGCACAAGGCAGAGTCAGGGCAAGGAGGATAGCTATAAAGTTTCAGTCTCACAAAGGTGATGTCAGAGCTTCAGATGCAATCAGGAGGCGGTACGGTTCCAGATTCAGACCTGGGAATTAAAGGATATTCCTGGATGCAATGGTGTATGGCTGGTCTCTGAAAACATTATGTTATTTTGATCTGGTGAGAGAGGAGATGCGTAAGGAAGGGAAATGGATGAGCTGAAATCTTGGCAAGCCCATTTATTTCCCCACCATTTCCTGTTGGATCTCAGGCAACTCACTTAAACTCTCTGTGATAATTCATAGAGCCATCCAGGTTGGAAGAGACCTTGGAAGATCTCTAGTCTGACCTGCTACTCAAAGCAGGTCAATAAGGGATTCAGACCATATTGCTCAGGGCTTTATTGTGTCAGATCTTGAAAATTTTCAAGGATAAAGGTTCTCCAGTGTCTCTGGACAATTTGTTCCAGTGCTTAATTATGATTAAGCATTGTGATTTTCCCCTTCCCTTATATCCAGCTGGAACCTCCCCTGTTTCAACCTCCTTGTAGGCATTGAAAGGCTGCTATTAGGTGCTCCATAAACCCTTCCGAGACTAAACAAGCTCAGCCTCACCTCATAGGGCATGTGTGATCTGATCACATTGGATGAGTGAAGAATTTCTCAAGAGATACTTGCCTCAGTCCTCTTCCAAGGAGAAACCAGTTCTCCTTTACATCCCTCTCTAGGCACAACAGCCTGGGAGACCTTGCTGGTGAAGACTGAGGTGAAGGAAGCATTGAGTACCTCAGGCTTATCTGTGCCCACTGTCACTAAATCACCCATCCCATGCATTGAGGGGCCCTACATTTGTTTATTCTTTTAATACTAATGCAGCGTTGTCCCTGATGTCTTTTGCATGTTTCAACTCTAGCTGAGCTTTGGCTTTCCTGACATCATCCCTGAGTGCCTGGGCAATGTTTTAATATTCCCTTTGAGAGCCTTTGTCTGTCCCATCCATCCATCCATCCATCCATCCATCCATCCATCCAAGCATCCCAGAACACTGCTGGTATGACTGATTTCATAATGTGTCAGTGGTTCCAGTGACGTCATAGCTCTGTATCTAGATGCAGAGCTCTAGCAGCTCCTGTTTCTCCGGCTGCATGTGAGGGGGTGCCTTTACATCAATTTTATCCTTCCCAAGGGCTCTCTTGCTTCTGTCACCTTGTCTCATGTACTTACCACCCTGACCTCCCTTGCGTAACTGCAAGCTGTTATCACCATTTCCTGATGTGTCTGGTTCAAAGTCCTCTTTAGCAGTTGGCAAGCCTGTTCCTTCCCTGAACATGAGGATGGTTGTACTTTTCTCTCTTAGCGGCATATCATAATGATAAATGCATGAAAAAATTGTGAGCAGAGCTGGTTGAAAAGAGAAATATCTGCCATATGGGAAACTTTTGTGTGTGGTGAAAATTCATTATGTTAGAAACAAAGGTAGAAATGTCCTTATTTAATGTGGAAGGATTTGTTAATAATTGTTTTAAGATAAATACAAACATTTTGTTAAAAACAGACTTTGAAAATGTTGAAATTGAGGCAGGGAGCTCTGCTTCAAGACACCTGCTTCAGCTGCAGTGCACAATGTGGATGCCCTGCTTGGAGCCCCAGAAGGATGAAGGGAACTGGGAGACTGGAAACGCTGGGAAGAGTGAATGAACCTGGAAGCTTTGGACCCGATGGTTGGAGAGTTGCTGGGCTCCTCGCTCTCTGTCAGAACACTAGATAAAGCCGGGTCAGCCATACCTTTGGGGTTTCCTGGAAGCCTGAGCATGCTCTAGTCTAATAAATGGGTTGGCAAAAAGCAAGGTAAGGTTTTATTTGAACTTTTTATTAAAAAGCTCTTTAAAACCTATATGTATTCATGAAATGTGTTACTTCTAGCTACTCAGTATTTCCTACTTGTTAAGTCAGAAAAATCCCCATCCAGTTGCTCAGATAACACAGCTCTGTTGCTCTGGTACTGCAGGCTGTTGGGAACCCAGGAAATGGTGGTCCCTGTCATCACAACTAGAGATTATGGAAGACCCTGAATGTTACGCCAACAGTGAAGGAAAGTGGCTGCAGTGTGATATGTGAATCAGCTGTTCCCCTTTTACTGTGCACAGACAGTAACCTCTTCATGAAGGCTGACTCTTCTTGATGACTCCCTTCAAGTGAGCCGACTGAAAGAGCTATCAGAGTAGGGAATGTAGATTGCAACTGCAGGTGTCCCCCTTGAAGGACGCTACAAGAAATGTAAATACCTTTGAGCAATTGCTGTAGTCACTATTTCCTCTGATTCTCAACTTCAGGTGAAAGTAATTCCGAACAGTTCTGGTTCAGGAGGTGAGCTCACAATGGTGGGACGAGTCTGTATAAGCAACACATATGAAATCTTTCTCCATATAGGTACTTCTGTATACTTTTTGCGAAAGATTTTGAAGTCCATAAATTTGTCATAAGTAGCCAAGAACTTCCAATACTCCTGTGAATACTTCTACGAATACTACTGTGATTTATTCATGTATAGAGGACTATGTTGTATTTTATCTTCTGTGAAATTTCTGATCTTCAGCTGGGTTATCTAGAAAATCATAGTGAATCCCTGCATAGATTTAATACTCTTGATTATAAGTGCCTAGGGAAAACCTGGACTTCACTTAACGTTTTCTGGGCTACACCTAGCAGTTAACATAGAAGCAGCGCAATTGAAATGCTTTAATCTTCTACAGCTCAGGTCTGTGCGGCTCTACCTGGCACTTAGTGGCAGTCATACAAGTACAGATGCTCCGATTTATAAGGGCACTGCTGGAGCATAAACTTGTACTAGTTTCATACGTACTGATTACATACAACTTAGCTGTGTGAATAGGGAGTGTAAAGAGTCAAATTAAAATACTTGGGCCTTGTTTCATTCTCTGTTACATTGATATAAAATAGGCATAAACATACTGACATCAGTAGTAGTTACTGCTATGTAAAACAGGTGTAATGAATACAGAATTATGCAAATTTAAGCTGAAATTTTTCCTTCTTCTGGTTTAAGTAAAATGGATTATCAGATGTGAACTCTGATTCAACAAAGGCAAAAAACTTCATTAGCATAACACTTCAAAATGTCTTTTTTTCTGATCCATGTCCAGTTTGGTTAAATCATAACAATTAAATCCTTTGAAGATCAATAAAGATCTGTACTGTTAGCATATGTATTCTAACATTGTACCATTAGTATATGTATTCTAACATATTAGATAAAACCAGATTTTCAAATAATGAGTAATGAGTAAGACTGCTGTATGTCACATTAGTGTGACTGTATATCATATCAATATCAAGCCTGTCACATTTAATCTGATTAAGCTCACAAGGACTGGGTTTCTCAGTATTAAAAGCACCATCAGGAGCAGCAGTAGATTCTCATCTTCTATGGACTAGCCAGTGGACAAGATGAAACGTATATTCTCTTATTAAAATGGACTGCATTTTTACTTTACAAGTATCAGTCACTGATTATTCATGCCACTATCAGAAGGTCTTGCATTATAGAATGAAATGAAAAGTGTCCATATCACTATATTGTCATGTACAAATTGTTGGAAGGTTTTGCTAATGCCATCAATGCAGATAGATTCTGAAAAAAAACCCTATTCTTTAATGGAAGGTTGATTACAAACGTTCCTTGGTAAATGCCTTTTTATGTACCTCACACAGATTATTTTTTAATAGGTTATTTCTCCAAGAATGAAAATTTTACATTTTTCTGTCTCCTGCTGTAGCCAGATCAGAAGCCCAAAGAGATTTGAGATGAGAAGAATTTATACTCTGTGGGGTTTTGTGGTTTTATTATCTTACAGAGCCTTACAGATATTTTTAGAGTAAGAATATTAATCCAGGATTCTGAATAAATTTCCCATCTCTTCAGCTTAATTGGAACAAAGGTCTTCAGGTTATTTTTTCACATGTAGTCAAACACTGCTATATGGTTTTGAAAAGTCACTTCAATTCAGGAAGAATTTCTGAATATATGAGAAATTTTGATCAATAAGATGGTAATCAAAAAGAATGTTTTGTATCAGTCTACCCTCCTAAGATCTTAGAGCCCTTTGAACATCGAAGGAATGAAGCCTATAAAATATATAAAGTAGGTAACTTATTATTTTTATTTAATAAATTGGGAAGTTAAGCCATACAAATTTGTAACCATTTTTTAAATGTCTACTGGGGTTTTGGGGGCAAAGACTTTGTCCCAGTCTCTGGGTTCAGAACAGTTTACAGCATTTAATTGTGTTTAGCCCTTGAATTTTCAATTCCATGTAGACATCTGGAAGAGTTAGCATTTTTTTGTGGTGCCTTTGTCACTGTGTGGACCTCATTCTCTGATCACTCCACTTTGTTTGTGTTCTTCCATGACCTGTACTGTAGTTCAAAGCAGCCCTCCACTCAGCAGCTTGCTGCCAGGGCCCATTGGCATGGGCACTGCATTTTGCTGTTGTTTGCTGTTATTCCATCTGGGGTTTTTGCTGTTCTTTTTGCTATCCTTATTCCTTTTCTTTATCCAGTTTAAATTTAGGGGTTTACTTTTTGCTCTTTCCTTCTTCCTTCTCCTCAAAGAAAGATACACGTCCCAGCCTTCATCCTCCCACAGAAGGAAGACATGGGGTCTAGAAATGACTTTGTTCATGTGAGGCTGTGCTGAAAGAGGGGTGTCAGGTTTTGCTGCCAGGAGGATTTCCTAGCAGTAGTGCTGGAAGGGGATGCTTATTAGCAGCATATTGGTTCAAGATTTAAGGCAGTAAGTCTATGGTCAAAGGCTTGTTAAAAATAAGCTCATTTCAGATGATCAAGATGAAATTTTTGACTAAGAATTCATCGTGGTGCCACGTGTAGCTTGGCCTTCATATAAGGCCTGTCATGGTAGAGGAAACCTCGGACACTGGCTTGTCATTCTCATCCAAGGTCAAGAACAGTGATCTAGGTGAAGTCCATCCAATGGAATCAGAAAACAGCTTCCTTCCTCTGTCACCACCATCCTCGATCTTCATGCCATGGTTCTTGACTACCCAGAAGCGTAACATTGGTGACTGCTTTGCTTTGTACAGTTCCTTCAACCCTAAGAGAAGGGAGAAGGGGGCATGAGTGAATGCAAGCATTTCCCAAAGCTGCCCCAACTATTCTCACTGCTGCAGACCACCTGCAGACAGTAGAGTGTATTGAGTTTGTTAAACACGAGTTTGCCTTGTTTGGCATCAGCTGGAGAGGACTTCTGCACAGAAACCAGCTGCCTCACGTCAGTCAGTCTGGTTAAGACGATGCTGCAACAATAGTGTTGGTTGTGTACATTGTGTTTGCAGTTCTGGGACGAAAAATTGCTCTGAACAGCATCCGCTTTCATTTCCTGCCACTGGCCTGCTGTCATGGTGTTACTGTCAAAGTGCCCAGTGTTTGACACACTTACCGTCAAAGTGCCACACTTACATGGGAAAAAGTCAATGCAGCAGTGTCTTCCCCATGTCCCTCTTTTTCCTTTTCCAGAACTTCCGGGGCTACAGTGTCGCTTCTCCATCTTCCACTAACCTTGGAAAATGTCTACCTGTTGTTAGGCCACAATGGCATTCCCAAGAGTCCAAGCAGTCATCAGCAGAACCATTCCAGTTGTATGCTAAAAGAAGGGGGAAAGGCTGGAAGAAATATGTACTTTCTGGTAAAACAAAGCAAGATAGGAACCTCTTAATTCTTCACGTAAATGAGCCCCAAGATGCACAGACAATTGTAAGTTACTATGAGACCAGTGTATGTTGGAGATAACTTTCACTAAAAGCCATTACTCTTCCAGTTCCTACATGAACACAGAATCCATGGTGCCCATTGGGAATGGGGCACAGAGGCAAACTCCTACAGCAATGAGAACTCCATGAAGTTTATAGAATCTTAGAATAATTCAGGTTAGAAGGGACTTCAGGAGGTCTCAGATTCATGTGTGGGATCAGACTGTGTTGCTCAGGGTTTTATCCAGTTGGGTCTTGAAATCCTCAGAGGATGGAGGCTCCACAACTTCTCTGCACAATCTGTTCTAATGCTGATTGTCCTCATGGTGAAAAAGTTTTTCTCAATATCCAGTCTGATACAATCTCTCTTATTTCAATTTATGCCTGTTATCTTTTGCTCTTTTGCCATGGATCACTTGGAACTTTCCCTTCTCCAGGCTATAGAAGCCAAGCCTCTCCCCATGGGGTATGTGCAGCAGCACCTTGATCATCCTGAACCTCCACTGAACTTATTCTAGTTGATCAATATGTGTCTTGTATTGGAGAGCCCCAAACTGGATCTGGTATTTTAGAGGTGGTCTAATGAATGCCAAGTCAGATAATCACTTTGCTCATTCTACTTGCTCTGCTCCTGTTAATACAACCCAGGAGGCAGTCAGCCTTTGCTGCTGGGGCACACTGTTGGCTTATGTTCACCTTACTGTCTGTCAAGACCTCCAGGTCTTGTTCAGCAAAGCTGCTCTCCAGCCAAACAGCGCCGAACCTGTATAGTTGCAGTGGGTTCTTCTGTTGCAGGTGCAAGACTTTGCTTGTGTCCTTGTCGATTTTCAGAAGGTTCTTGCTGGTCCATTCCTCTAAGCTGCCTGGGTCCCTCTGAATGACTGCTATACCCTTGAGCATACTGCCTGGTTCTCGCTCCTGCCCTGTCAATTTGGTGTCATCTGCAAACTCTATGACAGTGCCTCCTTCAGGTGACTGGTAAAGTTAATGAACAGGGTAGGCCCAATGATAGACCTCTGCAGTACTCCACTTGTTATTTGCCTCCAGTTATAGTACTACCCATTAACCATTAAGCCAAACCATCCAACCAGCTTTTTCCATCTGGTTGTCTAGCTGTCCAGATTGTAACATCCCAACTTGGATACGAGATTATTGTGAGACAGTGTGTCAACAAACTTGCTAAACTCAAACTGAGGAGCATCCACTTCTCTCCCCTCACCATAAATCTAGTCATTTTATCACAGAAGGCAATCAGATTGGTTAGTCATGATTTTCCCTTTGTAAAAAACATGCTGACTGTTCCAAATCACCATCTTCTCCTTCATGTGCCCAGAAATGTGCTCCAAGAGGCCTCGTTAGTGAGGCTGACCATGCCCTTTTTGAAGATGGGTGTAACATTTGCCTTTCTCCACTCATTGGAGACTTTCTCCAACCTTTCAGAAATTACATTGGCCTCACATTACAGTATCGGCCAGTTTTCCCAGCACTATTGGGTGCAGCCTGGCTGGTCCCATGGACTTGGATGGATTGAATTCTAGCAAATCATCCCTGACTTGATTGCTGGTAGTTCTCCTCCTTGAACCCTACTTTTCAGCCAAGATGCCCAAGAGACCTTGTAAGTGAAGGCTGAGGCAAAGGCAGCACTATGTACCTCAGTTTCTTCTGTGTCCACTGTCACTAAATATCCTACCCCATTCAGCAGTGGTCGCATATTTTCTTTGTTCAGCCTTCTACTACTCATATAGTGGTAGAAGCTCTTCTTACTATCCTTCACATCTTTTGCAAGTTTCAACTCTACTTGAACTTGGCTTTCCTAACCCCATCCCTGTGCCTGCACAATCTTTCTAAATTCCTCATTTGTTGCCTATGCCTGCTCCCACCTCCTGCATGCTGTTTGATTGCACTGGGGCTCAGTCATGAATTCCTTATTTACGCTATCCAGTCTCCTGATAAGTCTACTTGACATGCTGCATATAGCACTTGTGCTTGGAGGATGCTGTGCTTAAGGCCTTGGCAGCTTTCCTGAGCTACTTTATGCTTCAGAGCTGTTTCCCATGGGATTCTACCTGTCAGCTGCCTGAAAAAAACAAAGGTCAATCTCTTAAAGTTCTGGGTCTGTACTGTCCTGCTTGCCTTCCTTACTCCCCTCAGGATCTTGAACGCCACTATTTCATGGTCACTACAGCCAAGGCTGCCACTGATAATCACATCCACAACTAATTTTTCCTTCTTTGTGAATATCAGATCCAGCTGTATGTCACCCTTTTTTGGCCCATTCAGTTTCTGTGTAAAGATTTTATCCCTGGCATCCTCCAAAATTCTACTGTATTGCTTACATCCCACGGTGTGGCCCTTCCAGCTGGTGTCAGAGAGGCTGAAACCCCCCCAAAATACTGAGAAGTCTGTGATCCATACACTTCCATGTTAGAAGACTTCATCTGCTTTCTCACCTTGATCGGGTGCTCTGTTACAGAGTCCCACCACAATATGATCTTTATTGGCCTGTCTTCTGATCCTGACCCACAAGCTCTCAACCAGCATGTCGTCTATCCCATAGGAGAGCCCCATACATCCAATCTGCATCTTCACATAGAGGATGACTCTCTTGTCCTCTTCCCTCCTGTCATTTCTGAAGAGCTTCTATCCATCCCTCACATTTCTGCTGTCATGCAAGCTGTCCCACCACATCTCAGTTGCTCCAGTGATGTTGCAGTTCTGCATATGGTGCTCTAGGTCTTCATGCTTGTTTTTCAGGCTGTGGACATACATTTGCGATGGATGTCCTTTAGCCCAATATTATCATTTCTGACATCTCTCTTGTTCCCACCCATTTGCATCATTTGCTTTCCACTACCAACCTCTCTTTCCTCACCTAACTGTGGGTCATAACCTCCATTTCCCAGTCTTTCTGGTTTAAAGCCCTTCTTACCAGGATGGCCAGCCTTTTGATAAAGATGCTTTTGCTCCGCTTCGTCAGGTGTATCCTGTCACTCCCCAGCAGTCTTCAATCCTCAAATAAAGTCCTGTCTTTGTAAAAGCTAAATCCCCGCTTGACTGCCAATAAGGGTCGGTTAAAGTGTTCAGAAACATACTGGACCAGACCACTTCTCATTCTGGATGGGTCACAGCATAGCTGCAGGTGAGCAGCAAGCATGGGAAGGGCTTTGTCTCTGTACTCAAAGGCATCATCCACTTTCCTAGAGGACTACCTGAATCACCAAGAGGTGCTCAGTTCACTCACTAATTAAAGTTGGTTATAAGGTCCCAGCAGAGAACGACATTTACCATGGTGTCCTTCATATACTGTGCATAAACTGACTCTTCCCTCCCCTTGCCTGTGCCTGCTCAACTCCTCTCTCTGTGATCAGAAGCTACTGCCAAGCTGAATGTGTTGAAAGAGCCTTTCCACTCAATGGCCTAATCCTCTTAGAACACAGGCAACAAACGATCAAGTCTCTCTAAGGCTTCTCGCTCCACTGCTGTAAATGCAGACCTCGGCATTGAGGGCACTGTAGGGAGCAGATATGAGCAGTGCATTGCATTGTGTGTTTTCAGAAATCTGCAGGGATTGATACACGTTGTCTCCACAAGGTTCTCAGGTAGAACGCTGGCTGCTGCCATGCTGTCATGACCGGTCCTTCTGCCCAGCTGTCCACACCATTTGGGTGCAATGTTCATAGAAGGGCTCTTGACCCACTCTGCAATGGAGACATGCCCAATCTGGACAGTGTTCCAGTTGAAAATAACAATCCCCAATCTCCTACTAACTGCCATTTGACATCAGCAGTTTAGGGCCAGTAGTACTCTAGGACACGTAGTAAACACATACTGCAGACTTACCCAGAGAGGAATGTACGTTTAGCTGAACATGTGTTTTCCACAACACTGAGAAACCTGGCATTGCCTGGAACCTACTTTGAACTACAGATAACTCTGTGGTGGGGAAGTTAGGCAACAACCAAAATCTGAGCCAGATCTTTTGCAGCACATGCCTTATAACAGGAGTACAATCAATCTGTACAGGATACTTGCACTCTTCAGGTCCTAAGCAGAGAAGTATCTACATAAGGTTGGACACTCAATCTCTTAAAGAAAATTATGCTTTGTTGGGGATGATGGAGATAAGGGCTCCACCTATACTAGTGTTAAGTGTTCTTTTTTAACAGGACATTGCTCATATGCAGCCTTGAAAATGCTTTGCTTCCTCTGCGCATGCAGAGGTTCAAATCCCTTGAAGCCTCGTCAGCTAGCAGTCCACAGCTCACAGCTTCTTAACTCAACTGACTCGGGAAAAATGCAATTGCAGACTAATTAAATAGACAGCTGCAGCCTTTCACAAGTTGCAGTAACATATTGCCCTTTGCTGTTTCCAAGGCTTTCAGGAGGAATATAGTAACTCACATGTACTTTAGCATAGCCCATATGCATACACTGAAATTAAACAACCCTTCGGTTTCCAGGTTTTTACATACGTAATCATGTGCAATGAAAATGTGATCGGGGACTTCAGAGCCAAAAAAAAGTTTAAGAAAAAAAATAAAAGAAAGGGAGTGCAGAAGGAATGAGGAAGGCAGCCTGCATTTAAAATTATCTTATGCCATTTTACCTATCAACATTTGCACAGGAATTCTGAATCAGATTAGTCTTTATACGACTCCCTCCAAAATAGTTGGATTTATTCCAGGTATTTATTATGTGCTGAAGTACCTGCCAGCTGAGAATGCATTGTCAGAGATCACCTTCATATGTCCTCAAGGAATCTTCATTGTCTTGGCCTTGGGAGAATATATGCAGCAAAACTCAGTTGCTGAATGGCTTAATGCTGCTTTCATCTGGTGTCTGAGAAGAACAGTTAAAGGTTGAGCATCTTTGAAGGAATTTGAGAAAACAGGCATTCATCATTTGGCAGACTATCTCAATTTACTATATCTGACATATGAAAGATACACAGGGAATGACAGTAATTACCCTGGGGTAAACATCAATAATTTGTGAGTCCCTCTGAGAAATCTTTGTGGTGTGATTGTAGAAGTTCGCAAGTGTCCGGAGTAGTGAACTCCATATACTATATATATATATTTAAATATAGATTTTTTATTTTCTTTAAATAAATATGTATTTATTCACCTATCTATTCCTGACATAAATTACACATAGGAATTCAGTGAAGATACTATTACCATAATAGTAAAAAACCGCAGTATGTGGCAGGTTAACTGACCTATGTATATTATTTCTGCCTAATGAGGGGGCAGAACTTGTACTAATGGTGACATTTTCACCATCTGCAACATCTAATATTACAGTATAATGTATCTATGACTCAGACCCTCTTGCACACTACATAACTTAGGTTTTACATGAAATGTTTGCCAATGTTTCACTTTCACATTGGTATTTGTTCTTTTAGCCAGGAGTGTATCACTCAGGCATACTGCATCTGTGATTAAGGGGATCTTTAGTCACTGCATCTGCTGACAACAGAATTGACTGCCTTGACAATTGTGTAATAGTACAATTTTATTTCCAGTTTTGATTTACTCGAAGTAGGATTAGGGATCAGCATTAAAATTAAGTGCCTGGCCACTGCAAACAGCATTCCCTGAGAAGCTGCCATGGCTTTCCTCATTTAAAAGCATATTCTGAAAAGAATGTTTAGATTTCACAGTGCGCTCATTATGGACAGCAATATCTGAGGGTATTTGAGGACTTTATAACTGCTACCAGAGTTGACATCATTGTTATTTATAAATTTAGATAAGTACAAATAAAGCTGTCAGAAATTATTTAGATCAACGAAGTGATTGAATTACAGCAATCATAGTACCTTCAGATATAGCAGCATTGGTGTGAAAAACAATCAAGCATGAAAACTCCAAGTCAGGGAGCAGAAGCAGGAAGGATGGAGTCCACCCAAATGCACCAGCTCTGCAGGCTGCCCCCACATGCTTAAAACTCTCTTAAGCCTTTCCCAAAATGGGCACAGCTGGAGCAGGCCTGTACAGCTCTTACATGATATGAGGAGACCATTTTCGCAGCTCAGGGTATGAGTACACAGAGGAATTGTTTGAGACACTTTATGTAAGCCTCAGTGGTCCCAGATCTCTATCTGAAGTGTACAGAGCGTGGTAGTTACATGCCGTCTGACTGCGGGTAGGGCTTTGACTTCCACTCTGCAATCTCAGCAGATTCCCCGTTACACGCACACATACACGCACACGCACACACACACACGGCAATTACAGGACCGAAACTCATCCTGTAGTAGGAATGCTACTCGGCAGACATCAGGCTGTCAGGTTTCCTCCTTTGCAATGCTTTCTGAGAGACGGACAGACAGCCACTTTTCAGACTCCCTTCATCCGGCAGCATAAACAAAACACTGAGCTCTGATAATCTTTGGCTCTACTTCTACGATGGTTACTACAGTTTCTAATTGAAGTGAGCCAAGTGCTGATAGGCGAAGTTAACCCTCATGTTCATGCTTTTGGGAATATACAGAGCTGCTGAGCTGTGCATCTTTCAGAGGAAGTGGTATAAATATTTTTCCATAACCATTTCTCATGCAGCCCAGTGTTGCATAGACACTCAATGACAGAGTGTTTGTTTAAATTAAACACTATTTTTTAAATCTTATCAAAAGGTAACTCTCACATGGGGTATCAAATCTCTCACAATGGTTGCTCACTGTTCCGTGCCAACAGGAATCCCCGCTGCAACGGTCATACAAGTTCTTGGTTGCAAGCCGTCCCGCTGTCCTGCGTGATCACGCATCATCCATCCCTGTTACCGTACCTGCTGCAATGGGCAGATGTTGCAGGCTGTATGTAGCATGAGTTTGCAGTGATGACTTGCCTGGGGTGAGCCCATGACCTGCCATCTGCCGAAAATGGTTCCAGCCTGCCCTGAAGTAAATTAAAACCATACAGTGAAAAAACACACGCATGGGTGACCCATACCAGAGCAAGGACACTGAGAAACAGAGCAGCAGGGGCCATGACGGGCAGTGTGGCGGAAACCATTACACAGAGTGTCAGGAATCACGCAGTGCAGCCTGGCAGAAGCAGTTACGTGCAGGGCAGCAGGAAGCCGTCATGCGCACCACTTCCCACGCCGCCCGTCTCGTTGCCGGAGGAGTTTTGACGGACTGGTTGTAACTGCAGCAAAAATAAGGGAAGTTGAGGCTGGGAAAGAAGGAGTATGGAGTTTTGTGTTTGTCTAGCTGTTTGTGTTCTTCCTTCCCTCGATATCCAAATGAGGGATCAGAAGCTTGTGTGGCCTGGCAATAAACTAACTCAAGTAAAATTTCCTGACTCTGGACTGTTTTGTCCATGACAGCTACATACAAAACATCTTAACTGTGTACAAAAGACTGTTCTACATGAGTATTTTTGCATCTGCAGGAACAGTTTGTACTGACTGTTTGCAAATGCCTTATCTATGTACAACTTGATCCCTTCTGCAACAGAACAGAACTGCGTGAGAATCTCAGGGACACTCCACCCAGGATGTTAATCAACACATGCACATTTAGGTGTACAAAGAAGTTGAGCTACAGCAGGAGCTACCCGGGGGAATGTGTAGAACTGTCCAAAATTCCCATCTGGAGAACTCCTGTGTGTCAATTACTCAGTTATGGAGGTGGTGAGGAGTTCAGACCTGCTTTCAAGCCAGTCTGTTGTCTCAAACCAGCCCTACTATCTCATCTGTGCTGATGACAAGCTGGGCTGTTCCTTGACCACGCAGGGAATTAATGACTTAAGTGCACTGGGTGTGCGAAGAGGCACAGCCCTGATACCCAGCTTTGCCACAGTTATAACTATGGGACAGACTTGAGTTTCATGCTTAGAACTGAAGTCTGACAGCTCCTGCCACTCCAAAATGTTTTCCTGGTCTTCAGAATTTGGAAATCTCTGTTCTTGGATTACTGATTGAAATAATTTATTCAAATTGAACACATTTCCAAATCATTCTGGATCATAAAACTTCCCAGGAAAAATTGTAATATTGTCCAAAGCAATCAATCAGTGTTGCAGATAAGCTTTTATTTATCCAAACCTATGACTTAGTTCTACCATTTTAAAAGAATCATTGGCCTCTGTCACATTTGTAGCAAGACAACCTTATAATAAGTTGTAATTGGGCATAAATTATTATGGCAACCACTACATTAACTTTAAATTTTTCTTCACCTTGACATTTGCCATCAGTGGATTTCACTATTTGCATGTTGTCATGCACTGGAGCACAACAGGTACATTCTTCAAGCAGTCAAGGCTACCAGAGAAAGCAAGGTGGCCTCACAAAACCTCTTGAGATTACACTTTGCTTATTTCTTTTGCAAAGGTAAATGGGGGTTGCATTGTGGCTCTGTTTCTTCTGCTTTCCATGTCCCCAGAGATACTTTGTCTTTCTGAAGTGCTCTTTTCCCCCATCCCCAAGAATTGTCCAGGCCTGCCCCAAACCTGCCGCATGGGATGCTGAGCTGCTGAGGTCCTCTGAGCTCTGCTAGACCATGGTGTTCAGAATAAGTAGTTTTAATACAGACTTTGAGAAGGGTAGTGGATTTGTCAAGAATTGCTTCAAGGAAATGTTCCTGTTACTATCATCTCACGCAGTCTTGCTTTCCCTCAATAATGAGAAAAAAGCTGGCCAAGAGGCACATCTCCAAGAGAGTGTCCACAGGCAGTTTAGCCTATGTTCTACCAATCAAACAGCTCTCAAATGGGTGCAGGAGGCCTAGATTGGATGATAACATAGCAGAGGGTATTTTGATGCAGAAAAGAGAAGCAGCCACTTGCAGCAACCCCAGCAGTAGAACTGCAGCAGCCACAACAGTGCTTTGAAGGGTGTCTTCTCAGCCAGTCCAGTCAGCAGTTGCTGTAAGACGACATCCAGTCTCCTCAAGTTGGGGAGGAAAAAAGAGGAAACCATATTGCTGAGAAATGGGTTTTGAAATAGTAGAAGAGAGAAGTATTTGATAACAGCCTGAGGTCAGGGCACTCTGCATCTGGGGCTTTCACTTCAGGTTTAGGTTTCTGGGGATGAAGAACCGTAACTCCCCATGTCTGTAAGTGAATAGTGCCCAGCTGAGTGTGGCTTCAGTCCCAACTGAACACCAGTGAAATACCAATGAATAAATAATAACCATCTCCAGTTTAATAGCTGTCTGTGGGAATGGAGCGCAGCACGGTTTAGTTTTGACCAGCAATAACCCTGAGCAAATCAGTACCATCTGGTGTCAGCTCAGAGCTTTCCTGATCAGCACGAAATAAAATAGGTGCAAAAGTTTCAGAAAATAACAGCTACCCCCAGAACTGTCAGATTAGCATCGTATGTCAGTCTTTCCAGCAATGCCCCCAGGGCTGTGCCCACTGTTACTCAGGAGTGACAAGGTCCAGATCTCAGGCCTGAAATGTTCTCACCCACAGCTTTGGGGTTCCAGCAAAAACAGGACAAAAATTTCGTCATGCTATTAAATTATGTTCATCCTTGCTAACCTCTGGTGACGAATGGCTCCATCTGAATTTAATGCTGCCAGCCTCTTTGCATTCATATGAAATATAGTTATAATATATCTTAAGGACCTGTCAGGGAAAGAGCTACAGCATTTTTATGCAGGATAACTCCCTGAGGAAGTGGGATGAAATGGAACCACCTCAAAGCTTACCACAGGAAAAAGCATTTGAGGCAGTTCAGTGGGAGACTGGTCCCAGAAGGGCCCAGGGACCCACAGCACATGAAGAGATTTTGTTTCTGTCACAGGGCCATCCCTGCTGAGGGGTGACAAGCTCCTGGAACCGAATCAGGAACTGGAACAATGAAATGGCATGGAAAAAAAACAATTTCAAATATAGCAGTACCCTCTCCCTTTCTCATGCTTACAAGTAAACAGGAGTCAGGGCCAACCCGTGCTGCAGTGGCACAGAGATAATGGTGGCGGTGTTGTGCTGAGGAATGGGCTTGTGGTCAATGGATATGGGCAGCCCTGGCCTGCCCTTATAGGAGGCAGGGTGCCAAAAGGGCTTGGAGGGAGTAGCTGGGCACCATGCTGGCTTGGTGGCATTTCGGGGCTGCTTGTTAGACTGGCAGTGAGCAATACCATGACCTCTCCTGGAGCACTGGGAAATCACAGTCAGTTTTAAGAGCTCATAAAGGTTACACCCAACTTTTCAGGCCCTTGTGTCTCAAAGATAGGAATAAATTAAGAATTGTTTTCATTCATCCCATCAAGCTAGCGAACACTTACTCCTTCTCCTTTACAACAACTTGCCGTTTCCCAACACCCCATTGAGGTGCATGTTCCACCTGCTCAGGTACTTCGAGAGTAAAATGGGGGCACCTCTTTTTAATACATGCTCTTGCACAAGAGCAAGCTCCAGGCTTGTTCCCTGACTCTCCCAGATACGCAATCTTCAAGCTAATACCGCTCCTGCCATCAGCTAGGAAGCAGAGGGGTGTGAGCTGCCGTCCTCCTTCCCCACATGTGGGGGGCTAGAGCTGGCCCAGGCTGCCTGAACCACACGGCCACGGAGCCCCTGGCCACGAGCAGCCTTTGCCACTTCCCCATTCATAGTATCCTCCAACAAACCAAGCTGAGGTGGGGAAGGTATCACATGTTCCAACCAGGAAGGGAGGGGGGGATTTGGGAATAAAAGTGTTCCCTGCTTTGTAGCCCTGCTCAGACACAGCGGGCTGTGCTCAGAGAGGGAAAGACAAGCTTGTTGTTGCAGAATAAATATCATGCAAAGAGGGATTTTCCCACCTGTAGTCCAATATTAGTTTTGTCTGCACTATCTTCATGTAGGTGAGCAACTTTTAAGTGAGAATGAATATTTGCCTCCAGGTTATATGTGAAAAAAAAATTGACTTAATTTAATCTTGTTTCCTTGTCAGGGTTCTATTTCAAGCACAGGCATTGGGTTTAGCCACACTGAGTTTCCGAGCACCTCCTGTTATTCAAGAAATCTTCCCATGCTGAGCTCAGCACATCAGCAGGAATCCATCTGGCTTTCACTCCACATCCTGAGAGATGCCCTTTCAAAGCCTGCCCTCTCAGAGACATGATGATCTTTCCATTCAGCATTTTACTATCTCAGCGACCTAAACCTTAAAGTTTGACTTAATCCTGACATGGCTGGCAGTCAGGATCTGTTTAGGATCTGCCCGAGTCTGACAGTCTAACCTGGGACTGTGTACGAGATAGGAAGAGGTGCAGAAGAGGAGGTAGCAGAAGAAGGAGCAGCAACAGTAGTTTGACAGATGATGTGAGCGAAGCCATTGCTTGGCATCACGGAGATGCAGAATTCCCTTCCATGGCATGGAAGGTACTTATTCCAAAGTAATAAAATCCTAAGTATGAAACCTGGGGATACAACAATCACTCACTGATTTGTCTGGAGAGCATTTAGACTACCTTGACTCAATCCTGGAGTGAAGTTGCTTGTAATCTGCAAAAAGTAAACTCATACTATATCCACTGCACTGACTGAAGGGGCTGTTGTGTGTTTCTTGTTTCCGAGAGTTTGTAGGCTACACTGAAGGCTTTCCTGATGCTGAGGCTATGTTTGTGCTATGAAATAAAACCCTGTTCTCTGGCCCAGAGGCCCTCTGGCATGGCTCAGCTTGTGTCTGTAAAGGGAAACTCTCTCGTCGCCAAAACAGATGGCTGCATCCAAACAGCCTGCAAGGGCCCAGGGTCGCCAGGCCGCACCTTGGCCGGATGTGGTGTGGGTTGCCCAGACCTCGCACATGCCAAGGACCTTTAGTTCCTGATCACGAACTGGTGCTCAGGCCTTGGTTCTGGCTCTGTTTTGCTTTTTGCTGCAGACTAAAGCCTCAAATGTTGCATGGAGACGCCTGCTCCGGGTTGAAAGGAGGCGGTGTAAGTGGCGGGGTGCCATGGGGCAGGCTGCCCCCTCCCTGTGCTCAGCTGTGCAGGCTGTGGCATGGCACCTGCTGGCCCAGCTGGCCCGACAGCCAGGGGACAACTGGCTTAGGACCATCATCGCTGCCCGTAAACCACAGCGGGGACGGTAGAGGGGTTGTTTCCTGTCATAAACATGTGCACAAGGCAAGCGATTTCTAGTAGGAGAGGTTTTTTTAGGGAGGAAGAAGAAGGGTGTGCTGGAGCTGAAGGCTTTCACAAAAGAGGAGGAAGCATCCTGAACAGGAACTGTTGGATTTTTACAGGGATTTAGGAATCACAAGAGGACGCATGTGTAGAGGAGGGCATGATAATGGCAACGGCCCCGCTCAAGTGACTGCACAGCCGGGCTCCTTCACCTGGGGATGGAGCAGGCACCAAGGGAGCAGCCACAGGCTCCAGTGGGAGCGGGAAGGCTGGAGACAAGAGGAGAAAAGGAAAGCCTGTGCGAAGGAGCAGGCTTGTGCAAGGTGTTGAGGGTGTCTGTAACTGAGACTGGAGCAGGACGTGCTGGTGAGGAGGCAATGTTAGGTTTCCAGAAAGGCAAAAGAGAAGAGAAGATTAAAAATAATTGCTAATTCATCCTCTCTCTCCATCAAAGCTATATGAATCTTCCTCCTCTCATCTCTGAGCCATGCCCTACTTCTCCCCTCCCTGTTCTGCCCCACTTCTTTCTCCCACTTTTTACTTTTCTTCCTCCTCTTCCTCCTCCCCCCATCCAGTCCCTGTGCACTCTCTCTGCATGTGTTGAGCATTTACCAAATGAATCAGGTGGGGGCAGCTTGGCGATACATTGGCAAAAGTGGGGTCTGTATCCCTGACTAAAATCTCCCCAAGCCTTATTTCACTCTTGGGCTAGTGATGGCCAGTGCACGTGCCAGCACTGGACATGGCACCACAATGCCCTGGAAGAGGACACCCAGGACTGGAAGGTCACTGTGCCTGTGCAAAGCCCCCAGCTGGGATTTCCCAGGATACCTTCAAGTTTGTGGAGACAAGTGTGTGGCAACTTGGGCTGAGCATGAAAAGCAGCAGGTAGGAGTCAGTTGCAATGTTTCAACACCTTGGATGTCCTGTGATGTCGTTTGTGAGGCAAGCAGTAAGAATTTATTGCATAACTGTGTGCTTCAGCCCTCCAGTGGGTTTGAGCAAAGCAGATTTTTGTGAAATCCTACAAGCTAAAGAGCAACATCAAGACCAATTGTTGAGCATTTTGTACTTCCATCAGCACCAGTCACCCTTGCTGGGTTCCTTTAGCAGCTGCATTCATCTAGTCCCACTCTCCCAACCTCTCAGAGCGAACTTTCTGATTTTAGAGGTGCATGGACAGAAACCTGCCAAGAGGGGTTTTTTTGCTCCTTTTTGCAAACCCAGCTTTCAAAATCAGTGATTACCACATTTTACAGCGTGCAGGAGCCGTGATTAGCACTCCAGCCAGGCAAAAGTTCAGTTTCAGGGCCTAGGAGGGCCTGAGAATGAATGTATTTTGCCAAAGTATGCCCAATTTTGTTTTACTGCAGCAAGATTATGAGTTAGCATACTTCCCCTCCCAGCGCAGAGATGCCACAAAGGCACGCAAAGGGTTTGTGGCAGAA
This sequence comes from Balearica regulorum gibbericeps, assembly GCF_011004875.1. NCBI lineage: Eukaryota > Metazoa > Chordata > Aves > Gruiformes > Gruidae > Balearica > Balearica regulorum. The sequence goes on from NC_046184.1 coordinate 15,594,726, forward strand.
AGTGTTTCTGCTTGGCCATCTGGGCTCCTGTGTCTGAGAGGGGATTTGGCTAACCCTGAACATGATGCCATCTGCCAGATCCATCCATTTCGCCTTCACTGTCTATGTAATACTCCTTTTATGTACCCACAGCAAATGGCAGACCACCTGTGTGTTTTATCTTTTAAAAAGAAACTCCTAACTTGGCTTGCTCTGAAATGCAGGATTAGTTGAGAAAAGTTTTCTTCTGGACACAACGTTTTTTTTAACCTCCGAAGTTGAAGTTGTACAAAGACTCATGCCTGGATTTCATTTATGCTGAGGGCATGTTGACTGCAGTGGATGGCTCATGCAAGAACAGTGCCAGAAACCCGCAGTCAAGATTAGGATGTAATTGTGCTAGGTGCTGTACACACATCATGAGGGAAAGCCATTTTATATTGAAATACAGCTTAAAATCAGAGGACGGTTTGTGGCTGGAAGTTCCAGTGATTATTTCCACCCAGGCCAAATGGTTTTGCTTCTGTTGCCTCTCTTTTGAGGGTATCTCTCTTTATATTGCAGTGCCAATCTCATCTCAGATTTTTCAGGCTCCAAGGGGAGATGAAGTGTGTTATTTGTCATGCTGAAGGGAACATGAGCTGTGTTTCAGATGAAAGAGCTATTCAAGGGAAATGACATCGCCAATACACTCTTTTCTGCAGAACAAGTAAACTCACAGTGCTACTTGAAATTAAAAAAATGAAGCAAAGCAAATCACCCGAATTCCCAGACATGGGAGAACCAGCCAAGTCCTGGATTCTCGCACACATTTTGCTTAGATCTGTGAGCATGCAGACTTTTTTTTGGAGTGTTTCCTCTAGAGCTAGACAGAGTTTTGTTTAGAAAAAAATTATCAGTGTTTGCTGACACATATCTTACATTCATCACAGCTATTGACTGATTCACTTGCCATGATTAATTGGATAGCAAATGATGAATGTTTAATGGAGAGCACTCCACAAATGGTCAAGGCGACTGCAAATATTTAATGTTTCAGAGCAAGCAATGTATTTGGGAACATCCCTTCCTTTGCCCTTGTATTTCTTTTTTTCCCTGTCCCTTGTGGTGTGTGCCATGGGGGTCTCGGGCTGTGCCTTGGGCATGGCTTTGGCAGCTCTGATTATGGTACAGCTTCTCCAGTGATGGGCATGGATGCCAATAGAATAAATGTAAATTTGGGATTTTCTGAAGGGGAAGGAGGGAGGCTAGTGATAGCTGTGATTATAATTCAGTTTTCCTAGTTACTGGTACAAAAGCATTTTATCCTTATGTCTCTTTAGATGGTACTAATTGTAGCTGTACACACAGACAATTTGTGCTTATTAAAATGACCTTATCAGAAGAGCAACTTTAGCAAACTTCAGCCATGTGAACAGAAACACCCAGGGACACAATGAAGCTAATTTTGGGGGATGCTTCCACCACTCTGAGAAGACTGCTAAGGAAATTTCATGGCTCTGGGGTGGTTTGCCAGGTGCTCATCCACCTACTCCCATTACTTGGCTTTTCTCTCCTCGATCCTTTCCTCCATACTACCTTTCTGTGTCCCTGTCTGCCCACTGCTTTCCAGAAGGAAAGAGGCCAGGCAGCTTCATGGGGAGGACTCTGCCTGCAGAGCAAAACCCGTTGACTAGTTAGGATATTGTGCAGTCAAGGAGCTGAACTGCCTCTGCCTGTTGAGGAGATGTTATGATATAATTCCCATCAACTTGCTGCTTACTTATTAAGCTGTGTCTTGAATCCTGTGGCTTAGACCCGAGAGCATATTTTCTAGAGGCAGTTGACTTAGTGCGTAACAAGAAGGTTGGCAAGCTACCAAGGGAAGTTGAACAAAAAGGTGATTTTCATTCTCCGAAGGCTGCTGAGCTGACTGCTGATAAGGTGCCAAGTGCTTCCTAGCTTTCACAGATCAGGACTCCAAATTCACAGGCCTCCTGAGGAATTTAGGAGTCTCTGTTAAGCCTGTTAAATCCCCCTGATGTTTCTAACAACAGCTTAGATTTTATCACTAATAAAAGAAAACTCACAGTTCCTCTGGATTTAGTCCATCTTATCTCAACAGCTGAAAGAGAGCTTGGCTAAAAGGATAAAGAACTTTTTTTTTTTACCATTTTTTTTTTTACCATTTTTTTTTTCTTTCTGTCGGTGTATTAAGCCATTCTCCTTGCATCAGTCCAAAACAGACAAATGCTCTGACTTACTCTTGAGCATTTGGGCTGGAGTGATTCAGAAGGTTACTGCTCTGGCACTGTGGACACTCCTGTCCCTGAGCAGGGCAAGCAGCAGCAGTTGTGCATTGAGGTCCTCAGCTATCCTATCTGTGTGAGTGGTGCCACTGGCACTGATGACAGCTCAGGTTAATTGAAGAGGGGACAGGCTACTCTTTGACTGCCTGTGCCACGGGCCAGGAGCTGAGGATCAGAGAAGGCACCTGCAAGCAATACCATAGGAATGCAGAGTCACAGCATGGATGAGGTTTGAAGGCACCTCTGGAGATCATCTAGTCCAGCCCCCCTGCTCAGAGCAGGGTCAGCTACAGCAGGCTGCTCAGGGCTGTGTCCAGTCCAGCTTTGAAAATCTCCAAGGATGGAAACCCCACCCAATGTCTGGGCAACCTGCTCTGTTGTCTAAGCACCTTCTCAGTAAAAAAAATGGAGGTTTTTTATGTTCAAGTGTAATTTCCTGTGTTTCAGTTTGTGCCCATTTCCTCTTCTTCTATCACTGGGCACCACTGAGAAGACTCTGTCTTAACCCCCTCACATCAGGTATTTATTTATACACATTGATAAGATCTCCCTGAGCCTTCTCTTCCCAGGTTGAACAGCTCTCTCAGCCTCTTCTTGTACGTCAGATCTTCCAGTCCCTTATCATCTTCATGGCCCTTTTCTGGATTCACTCCAGTATGTCCATGGCTGTCTTGTAGCAGGAAGCCCAGAATGAGACAGAAGACCTCAGTGCTGAGCAAAGGGGAAGGGTTACCTCCCTTGAGGAGATCTAACTGCAGCTTTCCAGTTTCTGAAGGGGGCCTACAGGAAAGATGGTCAGGGACTCTTTATGAGGGACTGTAGTGACAGGACAAGGCATAATGGGTTTTAGCTGAAGGAGGGTTGGTTTAAATTAGATGTTAGAAAGAAATTCTTTACTGTTAGAGTGGTGAGGCACTGGAACAGGTTTCCCAGAGAAGTTGTGGAAGCCCCCTCCCTGGAAGTGTTTAAGACCAGGTTGGATGAGGCTTTGGGCAACGTGGTCTAGTGGAGGGTGTCCCTGCCCATGGCGGGGGGTTGGAGCTAGATGATCTTTGAGGTCCCTTCCAGCCCAAACCATTTTATGATTCTATGATTCTATCTAGTCCATGCTTCATCAGTTTGTTGATAAGGATGTTATCGTAGACAGTGTCTAGAGTCTTAATAGAGTCAAGATAAATAATGTCCACTTTGCCTTGGTCTTTACTGGTAAGATATGCCTTCAAGAATCACAAGTCCCTGACACCAAAACAAGTGATGCACAGCACAATTGCTCACCACCTGCAACCATCGAAGCCCAGCTAGTTCCCAAGCTGCGGTCCCAGTCCCTGGCCAGCTTCCCCCAAGCTATATACTGAGCATGATGTCATATGTTATGGAATATTCTTTTCGCCAGTTTGGGTCAGCTGTCCTGGCCATGTCCCCCCCCAGCTTCTTGTGCACCTCCAGCCTCCTCACTGGCAGGGCAATAAGAGAAGCTGAAAAGTCCTTGATTTGGTGTAAACATTGCCTAGCAACAATCAAAACATCAGTGTGTTATCATCACTATTCTCATCTTAAATCCAAAACACAGCACTATACTTGCTACTAGGAAGAAAATTAACTCTATTCCAGCTGAAATCAGGACAACTGTAATAAACTTTTGTAATTACTACTATTGAGTTGCTTACCTCATTCCATGCATCGCTTGGAAGAAGGATTTGGCAAACTGGTAGGGGGGTGTTGTTGGGTACCTGGAACTGTCACTACCAAAGTTTTGTGACATGTACAGAATGAGGGATGAGTCTGCTGAGAGGAGAGACTGCTCCTATGGCTTGGTAGGTAGGAACATGGAGGACCTGGATTGTTTCATTGCTTCTGCCATTGGCTTCCTGCTCAAGACAGATAAATCTCTTTTGCAAGATCAGTGAAAGATAGTAATAACAACTTCCTGGTTCTCCAGAACTGTTGTGAAAAAGTATTTCTTGAAACAATAATGAGGAGCACCGTGAAATGAGAGTCTGAGATGAAAAGAACCTGTTATGGTTGTTAAGGTGCAGCAAACAAAACCTCAGGCAGTTGAGGAGGGATAAGTTTCAACAGCAGTACTGAAACTCTGCCTAGAAGTCAGTTTGAGTCAGAAAGAAAAAAAAGTGTTTTCTAGGAAGATGTGAAGAAAAAAAAAAGCTGCATTGTTTCCATTGTAAAATAATTGTTGAAATATGTTTTAGAATAGCTTTACAGCTGATAAGACAGGAAGCAGAAATTTGTGAGTTGGCATAAAGGATAATGCTTCCTTCAGGAGAACTCCTTCTAGAAACTTCAGAATAAAATGAAACTGACTGGATTCTCTGGAAAAAGCCATGCACTAGCAGCAGCTTTTGCATAAGGGGGTTCAGGTTTTCTTGGTTTTGTTTTCCCATGGGACACTTTGAGGGCTGGATGTAGATCTCATTGTAGTCAGGGTAACTGATCAGATATGTAGGTCACAGTGGCGGGCTCCACACACTGCCAGTTCCTTAATGGTTGTCTCCTGATTTCCATCTACAGGAAAAGCGGGTTTTCTGTTCAATTTCTCCTCCTATTGCTTCCCAGATTGGTGGGTCACTTCCAGGGGTTTGTTGACAGAGACCTCATGAAAGGCAGTGTATGCTCTGAAACCAGCGTTTCATGGGAATGTCTCAGAGGTGGGGACAGGATATGTTATTGCCACATAAACAGAGTGTGACTTTGTAGTGTGTCATCTGCTTTTGGGTTACTGCTTATGTCCATAGTCAACAGGAAAACAGTAAATTTTGGGGGCTTACAGGCTTGGTGTCCTTGCGAAGGTGAAGCATTAAGGTATTGTGGCAGTCAGCACTAGCCCTGACAGGTAAAAAATGGCCAGTGGGGTTCATTACTGACCTCTTCTGAGCTATTGTGCTGGGTATACAGGGAGAACCACCTTTATTTCATATGGTTTCTGTCCCACAACAAACCCTGTAGCGTTGCTCCTGTCCATCCTGTCAACAATGCTGGCTGTGCTTACTGTGTGCTGCTGTGAGAGGACACCAAGCTGCTTTTGCAGCAGCCAGAATACAACCACCAGCGATAGGTAATCAAAGGCCTTCATTCAACATCTGCTTTTAAAGGAGGCAAAGACAAAGTGAGCAAATACAAGTTGGTGTACTCTAGAGCAGAATGTTTTGTTAACATCTGGTCTGAGACTGCTCTTAGTGGATGTCCCGTACAGTCACTGCAGACCACCAGATACTTTCTGGATGTCCGTAATCTGGCAGAGAGAAAGCCCAGTGGAGGAAAATAAAAAAGTACACAATTAAGTGAAAGTGGATGCACATATTTATTGGCAGCACTAATAAAATAAAATAAAATAAAATAAAATAAAATAAAATAAAATAAAATAAAATAAATTCCCTCCCTTTTTACCTTCTGTTCACTTCCATCCTCCCTCCATCCTCTTCCCAAAAATATGCCAAAGCATTGCCAGTTTTTCATGAGAAATGTTTCCACCAGGAAATTAAATGTTGGCTATTACAGTTTACATGTTACAGGCTCATCACTGCAAATTAGTTTAACTACCACAAAAAAATATGCCCTGCTCATATGACAAAGAGAAAGGAGGGGGAGCAGATTGTCTTAGGAAAACCTTACCCAAACCTATTGTAAAATCCATTTGAAAAGGGTGTTTCTATTGCTGTCAGAGCAGAATTTGATGACTCTAAACCACCGAAGCAGCCATAGCTGTTCAAGACGAATCTCAAGAATGGCTTTTCAAACAACATGTTGTGGTCAGATTGATTCATCCACATGGAAGCAGAATCTTGGGGACTACAGAAGATGTTTAAACTTAGGGTTTAGAAACATTTCCTGATATTTTCTTCCCCGTAGTTAGAAAGGGGAAAAAACCCACAGCCATAAAGGACAACAGAAAACTACACTTTCCTCCACTTTCTCTTGGGGTTTTGTTTTTACTTTTATTTTTAGAAGCCTGACTGATCTCCAAATGTTTTAAGTAAAATGTTTACATACATATTTTAGGAGCACTGCTTTTTACTACCGTCAATTCCAATTCCGCTTCAAGAACTGCAGAGTCACAGGCATCTCTTACTCTAAAAGGAGCAGAGCAGGATTTCAATCCTGGTCTGAGGAGCTGAGCAAACAGGCTGGGCAACTTATTCTAGCATTGATTCGGTAAACAACCTAGGTGTGTACATAAAGCTTAGCATGTGCATGAATGGCATGTAGTAAGTCTCTACTAGAATGCTGTGGCTGCATTTCAGTGTTTCCAAATCAGTTATGTTTACACATGCATTATATACATTTGTTATACATGCAATGCATTCACACACACATCGGCCCCATCTTTGGAGGTGTTTAAGGCCAGGTTGGATGGAGCTTTAGGCAACCTGGTCTAGTGGAGGGTGTCCCTGCCCATGGCAGGGGGATTGGAACTAGATGGTCTTTAAGGTCCCCTCCAACCCAAACCATTCCATGATTCTATGATTGATACAAATATTCAGGAACACAGGCACATCCTGATCATCAAGTTAATTTTTCTAGGAGTAGCAGCATGTCATGCAATCTCTTCCTTGACCTTACCAAGCTTGATACAGCTTGGTGCCAAAGGACTTCTGGCTTTTGACCCTGATGCCTGCTCAGCTTCCCTGGGGGGCTCTTGAAGCAGGTCCTGGATGTGGCTCCTGATCCCTTTGGTTCATTTGACTGCTTCAGGGTTTCTCAGAAGAGAAATGTTTCAAACTACTTTTAAATCAAGCTTTGCCATTTTTCTATTTATGCACACTCAAACGGCTGATTCCAAAGCCATATACTACAGGCGTGCGCATATCTCTCATCATATTTTCAAATAAATGCCATTCATTTTCAAATGATAACACCTAAAAGGATGCATATGGAGAATTGGGAGAATGCTGCATCAGTAATAATCATTACATAATGATTTGATTCAGTGATACATAGTTGATTAACACGTGTAGCAAAGTGCTTGGGTTTTCAATTCATATAGCCCAGATAAAATATCTAAGAGCAGTGCTCTTGACATTTGATCAGTGCCACGTTTTGAGTTTCTGGAGCAGCCTTAAAGGTTAGTGCTATATTTCATCCTTCCAAGCTCTGCATTCGAAAGCTCAGTCCCACGAAACATCACCTGGTGCCAAGGAAAGGCAGTCATTATTTAAATCACATTCTGACATAAGCTGTGCAGAAGTCTCACTTGGCATCTTCTTTGCAGGCAAAACCAGTACCTTTAAGAATGGTTTAAATCAGATGAAGTGTTTTTGCAGACAGGTGTGAGAAACGGAGAAGAGGGAGCTAATAAGCCCTGGATTGCAACTTGGCCACCAAAAGGAGCAAATGGAAAGAAATCCAACTGGGAAGGGCAGGAGAGGTAAAATGTCATTTTCCACCCACAGTTACATAGTCTGAGAAGTAGAGAAACCAAAAAAGAAAGGGGATTTAGCATCCACTGAAGAGATTTGATGGTCTGAGTGAAAATGTCTGTTGGCTGGAGGAGACAGGGACTTGAGGGATTGAGGTCAACAGTTGTAGGAGTACCATGTATGGAGGGGTAACTGCCCTGCTTAGGCCAATTATTGGGCATTGAGACACCGTTGTGAAACCCTCCTCTGGCCCTTGTGTGCACTGGCAGTCCAGCACCAGCCTGGCTGCAGAGGGAAGGACGATAGCGTAGCTACTTTCTGTGTGACGTGCTCCTTCTCCGGAGCCTGGGAGAAAGCCTTGAGGACAGCACCAAAGCATACAAGCAAACCTGGTCTGCATCCTGGGAGATGCTAAGCAGAGAGACTTGTGCTGAACACCTGCTGTGACTGTGGGGTGACTCCTGCCCTTAGCTGGGAGAGGTGTAGGGGAAGCAGAATATCACAGAAATATCACTTTGGTGATAGCTTTAACAGGAAGGTTGAATCCCTGGTACAAGAACTGAGGAGACTCTTGTGAAATGACAGTGGGAGAAAGCATGTCTGAGGATCATTTCTGATGAGATACCGGGGGAGAGTGTTCACTATGAGCCAAGGGCTGAGAACGGACGGGAAGCGAAGCATGTCTGTGCTTCTGGCAAGCTGCATGCTGGCTGGAAAAAATAAACTGTCCTACAGACAATTCTTGTGACTCATTCGATGATGTAGTCCTTGTCCCCAAAATGTTGTCCTTCATGGATTAGAAGAGAAATATAGATATATATATATACAAAGACTAAAAATATCTCTGCATCCCTTGTGCCTGCCTGACAAAAGGGCAGCTCCAGCGAGTGCACCTACACAGCAGGCACGGGTCTCACAGAGAAGACACTTCTCTGTGCTTGCAGTTTTCATCCTTACACAGTAAGAGACAGTTAAAAATAGCTTGTACTACACAAGTCTCCTAAGACCAGTCAAGGAGGACTTACACAACCATCTCAGGTGCCTTTTTACACATACAGCTGTGTATGCCTTGTTTTTCCTTGTTTATACAAGTCAGGAAGTGATTTGAAGACATAATTTGTAGTTTGGTGTAAGATACAAAGTAAAGCATCAGATCTACCCCAAAGACCTGATTTTTAACTCTGCTTCTAAGGAGGGATCTGATGTTTACTGCAATGTAGAGAACGAGACAGTAAACATTTTTAAGCTTTGCCAGCTTTATTGCTATCATATAGGCAATAAACCAAGCCATGTTACTGCAGCAGTTCACATCTAATAGCTGCTTTTTTTTTTTTTCCAAACAGGATAAAAAGCCTTGGCAGAATAACTCTGGGATTGCACCGCAAAAATAACTTTTGCACCTTACTTAAAGTAGTGATGAAATCCAAAACCAGAAATGGGATGAACATATATATTTACAAAGTTTTAATGGTCTGAGCTGGGAAAGGAGATATTGCTGTAGTTGAATATATGGTCCTAATGAAAGAATAAAGAAGCAAGAAGCCTGTAGGAGCAGCTAGCATTTCTCACCAATCGAGATTCTTAACATCTGTGACCTTTGAAATAAGAGTTTCAAGTAATAGCGATGACATCTGGTTTGTTGTTCTCCTTCCTGAACATTCTTGCCTGGAAGAGCACAGAATGATCAGAAATGCCTTGCGCCCTTGGCTGCTTGCTTTTAAATTAGCATTCCCAGTCAAAATAGTGAATTTTGTTAAACACAGTCACACAGAGCAGCAGATTTTTAGTTTTTGCTCCTAATTCTAAAAATTCTTCAAAGCCTTAGTCTGCTTAAAAGAATAATTAACAGGAAAAAATGGGTTTGAAGTGCTTGCAGAGGCAGTCCGTGCAGAGGAGAAGGCTCGTATGTAGAGACTGCTTGTGCAAATCTAGCCCCAAGCTTAGTTTTTAGTCTCAGTCAACCTGTCTCTTATCACACCAGAAACGGGTCCATCCGGGCTAAATTGCTGTGCATCGAAAGGACAGGATTAAGCAGCTCAAAGGGCTGCTGACAGCGTTGAACTGGGCAGAATGAGAAGTTTCTTTGCCTGAGTTATCAGCTGAGTGCCCTTTATCAGCTCTGGATTCACACCCGGCTGAAGGTGCTAAGAAAAAGTGATAGGTCTGCATGCAGCAGTTGTACACTCATATTCACACACTCTCACTCTCTCCATACAGACACACATACATATATATGTTTGTGCGCGCATATACATGCTTATATAAACACACTGTATTGCTTCATAATTACATTATTTATGCATTTTATATATATGTAGTCTGTAGTGTATATATATCTACAGCTCTCCCTATATGTATATGGGTATCTGTCTGTGTGCACACAAACACACACATAATCGCAGCCTTATTTTAAATTGCAGCTATACTGGAGTTTGCAGAGACCCATGAGAAGGACACAGTATGCAGCCAGACTGTCTGTGCACACTGTGCAGAGCTGCACACCATCTTCTTGAGAAACATTTGTTTACAGTCTGCCAGGTAAACTGTTACGTACAAGGCTGCAAGTACCAACACACTGACGGTGATTTCGCAAGCCAAGGTTGAAGCAGGTGATGATCACAAAGCTTACCCTTAAAGCCACTCCTAACCCATGAGAAGCTTCAAAGATTAGAGCTTCGCATTCGTTCGCTCTTAACGCAATCAGATGAGAGCATGATACAACCCACATCGACAAGGGATGAAGTAAAAGCGTGAGTGTCCATTGGCTACTGGCAATGGGGACTGCACCAATAGCCGGTGCGATGTGTTGGATCAACGAGCTCAGCACACGGCCAGATTTGTAGCTAGCCCTAGGCATTGCCACTGGCTGCCAGATCTGGTCTCCTGTCCAACTTTTCATCAGAAATCACAGTTGGCAGAGTTCCCCCCCGAGTGAGTGGAGATGCCCCTCATGCCAGCTTAAGGCCCTGGAGGAGGAGGATCAGGACCGCAGGTTCCAGGCATCCCTTCGTCATGGCTTCACGCGAGACAGGTATTCACACAGGTGGCTTCATGCAAACTTACCAGCCATGATTTGCTTTGCAATTCCACCACATAGGCTTGGAGATTCAAATAGGGATCACAAAGGTAAATAAGGAATGGGATTCTATAGTTTACATCTGATATTTCTTAAATATGCCATAAAAGTCTGTTCTGCTGCTCAGGTACGTACCGAGAACCGCAGAGCCAGCAGCTGGGACACAGCAGGTACTGCAAGCACTGGATCTCCCCAAAGGGAAGGAGAAGTGTATTGGCTGCCTGGCAGTCACTAGCACAAATTTTGTTCTTCTCTGGCATTTGCCAAGATGTTGAACATTGTACAGTAGGGCATGAAAAAATACTGAATTCAAACTTTGATTTTCAGATTTAGATAGGGCTGAGCTGTGTGATTGCCTCTAACCGTCAGGCCAGGAAGAACAACTGAGATAATTTGTCTGAGTCCTTATCTAATTACCCTAAATTAGACCTTGATTCAGTTCCAGTAACTACAGTTGAATTTGAGTATATCCTTCAGAGAAACATTGACTGAAATCTTCTCCAGGGATGGCAAATCTATGACAATCATCACCCTTATTAATGAAAATAATTATATCGTATTTCTCGCTTAAACTTATCTATCAATTCTAAATGCAGAAGGCTGTTGTGTCTTTATCTGTAACAGCAAAACCCTTTGGCAGGTTCTTATAGGCTGTTTAGAGAAGATAAGTAGACTTTGTGTCTATTGTAAGAGGTTCATTGGGCCTTCAGACAGTGTTGGTCTGTGCTGAACTTTCTCTAATTTTTTTATATCTCTCTTGGAGTGCAAATTCCAGGACTGGCCACCATATTCCAGCTGCACCCGTGCCAATGCAAAGGCAACAAGCCTCTCTGCTCCTGTTCATTGACAAGCTGGGGACTACATTCAAGAACAGCGTTGACTCTGAAGGTCCCAACATCATATTGCAATTTCATTACAACTGCTTATCTATCCGTGAGCCCTAATCTCTTCCAGAATTACTGCTCTGCAAGACAGAACACCTTATTAGGCAAACATGACCTGCATTTTTTTTCCTAGATATACTATATTTTACCAAACTGAAATATGCATTATTTGCTTGTGCCATTTTTTTTTCACCAGTTTCCCCAACATTATCAATAATGATTATTTCCTTCTGGATCTCTCCTGAAAAAGACAAAGATGGAGTGTCAATTTTGTCTTATCTTTTAGCTTAGTGAGAATACAATTTAAGATTAAGCAAGCTTCCTTACACAAGTCTCTTATTGCTACAATAACATCGTGTTTATCTGCCAAACTTCTCAAACTAATTTAACATTACTTTTAAAATGAGAATGTGATATCTTTCATAAATCTATGTTATGCAACACTAATCCTATTACCTTCCTTTAATTATTTATTAGTGGATTGCTGTACCAGTTCTTCAAATATTATTGGAGACTGACAGGTCAGTAATTAAGGGGACCTGAAGCATGAGGCATCTGATGAACTGAGCTCCCGTCCAAAGCTCAGATGAGGCACTGGTGAGACTTGAGGAACAGCACAACTAACACCACATGTGCCAAGCCAAAAGTAATCAAATCAAGAAAAAAAGTATGAACTTTTTAAGGTCTGACAGACTTTTATCTGACACAAGAGGGCAGAACCATGAACACCTGTGAGGTGGCGGGCAGCAGGAACGCACCAAGAGCTCATCCTTTCCCACCTGCCCTACTCACGGGCCAGGACCCCATTTCAGCTCCCACCACCATGCACTGCAGCTTGGCCCTGGCCTGCAGACCCCCAAACCAAGGATCCCATGGCCTAGGGCTGCCAAATCCCCTAGTTACATCCAGCAGTCCTAGGGCTTTCTCACTGGCAGCTGTTCTGGCCAGATTGCTGGTCAGCCTGGTGGTGCAGCTGGCCACAGCCATCATGGCCATTCCCTCCTGCATCCCTCCACCCATAAGCCTTCACTCAAGCTGTAGCCACAAAATGGGTTTGAGGCCTCCCATGTACCCCAGCAAACAGGCACCCATGTTCCAGCCATGTCCTGGTGGCCTCCCTAGCTTGTGAGAAGCCCACTTGCACATTGTGGGGTCTGGGCAGTGTCTCAGAGAGCTGCCCAGGAGGGCAGGGACTTTGATGATGTCATAGAATCATAGAATGGTTTGGATTGGAAGGGACCTTAAAGACCATGTAGTTCCAACCCCCCTGCAGGGACACCCTCCACTAGACCAGGCTGCCCAAAGCGCCATCCAACCTGGCCTTGAACACTTCCAGGGAGGGGGCATCCACAGCCTCGCTGGGAAACCTGTTCCAGTGCCTCACCACCCTCACAGGGAAGAATTTCTTCCTAACATCTAATCTCAATCTACCCTTCTTCAGTTTAAAGCCATTACCCCTTGTCCTATCACTCCATGCCCTCGTAAAAAGTCCCTTGTAAAACTCCCTTGTAAAATGTCCATCAGCAGACCACTCAGGACAGATGAGGTGGAGCGTTTGAAGGCACAGGAACTCACAGCAGTTCCCTGTCATTGTGGACAGCCTGCAATGATCTCTTTATCCCCATCCCAGCCTGGTGGACCTTGCAGAGAAGAGGCACGGTGTGGACCAGATGCACAGCCATTGTGGCCATGACCCATGGGGGTCTTTCGTTCTGTCCCCGAGACACCGACCAGGAGTTGCCCCAACCTGTCACCCCACACCCAGGAGCAAGCCCAGTGGGGTATCAAAGGCTGGGGCTGGACACCCTGGCAGTGCACTGGGTTTGTTCCAGACCCCAGCAGAGCCTGGCACTGGTCTCACACTTCAAAGCTGTTGCTTGGTGAAGTGTGGACTGGGCTGCAGGTAGGGATTGTGGTGATATCCTCACTGTGGGCCTTGATCCTTTTGCAATGCTGATGACTGCAGACAGTGTTGAGAGCCCCAGAGCAACTGAGATCCTATTTTTGCCTAGCGGTTGCTTGTTTGTGCCCATAAGGGGTGTGGAAATATAGTAGCAATGGTGGAAGATGTTGATGCCTTCATTGTGTGCAAGAGGAGCAGACCCATGGAGATGACAGGCACAGCTTGTGGGCTAATGCTTCCTCCTGTACCCACGGCAGAGAACACAGGAGCTGACCAAAGCCCCATGTCTGCCCCACTCTGGGTCTGCGTATCTCCCTGGCAGAGGAGGAGATCCCTGGGCAGGCTCCATCTGCCACCCAGGCTACTCTGGGTTGAGCACAACGTCTGAGGGCATGCGGAGGAGTGGTGGTGTGAGCTGAGACTGCCACAACATCTGCATCTTGCCAGCAAGCAGGAACAGCTTGCATGCGGCAGCACTGCACAAGGGCACGGAGGCAGCTGGAGGGAAGTGAGGACACAGCTCGCTGCATGGACAGTGCTGGTGAAAGTCAATCCCCACCCGTTTTGCTGTCTCTCTCTCTCTCTGTAGGCATACATACATAAAAGACAATAAACAAAACATATACATTCATATATATAAACAGACATACCCACATACTTCACACACACACACACACATATATATATCCTTTCTAAGAATAGTCTGGAAATTCTGTTCGCAGTTTACTGAAGCTTCCACAATCATGTCACGCAGGAAGGCGGTGGTGTAAAGCTGTAGTCAGAAAGCAATTTACCTTTTCAACTACTCTTTGACAAGCTGTGTGGTGTTCGCTCAAGGGTAAGGTAATACCTATTTGCCAAAGAACCAGTTGCAGAAGTGCTGTGAAGACAGGCTGAGAGAGTTGGGGTTGTTCAGCCTGGAGAAAAGAAGGCTCCGGGGAGACCTTAGAGCAGCCTTCCAGTACCTGAAGGGGCTACAGGAAAGCTGGAAAGGGACTGTTTACGAGGGCATGTAAGGGGTAATGTCTTTAAACTGAAAGGTTAAAGAAAAGGCTCCAGGGAGATGTAATTGCAGCTTTCCAGTATCTGAAGGGGGCCTACAGGAAAGATGGTCAGGGACGCTTTATGAGGGAGTGTAGTGACAGGACAAGGGGTAATGGGTTTAAGCTGAAGGAGGGTCGATTTAGATCAGATGTTAGAAAGAAATTCTTTACTGTGAGGGTGGTGAGGCACTGGAACAGGTTGCCCAGAGAGGTTGTGGATGCCCCATCCCTGGAAGTGTTTAAGACCAGGCTGGATGAGGCTTTGGGCAACATGGTCTAGGGAAGGGTGTCCCTGCCCATGGCGGGGGGTTGGAAGTAGATGATCTTTGAGGTCCCTTCCAACCCAAACCATTCTATGATTCTATGATTCTATGATATTAGGAAGAAATTCTTCCCTGTGAGGGTGGTAAGGCACTGGAACAGGTTGCCCAGAGAAGCTGTGGATGCCCCCTCCTTGGAAGTGTTCAAGGCCAGGTTGGATGGGGCTTTGGGCAACCTGGTCTAGTGGAAGGTGTCACTGCCCATGGCAGGGGGGTTGGAACTAGATGATCTTTAAGGTCCCTTCCAACCCAAACCATTCTATGATTCTATGATATGATTCTATAAGGTGGAGTCAGAGTGGAGAGTAATGGGAGATGCCCCTCTTCATATTGCTGCAATGCCAAGGGGAATGTTTCCTACCCCACCACCTTTACTCTGTTTTTAAGAAGTTGCTGGTGCTCAGATAGTACTTCTGTGATCTGCACTAGTGTGTGGAGGCACCCTGAGGTTCTTTTCTTTGGAGGGTTCATGGATTTAACTGGAGAGGTAGCCAGGGCAGCTTCCGGGTAGAGGGGATGGATGCTGTATGTGGAAATTCCTTAGAACAGAGTGTCCCCAGGGTTGCCTTGACTCTGCAAATCCTCTGGGCGAGAAGTAGAAATATACAGTCACAGTGCAGAGCAAAAGCAATCAAATTCTGTATAAGCTGCCAAAAAAAGCATTAGCCTGGGTTGTTCCAGAGAGCGGGCTGTCATGGGAGCCCACGCAGGCAGCGCTGCTGTGAAAGCCTTGGGAAAAGTCACTCCTGGAAACAAAACACCCACTTGTGATTTTCCTGACGGGTGACATCTCTTTGAAATAGCACTCAACTCCCAAAGAAACAGCCTTCCACAGGGCCTGGTGAGGAGGACAAGGTGACTAGCTAAACCTCCGGTCTGTGTAAGGGCTTTGTGGGGCCACACCGAGCCCGCACAGCAGAGATCAGTGCGGAAATGCTGGGGCAGGGCACCGTGGTCCTTGCCTGAGCAGTCCAATCAGGGCACCAGCGATGGCAGACCACAGCCTCAGCAAGCTCAGGCCAGAAATCAAGGTAAGGGATGTCATGCAGAGCCCAACTCCTGTCCACGGTGCCCAGCTGCTTTCTTGGTATTGATGTCCCTGGAGTAGGGAAACCCTCATGGAGCAGCCACAGGCGCTGCTGTGGGCCCAGATTTGGGAGGTGACCTGGAGGGTTGACCCCAGTGACGGTCACTCCTTGGCCTATGGTGAGATCCTGGTTTTGCTTGAATAATGAGGGCTGCACGTGCATTGGGAATGGGCTTTATGTTCATTTTATGCCGTGAAATGTTGGCATCTTTTTCATTTCCAGTTTCTAATTGCTTGCCTTGCCCATGTCTTTCTCTGATACTGTAGACGCTTTCCTCCAGCTAAGCTCTGGCATTGCCTGGATATTTGACGGGGCTCTGCAACTGCCAGGAAAACCCCTTTTGGCCTATTTTTCCACCAGGCTGCAGTAGACAGGACAGGGCTGCCAGCTTACCAGGGAACCCGCTGCTGCTGCACCGCTCAGAGCCACACAGATAAAGCCAAGCTCTCCTGCATCGCAGCAAGGCCGGGAAAGCTTGTGCTTTCCTCCCGGTGCCCCACGAAAAATGTGATGGAGGGCATTTGGCCAAGACCTCATCACCCCAGGAATCCTTCTGTTATTTCACCTGTATTAACAGGCGGCTTTGCTAGATGTGCCGCTCAGGGTAAAAGCCAATTCCACAGCCCCTGACACATGCAGGAGCGACCCAGGCTGCAGGCAGAAGCAGACGCCTGTGCTCTCCCCTCTTCCTGCCTCCACCCTGTGCTGCCTCCGTTGCCATAACCCAGAGGTGACAACTCAGGAGCAACTTCAGTCCAACTCCTGCATCCAGCATTTTGCGGAAGAAACTGTCTCCTTTGATCTGCTGATCTTTGATCTTCTAATATAACTAAAGATCCCAAATTAATGCTGCTGCTGTCTGTGGCTCTGCCTGTCTGACAGCAAGCCTGAGTTCCAGATATTCTTTTGTTCGGCGCGTTGTTGAGAAGCTCTGATAAGTGGCGTTTTTGCGACTGGTTAAATAGCAACCGTGTGCAGAGAGCAGGGTTGATGGGAAGGTGACAGCAGTCCCTGGTGCAAGGATTTGGCTAATTATAGAGTAGCAGCTCCTCTGCTGATGTGAATTGTCACAGCCCTGCTGGAAAGCACAAGCTATAAAAATTCACATCAGCTGAGGGCTCTTCACATCAGCCAAGAATTTGCTGCAGCTTTGTCTCTCTAATATAAATATTTATGTGGACGGATCTGGCTCCATCTTGCGATTTGATAGTCTATGAAATACCTATGGCTTCAGACCTCCTCCTCACCTCTCTGCCTCGTTCCAACTCTGACAGAAGGTATTAACAACAGAGCTGATTTCCTGACATTAGGGATTTTTATTTGAGTCTTGATTCCATGACAATCAGATCATATTACTATTGGCAATAATTAAGGTGCATGTGGATTGCCTTTGTAATCCTTGTGGATACAGGACCCTCCAATTCATTCTGAAGCACCAAGAGATCCAGAAAAGAACTAAGGCAATTATAACTACGCATTTCATTTCAAGTTGAAAACTTCACTATGTCTTGCTTATTGTGTAATAGAGCACACAGATGAATGCATGTTTTTAGGGCTCTAGCTGCTTAAAGCCTGGAGATCATAGTGGATATTTAAAGAAAGAAGAGAAAGAAATGGACCACTGTTTTTTTCAGATGTTTTCTGAAGGAGTGCTTCTGACCATGGGTGATGTGCTGCAGCACTGGGGAGGGAGCACAGAAGTGGCATCACAGACCAAGTTAGCTGGAGGAGCTACAAGGTGAAACTCCACCTCTGTTCACATCTATGTGTCTGAAAAACTGCTCAGTGCCACGCTGAGGCACACAAATACTGGGTTTTAAAATTCTCCGGGTCTCCAGCTGCACTCCCAGGTGATGCTGGAACTGCCCCAGGCTGTCAGGAGGACCTGCTCAGTGCCCATGTCCCAGCCAAGGTGCAGACATGGCTCCAGCCTGGGCAACCTGACGACTGACTCCGTCCGGTACCTTCATAATGCAGCTGGCACACACCAACAGCATCAGGCATCTCATTAAATGCAGAAATGCTGAATACTAGCCTCTTTTACCTAAGGCAAACATGGTAAATTGAATTCCCTCCTGTGCCAGAAGAGGACTTGAAAGCACATCTTCCAGGAGCCATGGAGACCCCCTGGAACCCTACTACCAGGTTGGGGTTGTACCCTTGTGCTGAATCTGTCTGATGGCATAAAAAACAGGTGTCAGACATCCTGAGGATGTCAGAGACCCAGAGACACAAGTGGAGGTCACTGATCTAGTGGTCCATGTGCTTACCTGGGCAGAGGAGCCCTGGTTCCTTCTCCTTATTGCCTAGGCTGGCGCCATGTGATAGCCTGCCAAGTCTTGGGGTAAAGTGCAGGAGCAAGCATAAGGAGCAGGACTCGAACCCCTTCTCCCTCCTGGGTAGGCACTTGGACGGGGTCTGGCTGAAACTTTCCTCATAGCAGTCTATACGGTGCTGCAGTTTGGATTTGTGACTAAACCAGTGTTGATAGCACACCAGTGGTTTAGCTATTGCTGAACAGTGCTTGCACAGCATCAAGGCTTTCTCTTTTCCCCACTGTGCCCCCACAGTGGGTTGGCAGTGGGCAAGAAACAGGGAGGGGACACAGCTGGGACAGCTGACCTGAACTGGCCAAAGGGATATTACATAGTGTAAAATGTCATGTCAGCCGTAAAACTGGGGAGAGGAAGAAGAAGGGGGGGTTTGGGGCTTCTGAGGTGGCTGTTGCTCGGAGACTGGCTGGACATCGGTCTGCTTGTGGGAAGTGGTGAGTGATTTCCTTTCCATCATTTGTGGGGTTTTTTTCCTCATTCCTTCACCTATTATACTGCTTTTGTCTCAACCCACAATTTTCTCACTTTTGTTCTTCCTGTTCTCTTCCTCCATCCTGCTTAAGGAAGTGGCAGCGAACGAGCAGCTGTGTGGGTGCTTGGCTGCTGGCTGGGGACAACCCAGATCATGGTTTTAAGAACCTGGCTGCTAAGTGACCTCCAAGTAATTTCATGGAGATTGGTGAAGCATCACCAGGAGGGCCAAGGTAAGAAGGATTTAGCCTCTGAAATGCCAACCAGACTGGACTACCCAACAAATGTGGGTGAACCGTCCCTGGGCAGGTGCAATGTGTAGGCACTGAGACAGGGAGCTGCATAGACCTGCTGCTCTAGATGCGGACAGAGCTTGCAGGTCAGGGATAGAGGTATCTGTGGTACCTCCTGGGTAGGTATGGGGGGAGTCATTTTTGCAGTCGTGGACTCAAGTACCTCCACTCCCCTTTGGAAGTGCACCTCAGCAGGGATCTTTTCTAGATATATTCCTAGAGTCAGACTCATGGGTCTGGAATTGCTGCAGTCATCTTGCTTATGTGCTGACATTGCAGATTTGCACCTGAAAAGCCTATCAGGTAACACCATTCAAACCTCATACAGCAAATCTAAGCAAGCAAACAAAAAGCCCAGCCCGGAAGATAGATGTTTACTACCAAAGTACTAGTTACTCTCTGAATCACAGCTCCTGAATCATCTTGTCTGATAAGAAATTGGAGTGACTGTAACAGTAAGTCACAGCAAGATACTAGTTTGCACATCTTTCTATTCTTGACTTGTTCCTTTATTAGTTTTAGAAATCATAGGTGTGGATAATAGATCACTATTTCAATAGATGACTGAGAAATTCTGAAAAGGTGACATAAATGGAAAGAGAAGGAAATGGAGACAGACTGAAGGGTTAGGTAGGAATGTTCAGAGCAAAAACTGATAAGGAACTGTTTAGTTAAATACCTAGAAATGCCAGCATATCCCTAAGAAGCACTTGCTTTCAACCAAAAATGCAAAAGTTTTTATGTATGCACAGATGATTAGTGCCATCAAATTTGCCTAGCAGTACAAACCATGATGCAAGGGGAAGGGGGGCACATGGGTCATCTTTTCCCCCAGCCCAGTTTTAAAGGAGTGAGTCCTGCTTGGTTCTGTGAAAGAGAAGTCTTTGAGCAGCCACCCTGATGAGTCCTCTCTGGAGGTGCTTGCCCACAGCCCTAGCTGAGGTGCCTGAGGACTGATGCTTAGGTCTTGCCTTCCCCTGTAAGGCTTGCCTGGAGCACTGACCGTTTTGGGTCCCATCCTGAGACCGTGGGCTCTTGTGTGCACTGGAGAGGGGTCCTTGAGCACCCAACAGGGTGCAGGGTTCTACATTTCACCCTCAAAGTGTGAACGCTTCACCTGTAGGCAGCCAAATTCTTACTAAGAGTTGGCTCTAAGGAGAATGCATTTTACCTGTTGCATGTCACTCATACTCTTGCATACAGGCTCACATTTCAAAGGGAACTGATGAACCAGCTGGTGTTGGGAAGGAACGTAATTTTAAGCTGGAATCCATGCTGTAATGAGACGTATTCTCAAGTGCAGAAAAGGGCACCTACAAAGAACAGAGGAATTAAGAGAAAGAAAACCAAGGTCTATAGAAATATGATATGTTACATTCAAAGGACCAAGGATGTCCATCTAAATTCCCTGCAAAATGAAAGCTTAGGAATGACAATATGACATGCATTAAATACAAGTCAACACAAAATATTGAGAGAAAAATAGTGTACAATAGTTCAATTTACTGAAAAAAAGCATGAAGGCTCAATTTTGATTCTCTATTTCAATGTAATTCCAGAAAGAGAAAATATATTTTCCCATAAGAAAAAAAACACATTAATGATTCCTTCTTTTCAAAAACAAGCAGGAGAATGTGATGTGACAGGTATAAACGTGTGTAAAGTCTAAGAATTCGAACTTAAAATATTTCAAAGCAGTGACAACTCAAAACTCACAGTAGTAGAAAAAATCACATTCCTAAGATGCTGAGAAATAATTGGATTCATATTTAGATTTGAATTAAACTATAAACCCAGAGAAACTACTCAGTCAAGAATATCAGTACTTGCCAAGGACAGCAACTTGTTTGTCTTATGTGAACATTATAATTCTACCACCATGGGAGGGAGAAGGGGGATGGTCTGGTGCATAAGATGCTAGTTTTAAATCTAAGCTCAATTCTTTGTAGCTGTCCTCTGTGCCCTCAAACAAGTAATTAAGCTGCACAACCCAAAAAGCATTTTCTTACTTAACTCCCATCAGACTTCCAGTGAGAGACAGGGAGGAGTCAGGCACTCCTTATCTGGGCATTGGGCTCCTCGTGCCTCAGTTTACTCTTTGTAAACAGGGATAATAGTGTTTGCCTTCTCAAAAGCACAGTAGCGGGAGCTCAGATAGAATGATGATGGGAACCAAATTCCATACATACATGTTGAACATACTATACACTCTATATGCGTGTGGATGTATGGCCCAGGCATGAAAATGTGGGAGATCCCAAGGTAGTGGTGACCTAAGCAATTTTTCAGAGGTTGCTGAAGTGCTTGTAACAGCTCAGTCAAAAGGCTTTGATAAATCCAATCAAGTTATTTAAGTACTTACCCCATCCTGTAAGGAAAATTTATATTTTAATAGCTGGATGGGATTAGTGTCTTCCAAGCTCAGGAGAAGCGTTGTGCCGCAGGCAGGGGCCTATCTTCACTCCTTGGTGGTTTCTACCTTGGCTAAGCTGCTGGGAAAGCCAGCTGCATGAAAACCAAGTGTACTCTGGACACCTGTGATTTAATTTGAGACAATCCTGCTGCTGACACATGCCCAGCATCTTCAGGAGCCAATCCATCAGCCATTGGTTAGACAGCAACATTGGTACATGCATCCCAAGGCACTGGTGGCCTCAGGCTGGTTCCAGCAATGACGGCTCTGGAGGACAAGGACTGGAGCCCCCACGATTCTCACAAGATGGCAGGTGATAAACAACTGAGGTTCCTCAGCACAATCCCTGCCAGAAAATAGAGTGTCTATGGTTTTTAGTCATTCAGATAAAATCACTTAGGACTGGAGCAGATCTCGGGAGATCAGCTAATCCAGCCTCCTGCCCAGCTGCCCTTACAGCACTTCTGAACAACAGCTACTGAACATTTTCTTAAATAACTCCAGGGATGAAGATGCTTCTATGCTTCTGTAGGAAGCTCAGTGTGGGGCAGAGTAGTTAAAGTGCTGCAGAGAGCAAGCGATCAGGAGTGTGGCTAATTCATTCCCAGGGCCAAGAGGAGATCAACCATCTGAGCCTCCAGACATGTCCCAGTTGCTGACCTACAGCCACATGTGTCAGGCCAGAAGTTCAGCAGTGCAGAGGCAAGGCTGGAGCCAATCCATAGTACAAAGTCTGGGAACATGACACACAAGGGCACTCCAGAAAAAAGCAGGACTGGGCCCTAGTTGCAGTTAGTATGTCACCTTGAGCAGCTCACCTCTGCACTTCAGTTTCTACATCTGCAAACCAAGGCAAATAGCATGCACCTACTCCAATACGGCCATTTACCATCATACTGCAAAGAGCTAAGTGTCATTTAGAGTCATTTGTGCTGTCTAATTCTGCGTTATCTTCAATAAATATGGATATGGCAAGATGAGCTCACAGCCAAAAAGCTTTTTTATGTGCTGAATGCCCTGTGTAATGGGACCAGGTGAAACAGCAGTCTCTGCTTAACTCACTCTCATCCTTCAAAGGGTTTAAGCAGAACTTTCCTTATGCAGCATGAAATCATGTTGCAGCATCGGCCACCAATCCATTTGAGAGCAAATATAGTCCCTGCCTTGTCTTGTTAATAAATGCTAGGACGTAGAAACAGCTTCATGTGGTTTAACCTCCTCCTTTTCCTCAGTCACCAATAAAACTACCTGCCCAGTTTTACTGGTAAAACATTACCTACTGCCTCGGTCACTGGCAGCCACATAATTCTTTTCTCCCTGAATTAAAATTGCAATGTATTATGCAAGCAGTTCAGCAATGGAGAAAGAGCTAGAAGCCTGCAAGAAATAAAAATAGAGCCACACAGAGAATATACATGACTTTGCTTTTTTTTTTTCTTTCTTCAGGATTATAAAAGATCTGGCCTGGCCAGTTGGGTTAGCCAAGATTTAAATCCCTGTGATATAAAATGACACAGGCATGACACAACTGTTTTTGCATAATGGATTTTTACAAATTTGCAAAACATAGACGACTTTTCCAAATGTTAACCCTGGCTATTTTTATCCTATCTCCACAGGAATGCTGTTCCACTGGAATATCGGATGTTTTACGGGCAAACACACATCTGGGAGGCTGTGAACCATTTTACGTTTATGGGCCTAGGTATTTTCCCCAACAGATGTGGGATCCTCCTGTGACAAATTTAAGCCTTCAGACAACAGGCTTCCCATTTCTTGGTTACTTACCTTGTACCCGCGGGATTTAATGGGCTGCAGGTTGAAAGCTACTAATTTAAATATCAATTAACTTAATTCTGCAGAAGAATTTCTTTGCATTTGTCATGCTGCGAGAGAAAGAGCTCAGCCACTCCAAGCTGTGGGGAGGCGGGGAGTGGACAATTATTGGGTGGTTATGGGGGGGCTCCTTTCCAGGATTTCTTGTTTCAGGGATCTTCTGGGATGCAGGACTGAGGGATCACAAGACCGGAGAAGTATCCAGCAGGGACAGCACTGGGCAGCCCCAGCCCCAGAGCCACTGCTTTGCATTAAGTCTTCCACCTTCCTGGGATCACGCCTGAGTGCTGTAGCCACAGGTACAATTCCCAGGTCCCCTTTAGAGCAGCATCATTCCGGCCATGACTGGCCACCTCTGCACCTCTCTTGTGATGTTGCCTCCTCCGCTGCCCTCTTTGGCTGACTGTTGTCCTGGGCACTTTTCCCCCAGCCCAGTGCAAGGGGACTCAGCCCCAATCTGCATCTAGTTGTAGCTTAACTCTGGTTCCACAAACAAGCCTCCAGTTAAAGCATCATTTGGAAAGAAAAATGTAGTGCACTGTGCACCACCCCTCCACCCCACCCCCCAGCTTTTGTACACTCTTGGCCTGTGCTGTAAGTCACAGGCTTTGAGGCAAGTACCAGGTTAGATGCCTGACCAGGGATGTGCCCTTCACATGAGGATGCTTTCCAAAAAGGAGCTACATCAAATGGAGTCCTTGTCTCCAAAAGTGGGACAGTTGTTCCTGCTGATCAGCTGGATTTGTGCTAGGGCCGCCAAGCAGGAGGTGCAACATGAATGTCCAGTGAGAGCTCATGGGCTTTGGCATGAGGGTGCAGCATGGGAGCAACTTCAGTAGAGACCTTCCCTGGGCCTCTAGTCAAAAACATGTATTACAGCTAAACAGCTGGAGGGGAGGCTGTATGCTTTTGCCCGCTCTTCTCTCTGTGTCTTATATTCCCCTGTTCCTGCAACTTTTTTTGCATGGCATATTTTCTAGAGTCCTAAGTTGCACGACACAAGAATTTGGGATTGCACAAAGTTATCAGTCTGCAAGTGGGAGTTGTATCCCAAAAAAATGTACCCATAGACTCACATCCTCCAGACAATAAGGCAGCTTAGGAAGCACTTACCTGGAATATTTAGTTGTTGCCCAAATTCTAGGAAAGCACTCCATGAGCTAGATGATACCTTTGGGATTAGCCTGGTGCTCCCTTTGCCTATTACAAGTCTGTTCACTGAAGCATGTGACATAAAGCCTGATTTTAGGGTCAGAAGCTTTCGGTCTAAGCTGTGCATGTGGTGTTGCACAAGAGGATGTACAAGGGAAAGAAGCAAACCGTGTTGTCAGACACTGATGGGTCTTTTGCTTAGTTTGGAAAGTCTTATGTCTAGTTTTGAAGTTTTTGCTCACGATCATCTCACAGACTTTATTGATTTTCTGTGATCTTTGGTCCTGTAAATACTAACTGCTGTCAATCTATTTGATATGCCTGTTGCTGCTCAAGGGTCCGAGTACTATGAACCTTAACCTAAATAACAGTGTGACAGGAGCCAGCGAGCATGTTTCAGCTTCTGCATGATATGAACCACAAGCGAAACCAGAAAACGTGTGGCTGGAGTTAGTTGTATAACAGCAGGGTGTTACAGAAGTGCAAAATCCTCAGCTGAAGTCAAACGGGGGACTTG
Organism: Balearica regulorum gibbericeps; assembly: GCF_011004875.1. Lineage (NCBI taxonomy): Eukaryota > Metazoa > Chordata > Aves > Gruiformes > Gruidae > Balearica > Balearica regulorum. The sequence continues at coordinate 15,619,694 of NC_046184.1, forward strand.
TAAGTTAGGGGACACCACTAGCAATGACGGGACATTCACCAGCTTATTGTTGGACCTTGCTTACTCATTGACTAATTAAAAAGAGCTGCCAAACTGGTGCTTTCTCCTTCCTCTCACCACAGGCTGTGTTTCAATTGTGTTAGAAAAGCAAGGAGAAGTTTTCAGGGTTTCATTTTGCTGGGCAGTTGTTTCGCTCTGCTGTTTGCCGAGGGTAGAGGCCGGCTGCCGGAAGGGGCAGCAGTCGGCCGCGGCTCCTCGGGGTGTGCTGCTCCGTGCCGTTGAATCACATCCAACATGATCCTTCCCGCTGCCGCAAACTCTCCCTGGATGCGCTGTCAGGTCAGGTTTGTCTAACCCCCACGAGAGGCTGCTTCTCCTGCTGCACCCCAAGGCACCGCTCCCTGCTATCAGCCGTGTCGGGGTCTGGGACTCTGTTTGGGGCACAGCCTGGACACCGATGCAACCCTCACCACCCCATTGCACACCGGGGCCGGGGCCATGGCGCTGAGCCCTGCTGCAGGGCACAGGGACAGGTCAGGCCATGCCGGCGGCACACTGGGCACTTGCAGGGCTGGAGGCAGAAGCGATGGGTGTGCAGTGGTGGGAGCACAGGAGAAGCCCCCTGCTCTCAAACCACTGCCCCGCTTGGGCTGCAAGCACCGCAGCCCAAGGGTTCGTCTGACAGCTGTGAGGCAAAGCCCTTTTTGGGGGTGGGGGGGTTCAGAACAGTATTTGCTTTCGTGTCATGTCAACGTGGGTTTCCGCAACGCTGGAGCACTTCCTTCCATGCTGTGCCACATGCTGCGGGGCAGGAGCCCACTCGGCTGTGCCTGCAGGATACGGGAACGGAGCCCCTTGCTGCTGGGGCTGGGCACGCTCTCTGCTGGGTTTCCCTTGGGATAAAGCACCTGGAGGCATTTGTCCCTCCCTTGCCACCTCCTGCTGCTGTTTGATGCTCGGGGCTTCTTTTTTAAGCAGAAACAGTCCAAATGAGTATGTCACAGTTAAGGTGACTCACAGCTCAAGAAGACATTCCTCTAGGTTTTAAAAGGAAACTATAATCTGATTTTTGAAGCCTGAGCAGCCACACTGTATGCTCCAGACGTGCCTGAGTAACTTGTAATAACCCTCTGTGGAGGTTAAAGCAACTCCATTTAAAAATATTTCTTTCAGGGTGAGAAAAATGAAATTATCCTAGCCAAACAGATGAGAAAGCACTGAGCAAGGAGGACCAAAGCAATTTTCCCTGCAGTAGAGTCATTGCACAGAGCTGTGAGCTGAGGGCTCAGTGCTCTGCAAGCACCAGCCCATCAAACGCAATGACCCAGGGGCTGTCCTGGCAGCCCCCACTGCCCACCAGCCACCATGCACCCCACAGCACCACGGCTTGGGGTCCCCATGCAGATCCGTATGCCTCCTTACACATTCCCATTTCTCCTCGACTTGTGCGAAGGGAGAAAGAACCTCCAGCATCTGTTGAGTGCTCAGGGAGGTCACTGCGTCTCCACCATGGGCCTGTTGCCATTGCTTAAATATTTGTCAATGGCAGGAGGGCTCAGCCCCTGCACACGCTGTGCCTGCTGGCAGCGGTGCATCCCGGGTGCTGAGGAGCAGGAGGCCTGCTCTTCTAGTTTGGCAGCATTTTTTACTCCCTTGGCAGAGGCCTGAGCAGTGACAGTGGTGGGGTGGAGTGGCAGGGGATCAGGACCCTGGTTTTCTACAATAGTTGCAGAACCAAAACCATGCCAGTGTGAATCTGCTGGTACACAAACACACTCACGGTCACTCACGTCACTTAAGCTTAAATCTACATTGTTTTAAGAACATCTGCTTAGTGATGTGCAGGAGTTTGACAACACTGAAGTGAGTTCAGTTTTTGCTTGCTAAGGGGCTTTTACAGATGTCTTAAACCTCCCTGGCAAGGTTTGTTGAAAGATGTGCTGTGAGGACGGTGATCTCACTGCAAGAGGCAATGGATTAGCCCATATGCCTGAGCCATAATTACCACCGCTGGCAGCCTGGTGTATGAATGCAGGATAATTGGCACATAACGTCACGGCGGTGCAGAGCGCGCCTGCAGCACCACAGTGCTGCCGTAGGTCCCCTCGGGAGTCCCCAGCGTGCAGCGCTGCTGGCCAGGACAGCTTCTGTAAGAGACCAGGGTGTGGGGAAGCCTTGGCGCAGCGATCCTGACCGGAGGACCACCGTGCATAGAGGAGCTAGTGACCCAGGGAGCAGTTAGCCGGTGTGTGCACTGCGTCCTCGTGCTGGGGTACCCCGTGGCCGCAGGACAAGCTTCACCGGCCAGTTGTAGGGCAGGAGCTTGCAGGCAGCTCCCACTTGGTACCAGTAATTATATCACCAGCGTGGCCTTGCCTTTATCTAAAAGTGTGGCAAGAAGTTGTGATGCCAACATCCTTTCTGTTTGACAGTAGAAATGATGAGCAGATGTATATCTTGTACAAAAATCCTGTAACAGCTTGAATAACCAAATTGGGGTAATGCTCTGTGTGGAGGGGTCTGCACAACGTGCTGCACGTGCGGACACTGCTCAAGGTTCCTAGCATCTAAAGGGATGTAAGATTGTCTATGCTATTTTATCTTTATAGTGTTAGCTCTAATAAACGGCATTTAAAATGATACTTTAGAGAGTCTGGGTGCCTTTCTTATGGGGACTGCCATGGACCAGCACCTTGTGGTGCAGCACATCAGGCACTGGGCTGAGGCAGCACATCAGGCTGGGCAGAGGCACACTGCTCCCACAAACTGGATGTCCTGGAGCAACAGGGGAGCAGCCAGGCTTTTCGGTGGAAATTCAACCCAGGATCAGTCATAGAAAGGTCATTTTTCCAAGCTGGCATAGCACTACTGGTAATAACAGCAGTGTCTGACACATGCTTGCGCACCATCCTCCGCAGAAACGGGCAATGAAAGTGCCTTTTCTGATTTTCAGCATGGATGAATGTTCCAGTTTTTAAAAAATGAAAGATATCATGAGGAGCAATCAATACAGAAACCCCAGCATTTGGCAATCCACCTCTTCCATAAAGCTTCTAGTGTCCATGTTCCCTGTACCTGGATGCTGGTCAGGTTTATTTTTGGATCAATCCATGCGATGTTAAATCATTTCCCATGCAGAAGTGTTTTATCACTCCACTCCGCTGCCTGCATGATATAAAGGGCAAAACTCAAAACTATGATAAAGCTGATAAATAATAGATGGGATCTTTAGCTGTCACTGCTGATCGCTCTCTGGAAGCCAGGAAAGCACTCGCCAGAGTGCCCGTGATTTGCAGCTCAGAAAAGCCTTGCCTTCAAGGAACTTAAACCAAATCAGAACAGCAACTGTAATAATTACACTCTATGGCTGCTACTATTACTATCAACTTCAACTGCTAGAATGCCAGAAATAAAATAAAGTAAAATAAACCAAAACAGAATGAAAACCCCTTCAGAATTTTTTTTTTCCAGCAAATATAATCACTGCACCAAGTGATTCAAAAAGGCATTTCTGTTCTGTGGCTTGTTCCTGACCCTCTAACTAGGACATATTACTCATTGTGCTGCTCATGTTTATAACAGGTTGTTGCAGGAGGAAAATAAGGCCCTGTAAAAGAATAACATTTCCAAGTGGAAAAATGTTTTGTCTTCTGTCACTTCTTGCCTGTGCAGTTACAGAACGATTACTCAGGAGAGTCTTTCCCTCCTTCACCTTGCTTATTTGGTACAGTTGTCAGGACATAATGACTATTGCCATTTACTGTGCCACTGCCGTAGTCAGTCAGCCCATTAGCTTTCCTGGTATCTGTCCAGTTCTTCCGTCTCATGATAAAGGAAACTATAAATACAGGGCAGTACAAGCACCACATTTTGGCAGAGGAACTCAAGGACAAGCAGAGGTTCTGGAACTATTTTGATTTCCCTCCTTTTCCTCTTCACTGATTCACTTCCTGGCATATTGCGATTTGAATCTCCTAAATTTTACAGTTGCATCACATGTATAGTAGATTGTATAGGAACTGAGGAAGGGGAAAACATCTTAAGGCTTTCCACAGCCTTCATGCCAGAAGAGGTTTTTTTATTCCCCTACAGTTATTTTATGACTAAGTTCAGGAGAAGGTACCCATATAATGAAAGAAAACTGTCCCAAGCTTCTGGGAAATTAGGCTGCTGCTGACGGTCTCATAGGCTCTGGTGCAGGCTCACATGGTAACGCACCTGGCGTGTCAGACCTTTACCTCCCCAGGCCCTCAGTTGCCCAACACATGCAATGAACATCACCTTAGGTGTCAGCTGGACTTCTGAGAGGTTAATTCATTAAGGTTAATTTAAAAAAAGAAGATAAAAGGTGCAATGTATAGAGTTTTATTCAGCAGATATTTATGCTTTTTGATAGAAATTACTGTAAAGTAGGTCACAGATGAAAGAGAAGAGAGATTTTATTGTAATGATAATGCTCTTTCAGAATATAGCACACTGCAGGTAAGATGCTTCTAACCAGATTTCAAACATACATGCATCGGTGCAGCTTTTATTAAAATGCTGTTGTTGAGGGAATTTCTTAGAGCAGATAGATGGACTGACTCTGTATTAGTCAATAACATCGTAGCTAGAAAGAGCTGAAAATTTTCTAACAGAATGGTGTGCATGGGAAAACACAGTTGTGTTGAAACCCAGAATCCCCAGGAAACAGGATGATTTCAGTGACATTTCATAGGAAAAAAATGTAAACACCCATTTGGGTAAGGCTGGAAGTTCTATTTTGGCACCGCCAGAACAGAACATTTTTATTTCATAGTCTAATAAAAATATTTCAACATTCAAAACATTCACATTCAAAATATTTAAGCATTCAACATGCAAAATTTGAATGCATCCAAATCTTTTTCAATTGTGAACTCATTCTGAGTCTTTACATTATGGACCTTCCAGTGAAGAAGACCTGCAGATTCTTGTTCGGTGCTCTGCAAGTGGTCTGCCTCTGGTTTGTGCCACATAGGTCAATGCAGTGCCTGGAAAATCAAAGTTGACCCTTTAGCTAGGAACATGCACTAAAAGCTTCGGGTTGAAAATTAAACACGTGATCGTGAGCTTCTTCACCGAAACTGGACGCAAACCTAGCACAGCCTGAGGAACCTTTTTCTTTTCCCACGGTCCTAAGAAACATTTGTACCGCAGTATCAAAGTGCAAAACCCTGGATCAGCCTCTACTTTGCAAAGTTTTACCAGATTAGCCATTTTGGCAGAGTGTAGGGCAAGACAATTCTCTCAGTCAACATTGTAGAAAATTTGTAGAATAAAAATGTTGTTGTTGCAGTTGTAGAAAAAAACCATCCCTGCTGACAGAGTGCTGCAGGCACGTCCTCATTGCTGGCATGGCCTGAGGCCAAAGACCAGGGCCCCTCCTTATCTGTGCCTTACATCACTGAGGCTGGATCAGGCCACTAGCTTCTCGTGAGCAATTAAGCTCTTTCCAGAAGTGGGGCCAGAATGACCTTTTTTTTCAAGGAGTCTGGGTGGAACAGGGGTAACCTCAGCTAAAATTCTTGGGGGGACCGATGTTGCAATAGCAGCAGACAAATCCTCTGCTCATATCTACTGGGGTTATGGAAGCCCAGCTCACGTAGCCAAGACCCTGCAGAACAGGTCAGATGTGATATGGTTACAGCCCAGACCTGGGATCCTGGTCAGTCCTTTGTAGCATCCTTCCTTGTGATCAACATGGGATCTCCTCCTCTAGTCCACATCGTGTTTCTTCAACCTCACCTACTAGCACCCAGCCAGTAGCCTGTTTTACTGTCAAAACCCAGCTGAAGGTGACACTACTGGGAACTGATTAAGCTCCTTAGAGGACAAATGTCAAAAACCTGAAGGCATCAGTTCAGGCAACCAACCTAAGATCACAGTGCTACAAAAATTCAGGCACACAATCTCTGCTCCAAGACAGATCATCTCTGGTTCTCCCAGACCATCTGGGAGAGCAGCCAGCCTGCAGGGAGGAGAGCAGTCAGGCTGTGGAAAAGCAAGGGTTGAGTTTTCTGCAAATAAACTTTAACCAGAACAAGGTGAAACCGCTCTCCTCAAGGAAGGGGACCCCCCTTGGCATGCCTTATCCCATCCTGCTGGGTGTGGGCAAGAGGGTGCAGAGCTCCAGGCTGAAACCAGGCATGAGCAGGGACCGACTCTTGGTGTGTCATTTCCCAGTAAATACCTTTCTGGTGACCTCTAGGCTATTGTGAAGATGAGAAAGATCTCTGTGATCTTTCTGTCAAAGGCCCCCACAGTTTAGGTTCATCCTAAAGTAGACAGTGGACATTTCTGATTTCTCCAACATCTGTGAGAGCAAAACCATCTCCATCTGGGTGTTCCTGATGGGAATTTCTGCTCTAAGATCTGTTCCTGTTACAAGAAGGTCTCTGTGCCTGTGTGGCTATAGCATGCAGTATCAGCATGTCAAAAGTAAATTCTTTTAACAGTAAATCTTCTTCTACTTTAGGCAATACAGAGTTTACGTACCTCTTACTGCATGGCCTGGGACACCAGTTGGTGAGTTAGTTGTCCTTTATTTACATGAACTCAAATGGCAAGGACATGCTCATTATCTGGCAGGGTTGGAGCAGTAGCTGGGTCCTCAGCTGGGGAAGCACTTGTTGGCAGAGCTGGAAATAAGCTGAAGCACTCCACAGAAGGGAGGGAGAGGGCAACATACCAGAAGTAAGTAGAGTGCAGGAGACAATGATTATTTGAGACAGGCAGATTGGGCTCCTTTAGCACCTTCTCTCTTCACAGTAAATCCAATGCTACTTCAACGTTTTTATGCATGTTTTCTTATTGCTAATCTAAATAGCACAGTATAGGTCTATCACTGCTCCCACATAACAGAGCTATTTACTTTGAAACAGCAAAAACATATCGAGCCCCCACACCCAATTGTTACAGCCTGAATCCGTAGACAAAAGGAGAAATTCAGCCAGAAATTACTAACTGGCTTGTTTGGTTGGGGTTTGGTTTTGGTTTTCAAAGTGGCTGGATTCCCTTCATCTTTTTGCTCAGTTCTACAGATTCTTCTGAACTGCAGAGCCAAAACCCAGCCACGCAGGCCCACATACCACAGGAACAAGAGAGCCATCAAGAGGGATGTTTTGACAGCTAATGCTGAAATTACAACAGCACCCACTTTCGTTTGCTTTGAAAAGCCCTAAGTGGTGTTTATGCTGAAAAGCACACGTAGTCAAACCAGCAAGTCTTTCATAAAACTTCTAAATTATTGCTTCATGTATAAATCCACTCAAGACTTCAAGTATCAGAAAGCATATATGTCTTTATGGTCCTTGATAGCTGTGTAGGACTCAGATGGAGACCATCCAGCCAATACTACTCACATACTGGCTGGGGCAGAATGATGAAGGCAGCAAGCCATCTCCAGGGCTTGCTGTAATTCATAATCAAATTAGGGACTGGATTCTTATGGCAAGCAATAGAGTGGGAACATGTCCATGCCCTCACCTTTCACTTGTCCGGCCCACAGCTTTCACAGGTGCTTGATGGCAGTTGTACAAAAGATGCCGAGTGCAGAAGTAAGGTGCGTAATCCCCTTCTTTGCCTTTCAAAACACTTCTCTGCCTCTCTTTTCCTACTCATTAGTAGGTGGAACCTGTATCCTCCCATGTATAGCCAGGGCTACTTATGCTTCCACTTTTTTTTTAGAAGTACCCTTTATTTTTCACATATTTCAACACGTTATTCCATCAGTTGATTAACTAAGTTTTCTTTTCTAAATGGCAATATGCCTGCAAGCTGAATAGCAGGGAGAAAATATCAGTCTGTGCCATGACCAAGTGATTCAGAGGGCCAGGATTCAGAGGGTTGTTTCTGAGCTGGTGTATACCAACACTGCACTGGGGGAATTTAAGAGACCTCTGTGGCATTACTTGCAAATACCACGGGAGGAATGAATCAAAAGCATGTTGTAGAAGATGCTTTTAGCTATTGAAACAAAGATGTATTTGTGACCCATCACTAGAAATAAGTAGCCTTGATTAGTCGGCTGGGTTTGCATGGGATCTTTGTTGGAGTTTGTTCAACTCGAGGATTAAAAACAAACAAGCAAACAAACAACAACAAAAACCCATAAGAAAATCACCAAATGGATCAATCCAAGACAGAGGTGGCAGAGCTGGACAACTGCTTCAACACTGTCCCCTGCAATAGTAGGTAGAGACTAATGGTGGCTGTTCAATGACCTTTATAAAATATATTTGGCCAGAGATAAATTCCTAGCTGGTGAATGTTCATGTAAAATAACGCTCTGTTTAAATTTGAAGAGAAAACATAGCAGGAGGTAACTGGTAATGGCTAAAAAGGCTCAGACATGGCCTGCTGAGGGGGCGGGTGGCTACGTCTCTCGATTTGCACTCTGAGGGGGACAGAGGCACGCTGGGAAGTCCCCACGGAGAACCGTGGGCTGGTTCCTGCCCGTTCACATACCACATCCCACAAAAACCCAACTTTTTTTTTCTTTTTTTAAAGAAAAAAACCCCACAACACCCACATATTCATGACATGTTAGACTATGGAGTTACTGCAATAAGCCGTCTCTTGCGCAATGATTCCCCAGCCGGGCGATGGCCCTCGCTGCCATGCCTGACCCCTGAGGAGCTTGTTCTGCCTCCAGCCACTGTGCTTCATTTCTGCTACACCTCATATGCCACCTAGTGGCTTCCAAAGTGGGAAATTCCTTATTAAACATGACTTTCAGACATGCCGCTTCTGCCAGTTGTTCCATACGTCTCAACCTTGCTATTGAAGATGTAAGCTGAGGTGCAGCACACTGCAACGCACCCCTGGCACCGCTGCAAACCTCCCCCGCCCCGACGGCCCATCCCAAGGACCACCTTTCATCACCCCAGCAAGTTCTTGCTCCTCATTGTACCCCCAGAGACCCCTACAAGAAACTTCCACCACCCTGGGCTTTGCTTATGCCTGTCCCCTGTTTGCCCATCATGTTCAAAGCCTTCCCAGAGCTCGACCCCCTTTGGCTGCCCTCCCTACCCCTCTGTCCCACCACCTTAACCAAACATCTGGTGGAGAAGAAATGGTATATTTTACTTTTAAACATTCAGTGGTGGCAGACGCTTGCCACAAAATGTGCAGGTTAGTTAGTTTTTCAAGCTTTTCAAGCAAAAAATTAAATCAGAAAGGTTTAAAGTGGTCTTCCTCTTTCCCTCTTACTAGCTTCTTACAGGGGCCAGGGAGAATTTTATTGTTCAGCTCTACAGTTAAATTTTGAGTGCCCTACAGCCATTTTTATTCAGAGAAAACATGTAACACCACAGCCTTGTGGTTTGGCCATTTCTCCAAGAAACAGGAAGTTTTGATTATGAACTACGTTTTGTCTCCAAAAGAGTTAATTCAATTAGTCTTGCTCCTTTCTCAGCACGGTGGCCTAACCGCTGTGTTATTAAATACCTCTCTGCCTCAGTCAGCCCCTAAGTGCTGCCAGAAAAGTGAGACAGTGTGAGCAGAAGATGTCAATGGAAACCCCTCAAGGACTGCCAGCATCACGGTCACCCAGATGAGCCCAGCTGCAGCCAGGATGTCCTGTTGCAGGACACAGAGCACGTATTCGCAGTTACTAATGGAAGAACTTCATCGTCATTAAATTTGGGCAATGGGTGTCCAAGTCGCCCCAGGCAAAGAAAGGATCCAGACCTGATCCGTGTTATCACCAGCACTTGCATTAGGCAGAGGCAGCAATAAAAAAGAAGCCACTTTCCCCAAACATTCATTTTTTGCCTTCCGTTGCAAATGCTAGAAAACAGAATAGTCCATTTTGAAAGTGTCAGATGTTTCCTTTTTCTGAAACAAACTCTTTGACTTTTCTGAAAAAAACTCTTTCAACATTTCTGACATGGTTTACCATTTTCCCCTGTCAGACCGTTTGGAGAAATTACTTTGTGAACGGCCACTGCCCAGCTTCACCATGGACAGCAAAGAAAGAACCACTCTGATACCCCTAAAATCATTTTGCCCCTCGCCAATGTAACCAAGCAGAATACATATAGCAACTGCCTAATATGAGAGAGGGAGAAGTGGTCCTTTAGCTCCGCTTCTGCATTCTTGTTTTCTCCTCCTTTTTTTCCTGCATTATGGTATGCTCAGGGGCTGATCTTGTATTCTGGGCCTTTTAGATGAGCTCCAGAACAACAGACAGAAAGTAAGGAAACAACATGGAAAGATCCTTACAGTGCAACCTTCCCTCTTTCCACTGATTTTTCTAAACTATTTGTCTATCCAGCCACACTGAGTTACTGTCTCCTCACAGCTGATTTAATTACTCAGCCTGAAAGCCTGAAGATCTTCAAGGTGCACCCCACTTCTTGAAGCAACACGTGCCTCAAGCCATCAGCTTCTTAATCCATGGCCCCTGTCTCTGCTTTGTACAGCAATCTGTACAGTGCCCTGTGCCTCTGTGCCAGAATATACAAGCACATATAAGCATCAGTTTGTCTCCTTATCATTTAAAACTCAAAAATGCTGAACCTTTCTGGCCTTTCAGGAGCATTGTACTTTAAGAGTATCAGCCTTCTGGCCCACCAGCGGCCCATTGCTTTCTCCTGCATTTTTCAAGATGCAGGGAATATTTATGTAAGTATTTGAACTAGCACTCAAACTCATTTTTGCTGTGGTCCTTATCTGACACCCGGGTTAAATTCAGGTGCTGACCTTCGGTGCTGTGTATTACCAGACTCTGAGGGCTGTAGGGAATGGTCCTGCCCTTCAAGAACTGGTGTGTCACCGCGATGAAGGCAATGCAGGTGAACGTATGTCACAAACTGCTGCCCCGCACCTTGAAGAATCAGCATTACTGTGCAAAAGTAATGCAGTCATACTTTATCAGCAAATGGCCATCCGGGTGGTCACGTCCATGCAGAGAAACCACGTAGCAAACCCATTTGGAGCTCCTGAGCAGGGCAAGAAGCAGCAGAGCCCAGGAAGCATGAGAGGAGGAAGCAAAACGGATTTTAAGTCCTGCCTGCTGTAGGAAAGCCAAGGAAGTGGAGACGTGCGTGCGCTCAGCAGCTAGAGGGCAGGCTCATTTTTCCTTTAAAACTTGTTCAACACTTCCTTACGGCTGCAGTGGCTTTCCGAGGATTCGACAGAAGTGACTAAGCTGTAAGTCACTCAGGGCTAATTGGAGAAGTCTTCTGTGTATTAATTGGGGGAGGAAAAAAAAAACAACAAAACAAAACCAGACCCAAAATCACAAATAGAAGAAACTAATGGTTGCTTTGAAAGGCTTGGCTTCTGCTAGCTGGGCCTATTTCTGACACGGCAGAGGGGCAGGAATCATTTCCAGGACAGGAATACTTCACAGATGTGGCCACGTCTCATTGCAAACACCCCACAAAGAGCACATATTGGCCTCCCAGGCTTCCATGATGGAAAAAACTAATTGAAAGGGTTTAAAGGGTTTACAAATAGCACTTGTCAAAGCACTCCAGAGGAATTACTTCCTTTTCTTGGGTTTTGGGGTTTTTTGCTTCCTATTCAGAAAAGGTCTTACAAGACAAGGGAACATGTGAAGTGATCTAAGCGGTGTCTGTAGAGCTCGGTCTCAGGTGAGTTACATACTCCATAATGCAAAATTTTCCATTATTTTCTGTGGCCATAAGACCTGGGAGCTCGGTCCATGGCAATGAGCACAGCTGGAGCAGCTGTCCAGGCGCTCACCTGGTGCTGCTGGGTGCCGGGCTGCCAGGCTGGGAGCTGCTGTGCTGCCGTGTGCCCACTCAGATGGGCATCTTATATCTTTAATGGTAAAGACTTTTTTTTTCTTCGTTGCTCCTTAGAAGAGCCATTGAAAAATTGACTGTCATAGTATTAGTCTTTGCAGTGGAAAGGTCCTTACTGAAGTATAAGGGGAGACTGTTACACTGCCTGGTATCACTGCTGTCCCACTGTTCATACAATTAAGGACTAGGCCAAGTAACACTACAAGTGGTGCTCAAAAATTAACATAATTATGGGGGTTTGACCAACGCAGGGGTTCGCGTTGGCAGAAATGCCAGGCAGTGCCAGCCTGGTGCGGACAGGGGAGATAATGCCATGTTGAGCAGGGAAGGGTTTGAAAGCTCGCAGCATACACGAGCTACCAGCCAAAACAGCAGGCAGAAGCTTAAAAACCTAACAGATATTTGGAGGCCTTGCAGTTTTTTCCCCATCTTACAGCAGTCATTGCACCCCTTGATCAAAACAACCTCACGGGCACCCTAGATGGGCAGCAACATGGGGAAACCCACCAGAGAAGCAAGGCTTGGTCAGGACCTGGGCACTTTTGTGAGCCTAGCAGCAGCCAGAAATCAGGAAAGTCACCAGAGGTACAATCCACTGAAAAATAAAGTCTTGCATGGGTGGAACACTGCACTGGGCTGAGATGATATCCAGGCTTAACATAAATACAGTCCTTGGTAGATACAGTTACTGAGAAAATGGTTCCTTTCATTGCACTTCCTCCTGCATATCTGCAAATGCCAAATCCTCATGGCTCTAGCATGGACATCTGATGTGTGAGGCACTACCCATTTCAACAGAGAAAGGCTTGAAAGAAATTTGGATTTGGATAATCAAGATGCCATTAGAGGTCTGGAGAGGCTCTGTCCATGGGAATGGAGAAAGCTATGAGAAGTGCTCACCTTCTCACTGTTCACTAGAAAAAAAAGCAGAGGTTTCCATGAAAATGCACCAGCAGAAGACAGGAGAAGAGAGCGGTGTTTAAATACAGCTACGTGTCAGTGCAGGCAGCTGGGAGAGGGCAGGCGGAGGTGGAGCTGCGAGGAGACAGCCTGATGGGAGGACTGCCCACTACCCTTCTCTGCCCTGCCTTTCTCTTCGGATTATGCTCATGGCCACGTTTCAAGTGACACAGTTAAAAAAACCACAAAAACTTGATGGCTGCAGCCACAGCAGCACCTGATTTCTTGGCAGGCTCCCGCTGCTGGAGAGCTGCTTCTGGCCCGGTTCGGTGGGTCAGTAGCTGCTGTGTTTGAATGACATTTTTATCTTCCTGGTAGCTTTTGCCTCTAGGTTGGTAAGGCTCCAACTTTCTTTTGCTCTTTCTTTTTTAAGGAGGGTATAAAGCACTTTTACATGGGTAAGGTCATTTCCAGTGAAGAATAAGTAAGCACTACTACATACCACATTTGTTTTTCTTGTTCAACAAAGGCATAAAACCAAGCCATGAACAGAACAGGAACATTTCACCCTGAACTGTGTAGATGAAAGAGATGCAAAAGCAGAAGTAGGATTAGAAGGCAAACCTTCTGCGAGCCATCACAGCCAGCAACAAGGTCTGACCTTAGATTTAACACTGTCGTTATAAATAGTCCTGGTCCAAGCCCCCATCTAGAAACACAGGAAAATTAAGCCAAACTGCTGCTCAGTGAACAAATTTTCTCTACTCCCAAGTATGAATCCAACGATAAGCAGTATTTTTCTTAAAGGGCAAGGGAGGAAGCAAAACCAGCCAGGGAGGTAAGGGGGGGTGTTGGTGGGAGCAGCTCCTGCTGCTGCTGCTGCTTGCACGGGCGCCTGCCTCTGCTCCTGCCTGGGCTCTCCCAGTGCCAGCACCTCTGCTTGATGCTTGGTATCGGCTCCAGGACCCACATGGAGTTCAGCTGCATGGAGAGCTGAGCTGCCTCTTGCTCAAGAGAGGAAATGCTGAGCAGCTTCTTCCTTTTCACACATTTATCAAAATCTCTCTAGTTTCAAGCACCCTGCTCCTGCTTGCAGCCTCTCTCACACACGGGGAGCCCTTGCTGGAAGGCTGGCGTGGCCACTCGCCCCAGGGACACTGAGACAAGGTTAGAGAGACAGGCTCATGGCTGAGGTTTCTGTTATACCTTCCCTGCCTTTCTACCAGAAATACTTCTAACATAGCAAAGCACCTCCAAATCCAATGCACCTCCATGTTGGTCCCTCTCATTTCTCTCTTCTGCCCCAACAGATGTCCATGAAACACCCTTGGGGGGATGGTCATGGAGGGTCCCTCCTGCCACCCCATCCCGGGGCTGTCCCCTGTCCTGTGCAGTTGGTTATAGGGAAATGGGGCTGCTGGCCCTTGGGCTGCCTCCCACCAGCTCCCCTGCCACCTGCATGGCATGGGGGAGAGGCCAGGGAGCAACTCTGGCAGCAGCAGAAATTATTGACCCAAAACCACAGCAGAATTATTGACTGCAAAACCACAGCAGAAAATTCCCTTGCTCTAAATGTACAAGGCCCAAGCCCAGAAGCTGTGCGTGCTGAAACCTGCTGTTTAGGGTACAAGGGGGAGAGGAAAGTGTGTTGTCAAAATGCTTTAAAGCAGCCCCCAAAAGGCCAGTTACCTAAATGCAAGTTTATTCATGCCTCCACAACCTCCTCTAGAAGTGGCAAAAGGAGTAACCAGCCCATGGCCACTAGAAACTGTTCCCTAAGCTTTGCTATTTAAAAAGGTCTTGTTTCCTCACCGAAGAGCAAACATGCAATAGCTATTTGCAGTATAAAATCCCAAGCAAAGATGAGGTCCTGGTTGCAACCTATTGTAGGGCACATCAGCAAGATGAGCACCACCACCGCTCCCTGCTCCTTCTCACTTTGCTCAGCTGCCGCTGAGGGAAATACCCTTCCTCTAATATTTGCACCAGAAGAAGGCTTCTATGTAAAAATACCTCCTCCTGACAGCAAAGGCCAGCTTCGGACTGATCCTCCCAGTTCATTCCTGCAAGCCAAATGCTGGAAACAACTTTTTATCAGGATTAATCAGGGCAGATTCAGACCAGTATTAAAGGAGACCCAAAGCCTCCTGATGCCTCCTCATTTGATCCCACTGCATTGTGTTCCCCAACTCCCTACGCTCAGCCTCTCAGACAGCATCCCTCAAAAATATGTATAAAATGACAACAGTAAGACACTAATTTTTAGCAAATTTGTCATTGATTATAACAAAACAATCTGCTAGCCCAGACCCCTCAGTGGGATTATGCATGCACATCCACCGAACAGGCATGAGAAAGCACTGACAGAGCAATTGCCTTTATAATCGTCTCCTAGATGGCTGAGGTACTGGGTGGTTTAGCAATTCACGGCACAGAATTCCTTATAATAAAGAAGAGGGACTGATATCTCCCACAGAGATGCAGAGGAGGAGCCAGTGGTAGATACAGGAGGAGACCCACGCTCTCAATAGCACACTTGTGACCCAGCCTGGCAGGACATCACATGAAAGGAGCTAACATATTTGTAGCCAGGTTCCTGGTAATATGAAGCTTCAGAGGCAAAGACTGAGCTGAGTCCAGCTGAACCACAGCGCGCTCAGGCTGTTTATGATTTGTTTAAATCACAGCTCCTTTTAATAAATCTCAGCTGTGCCCTTGCTGGTGGCAAATCTCCCGTGGCTGCAGCACACACGGAGGCGTAGCACCCAGCAATGCCAGTGCTGCGGGGAATGCCGTGGACGCAGCCAGGTCTTTGGCCGGGACAGCTGCTCTCACTGCACCCATTTCCACCCACCCGTCACAGCGTACACAGATTTCCTCTGTGGTAGTGAGCACTGCTGGGTAGTGGGATCAATCACACTCCTGTCTAGCAGGTTGTTAAGGCAGGAAGGTTTCCATTAAGTCAGCAAGGGTGTTAATTTATAGCATGTTTGCTACTTCTCTCCAAATACTCTTCCAGATGAGAGCTTGCTCTCTCACGCTTGTTGCATGCTAAGGGTAAAGATTAACAAGCACTTTGTTTAACTGCAGTGGTTGAGGCAGTCCTTCACCCTTCCCACCCTCCACTGTGGGCTCCTGGCCTCCACTTCAGGTTGAGCTGCTGCTCAAACTGCATCAGATGATTTGTCTGATTGAAATAAAACCTAAAGAAAACATATATATGTATACATTTTTTGGCCTAAGAGTGGCTATTCGTGGGTTTAATGGTGCAAATGACTTAGAGTATTGCAAATGCAAAGCCAAATTTTGCAGAAACTGCTGTTTGGACAAACTCTACTTATTGTATACCAAGAGCTAATCAGTAGTGGAGTCTGAATCTAACAACACAGAGTTACTTCCCTACTCACAAACACTATGGATTTTGTCAGCTTTTTGATACCAAAAAGATTTTCTAAGAGTTGAACAACTAAAGGTTTATTATTGGAGTAAGGACAAACTAGCCAGCAATGGAACTAACTTTATTGTTTGGGGAAATGCAATTACTTACCTCACATATACTATAGGATATTTCTATTAACTGCATCTAAGAAGGTGAGATCACTAGTTTCTTACAAAACACTTTAGAGTACAAAGTTAACGTAACATGCCATGCTGCATTTTCATATTGGCAGCAAGCATCGTGAGAATTATCCAGTAAAAAGAATGGTTTCATCATAACTCATTGGCCTGTACCAGTTCAAGTCAGTCAAAGTTTTTCTTTTTAGTGTGGCATCTCTTCATTATTACAAAACTTTAAAGAAAAGATAATACTACTCAGATCTGACATGTTGTCCTGGTTTTGGCTGGGATAGAGTTAATTTTCTTCCTAGCAGCTGGTATAGTGCTGTGTTTTGGATTTAGGATGAAAATATGTTGATAACACACTGATGTTTTTAGTTGTTGCCAAGCAGTCAAGGACTTTTCAGCTTCTCATGCTGCCCTGCCAACGAGAAGGTGGGGAGCACCCAAGAAGCTGGGAGGGGACACAGCCAGGACAGCTGACCCAAACTGCCTAAGGGGATATTCCGTGCCATGTGACATCATGCTCCGTATATAACTGGGGGGTTGGCCAGGAGGCAGGGCAGCTCAGGAACTAGCTGAGCATCAGCTTCGGGTGGTGAGAAATTATGCTGTTCATCACTTGTTTTGTATATTCTATTATTATCATCATCTTCCCTTTCTGTCCTGTTAAACTCTATTTATCTCAACCCACAAGTTTTACCTTTTTTATTTTCTTTTCAATTCTCTCCCTCATCCCACTGAGCTGTGTGGTTGTTTTAGCTGCCTGCCTGGTTAAACCACGACAGATATATCTGCATGACTCTTGGACCACAAAGAGTCAAAGGACTCTGGAGCTGTACGACACCAGGCAAATGCTTTGCATTTCATAGAGCTGTTTACATGAGATACAGTGATATGACATACAACGATATGGCATCATTGTGTTTGTTCCACCCAAGTAAAAGGCAATAGAGAATTAAGTCCACTTTTATCCAGAAAGACATGTTCAATCCACTGCTTTCGTTCCAGTTTTTTGTGCAAATGCAGATGTAGGTTATGGGTAATAGGCCTGCAACGGCAGCTGTTGCAAGCCCGTACTCAAGAGGAGATAAGTCAACAAGAAATGAAAACAGAAACTAGACTACATATACTAGTGATCTCTTTTTTTGTATGACGCATAGAGATTAACAAATGACAAACTCTAAGTCCATTAATAATGCTCTTAGAGATGGGAAAACATAAGAAAATGTCAGTATGATTTGAATTGTTCTTACATTTGCAATAGCCAGAAAGAATCCCCAAAATGAGAACAGGAATCCCCAAAACAAGAACAGAAAACCATCAGGCTTCTTTGGGTGAAAAAAGGTGTGATGGTATTCCTAATAAATTCCTAGTGTATATATCAAATTTCAGCCAAAGAAAGGATTTATAAATGTTTGAAAGTTTGAGATTACTACAGAAAACTTGGCACAGCAGTAACTGCTGATGGTTGCTAGCAGAAGTCATTGCAACAGCAGCCCTTGTCCCTCTTTCTGTTGCAGAGCCATCTCCCATGGGCCTGGATAAAATCAGCCATTTGTTCCCAGATCAGAGTGCCTCATTTGCATTGACACACTTCTCTCAGCAGTGGGAGTTTAACAGCAGGAGGCAACACCACAGCCTCCTCCCCTCCCTGGATGTAGAGCTGGCCCGTATATTCTCAATAAAACACTGTCGGTCCAGGGTCCTATCCCTACCTGCTTGAGCCTTCTGCAGAAATACTAAATTCAGTGCTCAGCTGCTAAAAACATCAGGGAAGAATTATTCCATGGGTACAGTGCTGGATCACACTGCCAGAGCTTCTCAGGCAAAAGCGATCTAGCAGGTACCAGGCTTTGCCTGCCACACGAGTGCAGAGACAATGAGGATGGCAGTCATAAACAGCTTCTGCAAAAAGAGTGCATTTTCTACAGGCAACAGCTCCCATTCTCTCCTGTTCCCTTTAGTCTGGGCGTAGCGACAGAGGACGTACTGAAGAGCCATGGAGACAAACTCATGAGCTTTTGGGGATTTAGCAAGGTTGTGTGTGCTCACCTCCAGCTACCCAGAAGACCTTCTCTGACACATCAGACCCTGCCTCAGCATGTGTTAACCGTGAGTCACATGTACGATGCATGCAGAAACTGCCCAGATCTCACTGTTGGGGTCTTAAGTGGAAAAGGATCTTAATGCATCACGTTTTCAGAGCAGCTCTGTGTTAGGTAGCCTGGACAGTCCATTGGTCTTTGAGATGCTGGAGGTAAAGAGAAACCTGAGGAGTAATAACCAAAGTTACAGTCAAGGGAAAGCTCTCAGGTGCCTGTAACAGCCCATCGTGCTGCCCATGGGCATTTCACACTCGTGCTGACATGCACCAGAGTGAGGAAGCTGCTGTGCTGCCATGGGACGTAAGATGCTGTAACATCACTCACACAACTGGGGACCTGCTTTGGTTTTGCTCTTTATGCACATATTAAGCTGGAAATATGTCCTTTCATAAAGTGAAGCGTGAGAAGCAGCAGCCACAACAAAAAAAAGCCATGTTGTCTCTTGAGAAAAAGCATTTGTGTCCTCCGCAGTGGAGAATAGGCAGCAGAAGGTTGTTGTTAGCAAGGCTCCTGCACTGTTTCCTCTGAAGCAGAGCAGAGAGCATGTCTTGCTAGCACAAAGCTGAGAAAAAGCCCAACCACTGAACAAAACATCCCTGGATTAAGGAGCAATGCTGCCCCTCCTGCAGTGCAATGAGTTGTGTTATACTGTGCAGACATAAGAGAATTGCAAGTGGAGAATTATGGTGATGATAGTGCCTGGCTGGTCTGTAAGGCATGGCTGTGTTTGAATGTGGTTATAAGCAATGATGTTGGGCAGCATAGTAAAAAATGTGAGCAGACTACGGGAGGTCTGCCCAGACCTGTGTCGCTTACCTCAGGTGCTCAGAGATGTGTTCAGGTCTGTAGCCTGAAGGAAGGGAGGAAAAACTACACTGTACTCATGAGAAAAATCACTGGAAAAGACCATGAGATGTTCCCACATGGAGGAGAAGCAGAGCTCTGGAGCCAGGAGCTGGAGTCAGTGGTTGCCACATGCATTTTTGGAATTGCACAGACCTATTGAAAGTTTTGTTTGTCGTGCAGAAAGGATGTGGCAATTTCTGAATGTCATTTAAGCTAACCCTGGTTTCCAAATTAACTCCTTGTCTCCCTAACCTTTTCATTAGAGACAGCTCACTTACAAATCATTTAACAAAAGAAAAGGTACAATGTACTACTTTTCAACTGGGAAGCCTAACCAGCAGGTTAATCTCTAAAAGTCTTGAGCCTAGTTAAAATTGCTTCCATTGGTGGAATTCCATACTATTGCTACTGAAAGACTTAACTTTTCCAGGGCTTCCACAGAGTTGGGATGTCTACAGGATGAAGACACTGTATGATCAACTGTGCTTTACTGGTGAAAGAAAGTAGTGAAGAAAAGTAGAGTTTTCAGACTGACTTTTCGGTTTTTGAAAAATCAACACATCTCCTTATGATGTTCCTTCCATCATGGATCGTGTTAAAGCTTGTTGGAAACAGAAGGTATTGCAGCCCTATTCATTCCCATTAAGCAAAAGGGAACAATTAATGTCTTTTATGGACTCAACTATCTGGAACAATAGGAGCCACCATCCAAAACGCAGGCACGTGATGCAAGTCTTCTGAGGGAGCTGAGCTATGCCGGTAGGACACATTGGTGAGTATCGCCTGGTAGTACAAACTGCATAAAGCGCTGGCTGGAAAAGAGCTTGGAACTGTGAGCAAAGCGTTTCCTCATGTTAAACAAAGAAGGCAGTGCCTGTTCTTTGTAAATAAACAGCTAGGTTTTGAAACAATCCTGACACTAAAGAATTAACTGAAACAATCCAAACTTTGGCTAACCACTAGGGTCAAAAAAGGATAATAAATCCTCTTTTTCCTGTTAACAAAACCCACAACTTTATTTTCTAAAGCCTTCAAAAAATAAAAATGACATCATGAGTAATTTCAAAAATTCCTAAATGTTACTTCAGTTGCCTGGCTGGAGCATCCTGTCCTGTCCCTTCTCCCTCCAGTGCTTCTCACAACAGGCCTTGCAGCAGGGACAGATCTCCCTCCAGACACCAAAGGTTTGGTACAACTCCGTTTGCCACAATTACAACCATTTGGCAAAGCAGACTGCTGGTAATGTCAGAAAGTGCAAAGAAAGAATATGGCTGTTCTGGACAGTGCAGGCAGCAGATAACAAATATGAAGGATGACGGGCCCAAGTGAATACATCTGAAGGATACGTGAGTCCTTAGAGTGGGGAAAAGCAAGGAAAGAGCAAAGGAAAGCCAGAGCAGAGAGCTGCAAGAGGAGGTGAGCAGGGAGTGACACACTTTAATGATAATAAAGAATTATTGGTAGCGAAAATGAGGGCAGATGCTGAAGAACTCAGGGAGGACCTTAAGAGATAGAGTGACCAGCCCATATAACGGCAAATGAAATTCAGTCTAGGTGGAAAAAAAAGCAAGGAATGCATTTAGGCAGAAGCAGCTCCAGCTTTATGTATAAAACATAGTCTCTGTGCTCATGCAGGAGGGAGGCCTTGGTAGAGCTACTGTAAACACTTTCTTGAAAATATCAAACCACTGCTCGTAACAGTCAAAGAACAAATAAATGTTAGGGAAACATAAATGTTATGGAAGGGAACAGCCAACAAAATAGCCATCATCACTGTGCTGCTGTATAAATCCATCTTTTACCCACATCTTGGATACTCTGTGCAGTTCTAGCCTCTCAAAAAGGACAGAGAAGAGCTGGAAAAGATTCAGAGAAGAGTAACAGGATGAGCAAAGGTGTGACCCAACTTGTGTACAAGCAACAGTGCAGGAGAGTGGGTCTTCTCAAGCTGGGAAAGAGATGGAGGACACTCTATGCAGAAAGCTATGAAATAATTAATAACAGAGGGAGAGTGGATAGGGATCAATTGTTGATTGTGTTTCCAGGACAAGAACAAGGGACTAGCTAACGAAGGTGGTAGAAGCCAAGTTCAAAGCAAACAAAAGGAAGAAGTTTGTCATGCAGCAGGCAGTGGTCCTGTCAAGGAGGTCCTTCCCAAAGCATGCTGAGAGCAAGGAGCTTACACGCTCTCCCAAGTACTTGAAGGAGTCCATGGCACAGACAAACCACAGCAGGTTCAGGAAATCCTTTCAGCTGAAAATAGCTGGAAGCTGCGGTAGTATTAATGGAGAAATGATCGATACGTTACCTCTGTCCTTAATTCTTCCTAGGAGTCTGCTTATAGCCACTGTTGGAGGCAGAGCAGATGGATGGGTTAGACGGTCTAAACCAGCACAGCTGTTCTTACCTGGAGCAAGAACAGATAAGATAGGACGCACATAAAGAGGGGGATCCCAAAGGGAGCAAAGGTGGCAGCATGCAGAGAAGCTGGAGGTGAAGTCAGGGATTTGGGTGAAACTGGCACAGTAAAACTGCAGTCCAAAGGTGTAGCTAAGGAGGCAGAAGAAAAACGGCAGTTTCAACTCCATCGATGCTCAGGCTGAGCCCAGACATGCCACACTGTAATCAGGAGCAAAACCTCCACTGACTCCAGCAGATCAAGCCCTACAGACATAAAGGCAAGCAGGCAAGTGAAGAGTTTCAGGGTCAAAGAATATCTCCAGGATATCAGGAGACACAGCACAGGTGAGTCTGTACAGGCAGAATTTGCAATTTATCTCTGTGTGTTATCTATCTGCCAGATCCGAATGGTTTCAGTCCTGATCGGATCCAAGAAAATCTGGAACTTAAAGATACTCCTTTGCAGAGTCTGCATGATCCTAAATAATAACTGCTCTGTAGGTATTGCCCACAGCACAGTTATTTTTAAAATCTTTTTAACAGGCACTTTGAAATAAAGTGTTGCCTCTACTTCTCTCCAAATGTGATATAATCCAGTACTGAGAAGTTACAGAGTCGTGGCCTCAAGGCAAGGTGCAAAACCTTCCAAAAGGCCAATAGTTTCAATTTCCCTTAATTAAGGGTATGTGGGTTTAAGAAATATGGCCTCAAAGTGTTCTTTTAAATGGAACGAATCACTGTTCATTAGTTACCTAAAGCACTGATTATTGCATCAATCATCAAAATAAATATATTTCTTCCCAGAACAGAAAAATGTTTCACATTCCAGTGGACTTTCCTAAATATCACGATTCTCTCTCCTACAGACAACAATCATTTCTGGTAATGACCTTGAAATTAGCCTTCCCTGTTCTGTGGTTGTGTTTTTCTGTAGAACTGATCTTTGTTTGGTTTACGACTCCCACATGCAGTTTCTCAGTAAATGCTCACATTATGGTCAGTATTTTGAGAGAAGAATCTTTTATTCTTTCAGCTGAAGTAGACTGCTTTTCTTGGAGTGCTGAAAACAAAATCATTTTAAGAAGCTGATCTGATTAACTGGGTTAGACTAGGAATGTGCCAAATTGCTCTGCAGACATGGCATAGCTGCTGACCTGCACCGAGGCTGGAAATCGTTCCAGGCTGTGACGTGCCATGTCTGTTCACGTCAGCTGTGCACTGGGAAATGCACAAAGGAGATGGCTTGCTGAAAAATGTCCTTCAGCTCAGGGCTCAACAAGATTCTTGTAAAATGTACTGCTCGGGATGAAATCAGCCTCTCGGACCCAAGGAAGAGTAATATAATTTCTCACACAGTTTATTAGGATTTCTCAGTTTTCTTCCAGTGCACCTAGGACAGCACTTTGTATCATGTTTGCTCCCCTTTGCAAAGCTGGGCATCTCCGCATGGACCACACCTTGATCCCCACTATTCAAGGATGCATTTTGGCAGCAGGAAGTTGCAGTGGTGGGTCTCACCCAGCTTTCCAGTATCTGTCCTCCTGTTTGTCTTCCTTGTCACATCTACTCCTCTTGCACATGTTCAGTGGGGATGGGAAGCCAGCATGTGAAGATATGTTTGGAAGAACAGCAGACACCCCCCCCAGTGCAAAGCCTCACGATCACTGTGGACATCGCCTAACAGAGCTTTTGTTAACAGGAAGGAGGAGGTTCAGAGCTCATTCAGGCTGCAGTCAGATAAACACTTTCCTTTGAAAGGAGTCTCTCCTGTGCTTTCAGTCTATTTTCGTGCTGTCTTCATGTCATGCCATCACAAGCTGACATGCAGCTGCACCATGAACTGGCCTGGGGAGCTGATCTGCCTGAAAACTCACCCAGCTGAAAAGCTGAAATAAAAAAAAGAAAAAAGAAAAAGTTATTTTGCAGCCAGCTCAACTCTCTGATCTCATTTATCACACAGCAGCACTTACAGTTGTACCAGCACCAGGGAAGTAACCTCTTCCCACAGCTGTGCTGACTGCTGCCAACTCTTCCTCAAGCAGCAACCCAAGCCTTTCCCCACAGATGTGCTCCATAGTTGGAACTGGGTTTTCTCATTTCATTTCCACTACTCTCAGGCAATTCTGACTTGCGTAGACAGGCAATGGCACGTAGATGCCCAACGTGTCATTTGAGGAGGCCTTGTTAGAAAGTTTACATGAGGCAGAGTCTGCCAGCGCTCTCTCCTTGTAGGCAGTAGGAGAAGCATTTCTCTCAGTGCTTCTTGCTTCACTTGCTCTCTTGCTTGGAAAATTTAAGTAAATAGTTTATATAGGAAAAGTCTTGGTAGTTTCCCCTCTCTGCTCCCTGTTTCTGTTAACCAGCAGATGGAAGCAGCCTTCTCCCCTGCCTGGAAGCCTCCAGGTCCCGGAGAAATTACTTCCCTTTTAGCACAAATTACTGGGTGGAAACGAGAAGCTGGTAAACATGTGACCCGCTTGCCACACACTACAGCTCTGTCTGTTAATAGATGTGACCTTTGTGACTAATGCAACATTGGGAGGTACCAGGAGGGTGCGTTAAATCCCTCCCTCCAGCACAGTTGCTATCCTCATCATCTCATCATCCATCCAAGTGAGGAAGCAGCAGTTTCAAAGCCTGCCAATTCCTGCAAGACACGCAAAACACAGCATCAAGTCCAGAAATCACCCAAAGGATGAGGGATTGGTGCCAGGAGGTGACGGCAGAGGTCAGCCCCGTGCTGCGCTGTCCTCGCGCCTGGAGCTCAATCCCCACCGCTGCCCTCGCTGTGTGTTCAGCCTCCACCTGGGATGGGCGTCCCATGGCTGTGTGACGCAGTGCTGACGGCTGCAATCACACCATCCCAACCTCTGGTGGAGTCTCTTCCCCACCCCTGCCCTTTGCCTGCAGATAACAGGCTCTGTGCTAGGGCATGGAGCGGACAGTTAGCTGTTTGCAGAGCGTGCAAGGGGCCTTGCAACATTCGAGGTGGCAACTCCTAGTGAAGAAAAAGCAGCACAAGGCATTGAAACCACCCTGCAGCTGGGCCTGAGGATGGGAAGTTTTCTTCCCCAGGTCTTTGCCCTGGGTGATTCTGTGACAGACCTCGTTTAACATAGTGGGGCACAAGGAGCCTCTTCCACCGCTTGCACCCCTCAAGCCACCACCGACCCACATAACTTTCTCACCCATAACATCCTACACTGACACTGCAGCCTCCAGGCTCCCTCCCTGGTCTTGTTGGCCTTTCCCTGAAGCCCCTTCTTCCCCCATCATGCCCCAAACCACACTCTCCCTTTCTGGCCCTTGCCCCAGCACCAGTCCTTCCCCCATGTCCTTCCTCCCTCCATCCCAGGGCTTCCGTGCCCATCCCTCTGCCCCCCAAGCCGCCTCCCGCATCCTCAGGGCAGCACACAGGTGCTGAGGAGCCTTAAAACAGGAAGGAAGAGGGCGTCTCCCCAAACTCAGCTCCATGCACACCCTTTGCTGTATGTTTGCATACTCTTGATCAATGCGCTGAGTCCAACTGTCTGGTTGTGGCCCCCCCTTACAGCATTTGTTTCCAGCAGCTGCAGGCCAGCACCAGACCTAGGATGCAGTCACGGAGCCCACCTAAAGCAACAGGCCAATGCTCCCTATGGATAGAAGGAACAGTTAAAATCATACAGGTATGGAAAAATCAGCAGACAATGGAAATTTTTATCTCAGGTATCAAAGTGCATGGTCAGTCAACATTGCATCCCCATCAGGGAAATTTGCAGGGAATTACCAAGCTGTAAATTCTGAACCTGGAGCATGTGCTGGGATCCGTATGTGTAATAGGTAGAGGGCCCACAAGCAAGGAGAAGGAAATAGGGAGACAGATCTGTACCCTTAGTCCCGAACTTTCAGATAATGCTAACAAGGCAGGCTTGGGGACAGCCAGGGAAATCCCCATGGGGCTGGCGTGCAGCTGAGCGCTTCCTGCTGCAGCGTGCTGGGCCAGCACACCACTGCCTGCACCGTGCATGAGGGCAAAATAGGCCTTAGAATAATTTTGCCAATAGCAGTATGGTGGTGGTGGGGATGGACTCCACCATCCTCATCTGCCCTGCAGTGAGTCATCCTGTTTCTGTTTGCTAAGCTGTCCCCCCTGTGTTTCATTCACTTCCAGTGAATTCACTGCCTTTCATTGACTCGTGGTTGTTTTACTGTGAATTTCCTCGTTCCTTGCTCAGCTTTGCAGATATTGTCCCCTTGCAAGAACTGTCATTTAATTAAAGGATGAAAAACCTAGGGAATGCTATGGGTGGAAGGCATACAAACCGCAGCACTGCCAATCTCAAAAATTCAAGGATCGTTATCAAAATTTGAGAAGATAAAGATTCTGTCTGAAGATCAGCTTTGAACTTCTTTCTCATGTGCATGAGAGAGGCATTAGTTTCCCAAAGGACCCAGCTTTTTCTCTGCGGCTGTGGCACCCCAGGGTTTCCTCTGTGTGTGCACTGCAGGCTCACCAGGCTCCCTGCCTTCCCCTCCTTCATCCTGCCCCTGTGCCATCACTTCTGCTCTGCAAAGCTTTAAAGCAAACCTGCTCAGATGGTTGATCTGGCTGAAAAATACCCTGGTTTTGTGGTTTTTTTATTTAAAAATGCACCCAACCTTTTGCTGAGTTATTTGCCCAGGAGTCTAATCCTCTCATCTGATTCACCACATACAGAGCAGCTGCTCTAGCACAAGGAGAAGATGCAGAAGCAGCAAAGAGTGATGGAGAGGAGGCAGCAGCGGCCATGCTGCTGCTTTTCTCAGTGTTGCTGGTGAAGGCGAAGCCACAGGCTCACTCTTGCCCTTACCAATTGCCTGATAATGCAGCACTTCCAGCCCCTCTCTAAACTCCAGTTACTCAATTTATTTGTTCCTTTCCCCCTCCACACATACTCTCCTGTCCTCCAGCAATTAATTATGAACTTCATGACCTACATAAATGCTCCTCCCTCATTTGCCCCATGGCATTGCCTGGGATCCAGCTCCCTCCATTGCACCCCAGCAGCCTGGGGAACAGGGGAACCCTTGCCTTGCCAGCTAGATGTGGGGGTGATTGCTGAGACTCCCCCCTGCTCCCACACAAGCCTGGAGGGGTGAGGTGAGCTGAGACACCCCAGCTTTGCAGGCAGGAAAGGCAGAGGTGCTGTGAGTTGCTCTCTGCCCCCTCCCTCTCCACCTGCCTCTGGGGTCCCACTTTGGGCAGCATCCCTGAACTCCCCAGGAGATGGAAAACAGAGGCGGCAGGCAGGGGTAGGAGCTTTCCCTCAGGCAGGGCTGCCTTTGCAAGAGATGTGGCGCTGGCTCTGGGATTAGCACAGCAGGAGTTCTGCTGCGCTAGAAACACGACTGAGAACTTCATTTGCCTCCAAACTTCATCCGCCTCCATTCCTAAAGAAAATTCCAATTCCCTTGAGAGGGGAGTTGTGCTGTTGCCTTCAGCAAGGGCTGGCTTCAGCCTTGCTTTGTTGTCTCTGCAAAACAAGCTTGTGCCACAACTTTGGGTGTATTAATACACAACATGGCTTTAGGCCACAAATCTACAAACTCTATCTGGAAATGCATTTTTTTACTCTAAAATTAAGACTTCAGCTCCTTTTCTCCAAGCAATCTGCATATGACATTTTGGTTTACAAGTAAAAACTCCAGGGAATAGAAAGCCAGGTCCTGAAAATTTTCCTGAACCACAAAACCACATATGCCTCATGGAAGAAATGCCTTATGCTCTGGCACTGCAAAGACCTTGCTTTTCCTCCTCCTGCCATTGTGCGCTGAGTTGTGCAGCGCTGGGGATGCCACGGCGTCCCTCCTACAGCAGGAGCCGGGGAAGGCTGTGGGCTCAGCTTGAGAAATCAGGGACTACATGTGTTGGTTGCTACCTGGAAGGCTTAAGGGAAAGACTCTACTCAGCTTACTGCTCAGCCTAGCACAGGAGGTGAACTAAAGGATGAACAAAGAGTGCCATTACTGTTAACATTAAAGTGTTTCATCAGCTTCATCAGACTGTAGTCTCAGGAATGGAGAAAAAGCATCATGCAGTTCTCCTCATCCCAAAATAAACAGAGCCAGGCTTCAAAACAAACTTAGGAAAAAAATGTAAGTATTGTCTGCCAGGAATAAATTTGGAAAATGAGCTATTAAATTATTTACTGTGCGCAAAGGTCTTTGCCATCCATGATCCTTCAGGATCATTTTTGTGACTATTATTCTAAACACTAGAGTTGCACAAAAAATTCTGGTTGGAATAGTCTCTCTTTGTTATCGTGAACAGGCTACATGGGAACATGATAAAACTGGATGTTGTCCTTGACACTGAGCTCCTCCTTGTACTGCCAGCAGTAATTTTCATTACTCGGACACACTGTAATGTGCTTTGCAGCACACTCAAGGCCAAGGATTAGCTGGGGAACGCAGCAGGATTCTCTTGAAATGTTACATTATTTTATTATCAAAAGTCTTAAGAGTGAGGTTGTAGAAGGAGACTATGCTGACATTTTCTCTTTATTACCACATGTCCAAATAGCATTAATCAAGGAATATACCTGTAGGAAATATCCTTTGTTATGAGGTGTAATTTGTTTCTGTAAGTCCATTCTTGAAGCATTTGTGCCAGCCTTCTTAAATACACAGCAACACATTTCAGAGTCTATTTTCAATGGTCTTCAAAGGGAGAGGTTGGAGTGTCCCATATTGTACAAGGACATGTGACAGCGTAAGCTATGTAAAAGCTCCTGAAACAATGTTCCTGCAGGACAGATGCTCAGATCCCAGCTCTGTCTGGTGCCGTACCAGGCTCAGGGATTCTCCACATTTCTAACTGTTCCTGCTGGACCAGCCAGATTTTCACCCACTTCTAGTTAAGGGTATAAGCAAACTCTGCTGCAACAGACATAGCACGCACATCAGCCAATTGCTCGGAACATCTGTGGGTGGCTAGGGTGCCAGAGGAATGACATTATCCACATTAGATGAAATTGAGAGATAGGTATCTTCTAAATATCCATCCTGAAAGAAGAGACGAACGGGATCTCTGCCGAGGGGCGCTGGGGCAGGACACCAGGAACAGCTGCACCCACTCTTCTCACAGTCTTCAGGTCACTCAAAAATCTGAGAGTGGTTGAGAAAATGGTTTTGCCCTTTATAATAATAGTAATTTAAAAATTTAAAGAAAAGGTGTCACAGCTCTGATAAGTGTGTAACTGGTCCTTCTGGAGATGGGTGGCAGGGGATGCGTCAGGATTGCACTGGGCTGCCCCAGGCACGACCGACATATGGAGGAAATGGGTACAATGCAGCTGTCTCCCTGCCTCCCACGTTCCCTGCCAGTGCTAGAAGCAGTGATGCCCACAACTTATTCAGCATATTTTGGAGATCTCGGAGGTAGGAAGGGAAGTGCTGAGAGACAAACCCACGGGTGCGGCTGGCATTTGAGGCAGCCAAACAGCGTTTTCAGCTTGCCCTTCATGTTATGGAACAACCCATAGGAGTGTACAGGTTGTCTCACACTTGGCTCTCTGCTGTCTGTGCAAATATGCTTTTGCCAGTTCTTCAGATTTTATCACAGTTTCAAAATATTTACTCTTTCCCTTAAATCCAGTTCGCAGAGTCAAGTGGTGAATATAAACTTCACATTAAAGTTCCCTGTTCGAAGTTACAAAGGTATAATAACTCATGGTTTAAACAGCTCTGAAGAGTTAACTATGTCTTGGGAGATATTTTCAGTGCTCATCAGTTGTGATATATAATTATGGATTTGAAGAGATTTGCAATTTGTTTATAAATATGACTTAAACTTTCTGCTGAGACATCTTCAATAAAATGCTCAGCTTCATAGTTAATTAAGAAATCACATTTATACATGCATCTAAAAGTGTCAAGAAATTACAGGAGCACCTCCACTTTAATTTTAAATGTTAAATTTCAGAATCTCCTGGCTGGGGAGAAAAGATGAACCCTGGAAGCTCAAGAAACAGAAAGAGCACAAACACTGTCATGCTGGCTATGTTTTATCTCATTCTTTTGAAATTCATGCCATGAGTTTGTTGTTAGATGTCTTTTTGACTGAGTGGCTCCGAGGGCTGGTTTGCCAATCCTGACTCTACCTCAGCAGTCTACCTTAACACTTATAGCTGATTTAAGTCTTGGATGTTGTAGGAAAGCAAGGAGTCTATTGCTGACCACTATGTTATTTGATCAGCGAATTTAATAGAGTGTGCATGGAGGACATCCAGTTTACACCTTTTCTTTCCTCTTTATTTTTTAAGTAGAATGGGCTCTTTTCAACGTGGTGTTTCGGCGTACATGTGGTGGGAGGGAGCTCCAAACCCAGTCTGCCAGCAGCATGCCCCTGGCTCAGCACTGACTCCCTCCCCATGGGTTGGGGGATGATCATTGAACCTGTGGGTCCCAGCACAGGGCTCAAGGGCTCCCCTTCCCAGGCAGCAAGCTGCCCAAGTGGCTCAGCATCCTCTGCAGCCTCAGTCCTTTCAGGTGCTTCAGAGAAAAGATCCAGGTGCCATCACTTTGTGATCATCATACCAGAGAGCCTCTTATATTTACACAGTATCAGGAATATATTTGATGCTCATTAGGCAATGAGTGATGGTGCTTCCCTTATCAAAATCCACATTTCTCTCTTCAGAGCTAATTCCTTCCCACATTCCTTCCTTTCAACTCTGATTTTCAAGGCTAGCCTCACATAGCGATGCGCGCTCTACCTCGCCACATGTGCAAAAATGCAAATCTCACAGTCATTCATGCAACAGCTTCATTACAAATCTGCACACAGGAGATTGCACCCAGCAGCTTCAGGGTAAATATAGCTTATTAGAGATCCCCCAAGACAGCCAGTCCCCTCATATCAAAGTACTCTGCAGAAGGAGCCTGACTCTGCTGATGTTCAGCTGGAGCACTCAGCACACAGTAACTTGATTCAGATTCATGAATACATTAACTGTGTCTGCCTGATTTGGAAAGCTGGGAACAGCCTTCCTGTGTATCCTGGAGCTGGAAACAGAGACGAACCTAAAGCTGCACAACACAGTTTGCATCTCCATCAGTGATTCTTTCTCTCTTGCACACACACATGCTTTTATCCCAGCCTATGTCTCTTCTTCCTTGATTCAAAGAACTTGAATATTCAGCCCTGTGGATCTGGTCCTTAATCATGCAGCCTGATTTAGGTTACTGTGAAGTTCAGGTGTACGTGAATTTGGGAATCTAGCTCAGGTCCATATCTGTTTAGAAACACTCCTGATATGAACAGATAGTAAAAAAGATCTCAGTTCCTCTCATCTCCTTTCTGGAATAAGTAATTATTCTTCAAGCAGATGGTCTTTTCCAGCTGTTATGCCCCAAACATTAAAACGTTCTCCAGAGACCACCTCACATGACATACAATTCCCTTACGACAGCAGATGGTTAAAAACTCCAGCAAATGGTGCAGAGCGAGCAATCAAAATTTCCACTTGGGCCCCACCTACCAGCACCACCCTTACCACAGTGTGCATGGCTGTGCCTTCACACAACTCACACCCCACAGATAGCGAACAAAGTTGCACCCAGCTGGAATCAACTCGAGAGAAATTTGGATGTTGTTGTTCTATAAGGGCAAAGATATGGCTTAACATATGTAATAGAGGGCTAAAGTGGGCAGCTCAGGGACTGCTGGGTGCTGACCCTCTCCTTTGCTTCATGTTGTTGCTCCACCCAGTTGATAAGGATCCTATGCTCTCAATTAAGCAATGTGCCTTTTTTTTTCTTTTTTTTTTTTTCTTTCTTCATTTCTAAGGGCAAAGCCTGGGATACCAGCACAAGAAACTACTCCACGGTTTAGGCAGAACTTACGTCTGTATCTCCCAGAGCAATCTAGTACTCAACATCTCAGAGGCTGTCCAGCCCTGAAGGCACCATAAATTCACCGGGTACTTCCTAGACAATTTTCCTACCTGCCAGCACTGCTGAGCTCAGCAGAGTGCCACATCTGCAGGGTGTCAACCCAGACATCAAGGGTCTGCAAGGTCAATCGCTAAAGTAGGCCTGGCACAGGAGAGCCTAGGCTATTGGTATGAGTCCTATGAGAAAATGTACATGGTTAAAGGCCACCTAACAGCACAAACATGCTCCTTTCTAGTACTTCCAAACTCTGGACTATTTAACTTCATAACTGTAATAATGTGCTGGTAACACCATTTCTAACCTGTTTATTTTCTAATTTTTAAAAGAAAAAACACTCCCTGAAGTCTCATAAATATCACCATGCAGTCGGTATTGGGTTGGCAGGGACAGCATCCATCCACAGTGCTTGCTGTCTGCATGGGCCATGCTGAACCCTTTACAGCTTACCTGTCTGCGTCAGGGCAAGGGGAGTCTCCAGGCTCTGTTTTTCTCTCATTTGGTATCCCAGGGGTACAAATATATGAAGACAGGCTGAGAGAATTGGGCTTGTTCAGCCTGGAGAGGAGAAGGCTCCAGGGAGACCTTAGAGCAACCTGCCAGTACCTAAAGGGGCCTACAGGAAAGCTGGAGAGGGACTGTTTACAAGGGTTTATAGTTATAGGACAAAAGGTAATGGCCTTGAGCTGAAGGAGGGTAGATTTAGATTAGATATTAGGAAGGTATTCTTCCCTGTGAGGGTGGTGAGGCACTGGAACAGGTTGCCCAGAGAGGTTGTGGATGCCCCCTCCCTGGAAGTGTTCAAGGCCAGGTTGGATGGGGCTTTCGGCAACCTGGTCCAGTAGAGGGTGTCCCTGCCCATGGCAGGGCATTTAGAACTAGATGGTCTTTAAGGTCTCTTCCAACCCAAACCATTCTCTGATTCTATGAAATACTTTGACTTATTTTCCCCAAGCCTTCACTTCAGACTTGGCCCCTTCTAGCTCCTTCTTCTGTTTTGTCCCTTCCACACTACCCACTCCTTTTCTCAGCTTTCTCCTCATTTAGGCAACTCTATGTGTCTAAAATAAATCTCCAAACATCTAAGGTTTTGACCAGACCAAATGTTTTAAAATAGTCATTTATTTGACTGTTTTGATTAAATCCTGTCCATCAGGATAAGGTAAACAAAGGGATACTTACCCAACTGCAGCTGGGTCATATTGGATTTGTTCCAGTTAAACCCATATCATCATTTGCTCATTTACCCTTAATTTTGCAAGGTAACATTATCACAGGGAACAACCAAAGTCAGCTGTGGCATTGCAAAGCTATTATCTCCCAGCCTTGAACTCAGACATTTCATATTTGACATCTGTCCACACTCACAAACTACATCTAAATGCAGTATTCTCCACTCTCCATACCAGTTCAGATTCTAAATGGATTTAATAACACCCAGAGTACACATTTATAAACTGAGTTCAAAGTGCTTGGTATTGAGTCCACCTTCTATGAGAAAGTATGAACCAAAGTCAGTGTGTTTCCTCATGAGAAAATTTTGCTGATTTAATGCAATCAGTTTAGCAACCAAGCTTATGAAATGGGTTGCACTTCTGTAGAGCTGTCCTCACATTGGAGAGGAAGAAACAACAGGCTTCAGGGAGGGATCAGCTACTGGCCAAACCCACCCTTACAAATGCAAGCAAGGCCCAGCTGTGACTCTATGCTCCAGCCTGGCTGGCAGCTGCTTGGGGGCTTTGCCCTCAAGTAGTTCCTTCATGGGAAGGTGGCTCATGTGTATATTGAGCAATGACTCAGCTGAAGCCTCCTAAAACCCATGGCGGTGAAGCAACACATCCCTGGGTAACTCAGGCAGGCTTCCTCTGGCGGCTTCTCCAGTGGCCTCCAGGCCCTTCTGTTTGGCATACACATTGCTATTGTGTCCCGCTGCCAAAGGATACAGCAGAGCAAACTGCCGTGCTTGAAGAAGTCTGGTCCTCCACTGGGGGAAGGGACAATTTCAGAGCCCAGACTGCAGTGCTGTACACCTGGGCTTGTGTCTTGCTCCTGTTAGCCCTGATGCTTCTCAGAGCTTACAAGCAGGATGCTGTACACGAGAAAAATCCATGGGCAGCCTCTGGGAGCATATTCCTGCTTCCCATCAGAGCTGCTTCATAGGTTCACCACCCATCTGCATGTTAACATTTTGGCTCGTATTGCTTGTTCTTCCCTGTGAAATGTCATCACTTTGTTTAATTGCAAAAGTCAACCACTATATTCAGGAGATGAATTACGCTATTGCCACAAGAAAGTTTGACATTTAGTAGCTTAGAAGATATTTATGACCAAAGCAGTTCTTCTTCTGAAATACAACATTCATTTGTAGAAATTCCCCATGGGTGAAAAAAAAAAATCAATGACACATGGAAGGTGCTAAAGCCCTACCAAAATAGCATCTTAACTGTTCCTTAAAATGGTGAAATGTACACAAATGATGAAAAACAGTTCAGAAAGTTAACCAGTTTAGTCCTGGAGCAATGCAAGTATTTTAAGACAGATTTACAGTGCACTGAAAATCTGATTATGTAAACTATCATAAATGGATTCAGTGTGTTAGAAGCCAACACTAAATCTTCAGCTGTTTACTGAAAAAAAAGCAGTAGGGGACTATACATTAAAATGAAGATTGATTTTGGAAAGCCTAGCATAAATGAAATATGCTGACATAATGGGTAAGCAGAACGAAAGCATAAAATTAACAATCGTCAGCTCTTGCTCCAGGATTACAACTATAAACTAGAGACTGACTTTAATTGTAAAGCTAGTCCTTGAGATGAACTGCAAAAGTTTTGACAGAGCTTGTCAAAACTTTCCAGGTTCCTGGTACAAAATCTGTGCTGCAATTAAGCCTGGTCATTAAAACTAAAGGAGACAACTCTGAAAAATCCCATGCACAAGCTGCTGCCTTTGCTGGCAGGATGGGGCCCTGCAGGACATGATTTCAGAGGCCAGAAAAGGATTTGAGGGCCTCCTGCGCCGCTCTGCTCTTGCCCAACACCTCAGTGTTTCTCACGTGCAGCCTCAGCCAGTCAAAACATTTTGTGAGTCTTATCACGTTGTAAAACATTATTTTGATGCTATTGGAAAGTGCATCATTAGCAAGCAGAACTGCGGGTCTTGGCGAGGCGTAGCGGAGCCAGGAGAGGGGAGGAGGGCATCCCCAGCCCTGGGCACCAGCAGAGCTGGGAGTTTTTGTTATCATCAGGAGGAAAACTCCAGTTCATGGATATCTTATTCTCTGGGACTGTGTCAAACAGTGAGGAAGACAAGAAAAAAAGTTTTATTTCAGAGCATGAAGGTGGATAACAAAGACGAGAAGGTTGGGTTATGGAACATCTTGTTCTGGATGGGGCTTTTAATGGCCTAGGAGGAAGGAAGCCTACATAAAATATGTTTATAAAATGGCACTTGAAAAAATTCATCACAATTAACTCAGATGTAAGCGTAGTTATGCATAACACCCTTCTGACACCCTCTTGCTCAAAGCCGGCATGGCCATAAATTGGTGTGGGACGGTGCATTTCAGAAGTGGGATTCACTGAGGGTGGATCTGGCTGTTCTGCTCAGCATGGCCGTGTCCGTCAGGGTTCACCACACTCAGGGTGGTCCGTTTCAGAAATTACATCAGGTGAGGGGTTTTGGGTGCTCCTCAGTGAATATACCTATTATTTGGTTTGGTCCAAAGCTTCATAGCAAAGTTATTGTGAACTCTGTAGGACTTTTATTCTCTCTTTTTTACCTGCCTATCTATGCTGCACTTTTTAAAACTGTATTTTAATTGCCTTAATCCTTCTTTAAATGTTTTCATTGAAATTCATTATAATCCTGAAAGAGCTTATATGTGATTTGATAAAAATTTGTTGTTAAACTATTACGGACTTTTTGTTGTTGCTAGGCCATTCTTTGTCTCTGTCTTCCTCCCCAGAAAGAGTGTTTAGCAAAAGTGTTTAATGCTACAGTTGTACTTAAAAAGTAGGCAATGGCATTAGTGTTGGGATTAGAGATGATACTTTTTACTGGATGTACAAATCAAAATAAATAATTTTAAAAGCCCCCAGAAAACCATCCAAAGGAGCATTTCAAATCC
The DNA here is from genome assembly GCF_011004875.1 of Balearica regulorum gibbericeps. Classification (NCBI taxonomy): domain Eukaryota; kingdom Metazoa; phylum Chordata; class Aves; order Gruiformes; family Gruidae; genus Balearica; species Balearica regulorum. The sequence continues at coordinate 15,655,345 of NC_046184.1, forward strand.
TGAGAAGAACATATTATGCTGCCTCTTTTGAAACTAGGTCTGTAAACCTGTGGGTTGGCAAATTAGTAATTACTTTTTTAAAAGACCGAATCAGCACTGATGAGCACCCAGCTCAACACACGGGCTCCCAGGTGCATTGCCTGCAGTGCCAGGCTGCTGTGCCAAAGAGTAAAACACAGCAAAGCAAAAAGTCAAATCAGTCTCCAGTCAGTTTACGGGACAGTTTCCAAAGGTCCTGCCACCACCCTGTGCTATCGCCTGCCACCATAGGGGACAGCAGCTCCTGCCATCTGAAGAATGGGTGTCCTCTGTCCCCGGGGACTGCCAGGTTTTTATGTCCTTGGCACTCCTGGGATTTTCCCATTGCACACCGTAATGGGAACAGCCTCAGCACTGGAGGACTGGCACAGCTACACCAGTCCAACACCTCCAGAGAGCCTTTCCACGGTGACCTGAGGCTGAAGGATGTCCAGCTTATTCTGACTCTAAGTATAAATTTTGATTTTATATTACTTTAGACTAGAAGTCTGGTTGATTTGGGGCAGCAGGGGAGGGAAAGGCTGTCTAGGGCATTTTACTTCTACAGATATAAGTATTATGGGCATGAAAGAACCTCATTTTGTCCTGTATTTGTCATGCAATACCTCCCTATACCAATTAATCCAGTGGATCTGCCCAAATACTGTCTATACAGCAAAAATAAAATAATAAAAGGAAGAGCAGTAAGTCAGGTAGAGAGGGGTGGGAGACTACATCTGGATGACAGAGCGGGTTATTTCATCAAACTGCTAAATGTACGTGCACTTGTTTCTGACTCACCTGGGGCAGGATTCATCAGCCGTCACTGCAGGTTATCTCAGTGTAGCCATCGATGCTGCAGCATGTTGTGCAGGCTGTCTCCAGAGTCAGCAGAGGAGTGGGCACTTTTATAACATGACTCACCTCGTGCTAATGCTGATATTTAACCTAGTCAAGATGAATCGGTCCCTATTTCCCTCCATTGGCTAAAAGGGAGCCTAGAGCTACCAGCTCTTGACACAGATGGCTGCGCTATTGGCATCTGCAGTGAGGTGAGATCCTGTAACTGAGTCATTTAATCTGCTTTATAATGTGGTTTAGGGATTGATTGTCTCAGATTTTCTTATTCATACAGAGCAAAATTCAAAGATGAAAGAAACAAGAAGGAACTGTTTCCTTGCTGGTGTGACTTGGTACCCCAGAGGTGAGTCATTCTGATCTTTCTCCGATAGCCAGGAGAAGGGTGAATAGATAACTCACATCACTGTCAGCACACAGACACATCCATTAGCTGCAGTGACAAAGTCATGAAACCTCCATTTCTGCTGTAGGTGTTTAATTAAAGTAAGAGAAAAATCTGAGTCATGGGTGTAATTCAGCCTCCCTTCAGGTATGTGACATGTAAGGTGTTAATCAGTTGAAGGAATGGAAAATACTGCAGTGATCAGTGTTTGGTATTGGTGAATCAGACAGTGGAGTTTCTTGGATGTGGCATATAGAGAATATGTGGTTTGAAAATGTGTGGGGCAGCATATTAGTACTTGATCTTTCAGTGTTTTTTGCAGAAGGATAAGCATGTCTCTTATTACATCCCTACTACTCGTAGGTGGATTCTTCCAGACGGTATCTGAAATTGCGGATTTTCTTCTTCTAAACAGACATCAAAATATTTCAGGGTGTAGAAGCACACTTTTACAATACCTGCACAACCTTTCCCAACCAGATACCATATAATTACTTAGCGTACAAGTGGAGTGTAGTTGTAATAGAGGAACTCTAATGTAGGCATAAATCCAGTTCAGAATTAAACTGCTACTTAAAGATGCTTTGAGGAGGGTATTTAATTTTCTTTCTTATTCTAGTGTAATTAGTGGAAAGATGCAGGGTTGTTTAGATACCTTATTTAAACATATCTGTCTCCTCATACATTGTTGTGATTTGGGTAAAACCCTTTTGATGCTTGGAGTAACATCTGACATTCACTCAGTCAAGAAAAGGGAGCAGTTAAATGACCCTTTATTTGGGAAAGGCTCATCAGAAAAGGCTACTGCTGAAGTGTGGACCTGGTGTCAGTGCCAGAGAGGAGTTGCACCATCAAGCCACCGCATTTCCTAGGAACAGGGCTGCAATGAGGACCACCCCAGCACTGGCGTTGGCAACATCACCCATGTCCTTGGGAAATGCTGGAAAACATCAGTAAACAGGAGCAGGAAAAGCCACAGACACAGGCAGGGCTGGAACATGGCATAGAAAGAAATCAGCTTGTTTAAATGCAACTTACTCTTGGGCAACCCCTGTGGGCTGCTACTTTACATCTGAGTTTCTTCTCCTCAGCACAGTCCAACAGGCAGGTTTTTATTCAGCCTTTTAATGACTTTGATCTGACCCATACCAGTTCTTCCTTTCCTTTCTTTTAATGTTTGCCTCTTTTCCAGTCTTCTGCAGCTTCACAAATCCTCCAAGATCCTCCCTCCATCATCTCCTTGCTGGATCCTCAGGAGGGCTGAGACACTCCAGGTGATGGATACAGGGAACCATGCAGGTCTGTGGGAACACAATGCAGAGATGGTCCCAGGTCTTTTTACAGACTTATCTCAGTTGGACTTATTATGGACTCATGTTAGATGTGGCTTTTTAGACGGGCATAACAGGTAGGTTTGAAATGGCCCATACCACATTCCTCACGCGGCGCCCAAGCTGGTGATTCTCCTGGAGCTCAGCAGGGAATATGATACAGGTACAGGTATACACAGTCAGCTCCCATCCAGCCAGGCTTTCTGAGAGAAGGCCTGAGCTTTGTCCTCAATGGAAGTTGTTGGACTATTTCCAGACCCAGCCTGACCCTGGAATTTGCAACGCTCTATTCATGTGGTGCTTGTGCTAATGAGCCATGTCACACCCTAACTATCTTTGCATCTGTGACACAGATAATTTCCAAACTGGATAATTCAACCACAGATGCCTGAGAGCTGGTTTTAGCTGCAACCACCTCTGTGGTTGCTTCAGCCATATCCCTAAGTACTCTAGGGTGATTTTCATAAGACCCAACCAAGCTGAAAACATCTAATTGAAGGAGTACTCCCTACTCTGTTCCTTCTCTTCTAGTCTGAGCTCTTCCCCTTTTGACACTGCCTTTAATTGCATTAAACATCTGATAGCAGTTTATCTTTTTAGTGAAGGCGGACGCAGAAAAAAAGTATTAAGTAACATCAGTGATCATGGAAGTCCTGCTGGAATGGGGACTTGCTCTCAAAGGGGTGGTTGCATTGGGCAGATCTACCAGTCTTTATACAGGCAAAAGTAAGTTGATATTTGCTGTGAGAACACATCCTGCCTTCTAAGAGATTCCTTCTTGGAAAGAGGAAGCCTAAGCACCACTTTGCCAAAGCAATATAGGAGCATGGGCCTATCTGCACAAACCATCACTGAAGTCTGAGAAGGAAGGAGGGTGCAAAGAAAACAAGCAAATGGACAGCCGTGAAATTCTGGGCTCACTATCTCCTCAGATTATGCTTTCACCCATAGGTGGAGCAGAAAGCAAAAAGCAGCAGGCGTTAGAAAGAGAAAGCAGCTCTCAACTCAATGCAAACTCAATATTTGGTATCTTCCCTACCTCCCACTCTCCATCTTCTGTGTCCTATCTGCTGGTCATCAGCCCATTCAGTTGTGACAGCACAACTGTTTGCGGGACTGTATTCTGAACTGGATTAGGACCTGATCCAATTAAAAAACCAAAATCCTGCCAAGAAATGTCAGTTCTGTGATGGGAACGAGTGATTGTGAGAATAATTGAAACCAGCATTTCCACTGAACATGTTGCGTTAGAAAACCACAGCCCCAAATCCATGGCCAGCCTGGCTGGGCTGCTCTGCATTGTTCTGATTTACAAAAGAATCTGCTGTTAGAAGCAGGGAGTCCTCTTTCCTGGGATTTTTTTTTTTATTTGTTTTGTTTTAAATAACTGAGCACTGATGTCTTCCAGCCACAACAACTATTGTGGCTGTCTTATTCAGTGCTCGTGTTTGTCATCTTTTGTCATGAAAATGAAATTAAAAGATGGACAATGGTGTTAGAAATGGCTGAGAGGTGAAAGTACGTATCAGCAGTTGGAGAGTGCAAAATATTAAGGAAGGTTCCAATTACAGCAAAACAAAGCCTTACAAACCCACCAAAGTCATAGGAAAAGCTATACTTAAAAAAACCTCAACATTAAATACCTTCTCTTCGGCAAAACTCTGCATGGCTGCACTCCAGAGGAGGTGTGCACCCACCCATGGCACGAGGGCTGAGAGTCCTGCCAGCAAGGCTTTCAGGGCAAAGTACACCTCTTAGGTGTTCTCGTGCTCCCAACCAGGAGCGTAAAAGGGTGGAGTTACTCCCATTATTTCTGAGATTTTTCTTCTTGTCCATAGCAGAGGTTGAAATTTTCAGGCTGAATCAATACCAGTACGTTTAACAGCACTAGGAACATCCCTCAGCACTTGCCATCCCCTGCACCATGAAATTTTTAGCATAGGTCTTGGCACATTTTGACCTTTGCCAAGTAGCTCTCTCCCGCACAGTTTCTGGGTACGCTTCAGTAGCACCACGGGCCAGGGACTGCTCCTGGCACCAGTTTCCATGTGGCCACCCACTTTTGGAGAGTACGACAGTCTAATGCTATGGATGCAGGCTGCTCCTTGCTACCTGGCCTCAGTGCCAGGGAATGCCCCCAGGCACATTTAATTTGCTAGTATAGACACAGCTTCAATTTCTTTGTGCTGTGGTTCGTCTCTCACTCACTTGTGCTTTAAAACCTTTTTGGTAATAGTTTGCTTGTGAGCTGATAGGTATTTTAGGCAGCAATTTATTGACTTAGCAGAATCCATTGTTTTATTTTCCTAGAATGAGTCCACTGTAAACATTCAGGTGTCCTGAGGCTTTACAGCCACCTCCTACAGCGTGGGAATAACTGCTAGCAATGGGCACCCAAGCTGAGTATTTAGGTTAGGCACGAGGCAAATCCTCCGTTTGCAAATGTTCCTTCTTACCTTGCACTAAAAATCCAAAGATTTACCTGAGCTGGCCCTGTGTGGAAGAAACCAAGCATTTCTTGGCAACTCAAAGCACAGTGGCAAGCCATGATCTTAATTTGCTAATCCTGTTCTGGTTTAGGGAGTTGCCCTAATGAAACTGTCATCTGAAGAGAAGAAGCAGGAGTCAGCCCCTAATGTCTTATAATTTCTGTGCTTATGAGCTCTGCCTGCATTTTATCCTTATTTCCCCAACAGGACTGCTGTACAGGACAGTCAAACCAGCTGTATGTTGGAGAGCCAGGCAAATACTAATGCCCAATTTAACATGCAGCTCATGTACCTTTAAATAGCAGCGAGAGCTGAGCCAAGCCATCCACTGCAGCAATTTCTGGACATATGTGCAGAGCCCCCCTCCTCCCCTGAGCCCTCCCAGCCTCAAGCTGCGAACGCACACGAGGTGTGCGGAGGGGCCGGGGATTGGTGCAGCTGCCTGTCATTTCGCAGTCACCCCACTGACGTCTCCTCCACGCTGTTGACTTGATCCGTTTGTAGCCAACATAATTATAACATGGAGAATCAACAACTGTTAACGATTTAGGTTAAATGTAATTTAATTCCCCAAGATTACCGCACTTAGATGAGATTTCACTTCACATGAACCATGCAGAGAATGTGAAGAGCCTGCATACTTCTGCTAAAGTAATTCTGGACAAAGGAAAGATTGACACTGGCTTCCTCAGACTCTATTAAACGCTTCAGCGACTTTGGCATGAGTTTCTAATCTGTCATTGCTCTTGGAATTCCACACGCAAGAACGGGATCTGTCTGAGAGCAGAGGTTCAAAATCCATTCTTCTTTGGGGGAGGGTGTCCATATATCTTAGAGAAGGAGAGCTCAAAATCCCCAGTCATCTCTAAGGGTTTGCTTAGTCCCTGGAAGAGACTGTACCTAATATTTCACTTGCAGTGCCATTGTATCCGTAAACCGTGGAAGATAGCATGAAATGTTGCTGTAAGGTCTAAGAAGCAGTCACACAAGCCTAGAAACTCAAAGAGTCCATCGCAGAGTGTTCTTGTGCTACTGGGACGGCTGCCAAGCAAGGCATGCAGATTGCTGTTGCTGAGCTTTTGACAGATGAGAAAATGACCAGGACTGCTCGGCACAGCAGACACTCCCCCAGAGCATCTAGAGAGGTCAGTCAGCAACCTTTGGTAGCGAGTTTCTAGGTGGACTGTGCTAGATCCTGGCCCCACAAGTCAAGAGATTATAGCTTTAGAGCTCATTCGCCTTCTCCCCAGATGCAGAATAGCCATCGCATTTCCAACCTTCCATGCTTCCACTGCCTGACTAGGAATGCAAATATTTGTAAATGAAATTGCCAGCTATTCTCTAATTCCTAAGGAACTCAACAAAAAATAGCCTTAATTCCAGCAACCTTGTGTGATTTGGTGACAATGAGCCCTTTGTTAATCTTTAGTACTGAAAGCAAAAGGATGTCTGACACGCTGAGGTATTTTGATGAAGTTATTTATGAGCTTGACTTTGATAGGGTTTATTAACCCATACCTCTGTGCTTCTGAGCAGCTGATTCGATGACAGTGTTTGGATTTACTGGCAGCAGCTTGTTGGCCTGTTGGGTCACAGCACGTAACAAATGGTGGAGCTTCCACATTCTGTGTCTTAGTGTCAAAAAGTCAACACTTATTATGGTCTCTACTGACTTCTGTAGCTATCCAAGGGTTTAGGAGTAGGCATATACTGTTTGTAAAGCACTTTGCTCTTCGGTGGCATGGGGTAACTGTTTTCCAGGAGCCTTTTGCAACGACACTGCTCTACACCATGCTTTCCAAGAGGCTTTCAAGACAACTTTGCCTTGCACTTGCTGGGATAAATATGGTAATTTTCTTGATGGTGTCCTGACAAGAATTTCAGTCCTTGTATGGAGGTTTTCAGCAAAGGGCGGATGCCAGCCTAAGAACTAGTGTGTGCAGCTGACAAATGATGGCAAAAACTGTTCTGGCTACAAGTAAAAAAAGTCATGAACTACTCACAGAAATGGGAAAGCCATCATTATCCTGTGACATGAGGCAAGGATCAGTTATGTAGAGCACTTTCTAGCCTACCCAAGCTTTTTTAGTTGTTTGGCATTGTCAGTCTTCCAAAAGTGTCCACAGAAACAGTTGTTGTCCAGCATTATCAATAGTTTTCATAGCTCATATAGTTTAATACCCATTAAAACTGCTCAGATCAGTTGTAGTCTTTTAATGTTAGTAAAACTGGAGGTGACCATTCCACACTTTGTGATTACAAATGTCCATCACAGTAATATCACTGATTTTATTCACAAAGCTATAATATTGCATAAAATATGTTGCTTGAGCAGAGTCCCTGAGTTCATATTTTACATGTAAACCATATTAGTACTTCTGATGGTAGTTCACAGAAGCAAGAAAAAAAAAAGTTACTTGATCAAGAGTCTTCCATGTGGCTCTCTGGAAGAACAAGAATAGCAGTATTTTATACATTTCAAGTATTTCACATTTAGAGCAAGATTAATCTCTTCACTCTTAACTGCAGGATTTGTAGTTCAGTGACAGATTTAATGGTATGGTCACACAGGCTATTGAAATGATTCCTTTTCTGATTAGAAGTGGTCACCCAAAGTCAATGGCTCAGTCATGTAACAGGAAGCATCATGGGATGGTTGCCAACTTCTTCCCCTTCAAATGAGTTTTCAATCTGGAGGGACTTGGAATCCCTTTCCAATCACATAGACTAGACCTGGAGACCAGTCAGAAGCTCATTCTACTGATGCGGCTGAGAATGTGTCGGGACTTTCCAAAGGAAGGAAGGAGCAGTGAATCACTGCAAGCACACACACACAAACAAACAAACCAAAAAAGCCAAAGGGAAAGGGGAAGACAGGTTATGTCAATGTGGATCATGGACTACTTCTTTTGTGCACTGAATAGACCCCCAGCTGAAATAAGACTGAACCTGGTAATGTAAGTAAAAGAGCTGGATATTCACAGTTACCCAAGGTGAACTGAAAGCTTCCAACAGCAAACCACAGAGCTATAAAGACTGTCAGCAAGGAAAATATGTGCACATCCACTCAAAGTAAGTGATATGAAGAATAAAACTACAGCAGAGAACAGAGTCTAAAATTCACCTTAAAGGAAAGGAGGAAGTGCACCATGACAGAATTGCCTAAGAAAAATTTAAGTGATTGAAATAATCAGAGGTAAATAATTTTCCTGTCCAAAAAAGGGGCTTTGTACTATTATTCTGAAGAGAAGCCACAGTGCCACTAAGTAGAGCTAGCTGGTTTCCTTCCTAGTTCTTCATTCATTGAACGTACCTTCACGCTATGTAATAGTAACAAACAAATAAACTAATGGCAACTACTACTCTTACACTTCAGTGATCGTAGGAAAGCATTTGACAATGATGATCCTATAGCAAGACACTGAAAATTTACAGATTTCATTGTAAAATAATTTATATTTTCCAAAATCTTTCTCAGTACACTGGTAATTAAATGATTGCTTTGATGTCATTGCTGGCATAGGCGAAGGTACATCATCTCCCTGCAATGTCTTGTACTGCTGTGTTACAAGTATCTGGCACGGAGACTGGAGTCCCAGGGGTGTTTGGCAGTCTCAGTTTGCTGGGGATATCTATTCATCAGCAGATGAGATACAACAAAAGACAAACAGCTTAGTCAGAACAGCAAAACAATAAGGTCTTATAATCAACAGGTCAAAAAACAAAGGCTATGAAAATAAGTATGACCTTACGTGGCACCACTGTTCCAGAAGGGGTAACTGCAAGCATTGTTGTCACATTTATTTACCCAGGCAGTACATCTCATAGCCCCTGTGACTCTGTCTGTGGTGCAGGGCTCAGATGGGCAAAGGAAGGACTGCTGGTGAGAATACAGAAGTCTAACACAAACAACGTCTTCACTAAACTGTGGATTAGGGAGAAGCAGTAGGTTTATCAAGCACTGTTTAAACAACTTTCAGTTGGAGATCTGCATCAGATATTCATAATAAAATTATGAGATAAAGAACAATGACAATTGAGGTGTGTACAATTACCAATAGCTGTGCAAAAGCAGAGATAAGAAGGTAGAATATGTTGGCCATATCCTGACAATACTGAACAACAGACTTGGTGACCCAAGGGCCAGAGAAGATGTTGACTTGAGAAATGACTTTGCAGAATGTGAAGGACTGAAGAAATGACCTTGCAGATTAGCAGATGGATCAAATTAAACATATTGCTCTACAATAGGATTAGTTAGGAGCAAATTACCCCTGCCTTATGTCCCAGGACATGTGAGGGGTGGCTTGCTTTAGAGCACCCTTGTACGCTGAAGTTTTCTTTCTATAGAAACCAGGCACATGGTCTTCCCACATTGTCAAGACAGTGGCTATACTCATGCTGTCCACCGCAGGCAGCCTGGAGTTTGCTCTCATAACCAGTTTTCCTTACTTTACACATTACAAGCCTGTAAACCTGCCAATGGTTGCTTGGACATCTCACTTCTAGCATAGCCATGTGCTTACTAGAAAAGATTTTCAGGTACGGTCCACACAGCCAGTTTATTACTTTCCATTCCATGTGCCAAGAAATTCACCACACATCACCAACTGTGATAGCTCCTTTTGTGATCTCCCCTCACAGAAACAGGCTTTAAAATATTTGTTTGTTGCAAGTTATGCACTGATCTGTATTGCATTTAAAACGAGGGGGAGACTTAGGTACGGTTACCCTAACCACCTAAGCCAAAATTAATCTTTTTAGATGGGTTTTAGCAACATAAAAAAATTATTCCTCAAACATATCAAGGAACTAAGGTCTCTTAGCACTGTAAACCAATAGAGACCATTTCCAACAAACAGAAGAGCTTTTTCATAACTCATCAAATATTTGCATTGAACTATGTTAAAAGAGTGTTCATCATACAGGGATACAGTCATAAGGCAGTAATAATTACACCAAGAAGTTTTACAAGTTCCAACATGGCTGTTTACCTCTCTATTTTCAAAAATAAATACCTGCTAAAGGTGTGTGCATGCTGAGGCATGTGTCCTTTCACCTTCTAAGGCATATTAATGTATGGTTTTCTATACCTTGATTCTAATTTCTGTATATTCTACATTGAAGATCATAGGCAATTATTGGACAATACATCACTCAAATATCTTTCGCAACTAAATGAAGGTACTCCATAAATACATATGTAAAGATAAGACAAAAGGAAGGAAAAAGGAACAGATGGTGGCAGGAAGATAGAAGAGAGGCATTTTCTCTTGTTTTATCTCGAATCCAAAAGTATACCCTTCACTGAAGGTTTTTAACAACAGTATAGAAAAAAGCGTATCTCAGGCAAAGAACAAAGACAACTTAATTGTCTTAGTACTGAGGTTTGGACTAGCTGATTTTTTTTAAAATCCCTCCCATAAAATTTAGAATGTTTTGGGATACTTTTCTCTTTCTGACTGCTTTCGACCCTGAGGAGTTAATGTCCCTAACTGGAGAGAGAGTGAGAGCAGGCTGCAGCCACCTCACCCCAGGTTTTGGTGTCAGTGGCTCACTCCACAGACAGTCCTGCAAGGGTTCAGGGGCCATCCTTTGTGGAGGACAGAGGGCTTGTTTCAAGCCAGATGAGTTCCCAGAGCCAGTTTATTGCCTGACCACACAAGTGTGTGTGCTGGCAGGAGGGCAGGATCAGAGGAGGAGAGATGGCATGTGTCCAGGAGCTGGGGAAAGCAGGACATGATCTGCAGCAGGATTTGAGCTGGCTTAACGTGACCATGGACCATGAGTGAAGTTGGTGTTAAGGCATTGGAGTAATTGTAATGAAAGGTTTCTCTTTTCGTTATAGATCTGGTTTGTCATCGAACTTCCGCACACAAAAGCCATTATTTAGATGTCCAGTTCCACTCAGCTTCAGAGTTAAATCGTGGATCTGGGCCAACGTGCCAAATTTTGTCAGCCTGAGTTCAGTGTGTACTTGCACTTCACCTTTCAGATATCTATTTCTTTCACTAACATGACAGCTAGTCCATGCAACACCGTGGCCTCCCCAAGAGGAAACACTGACCTTTACATCGCCCCTCCAGCTTCTTGGATCTCTCCTCTGTACTTTAAGCCATGAAAGCAGCCAAACTTTATCACAGCAGGACTTGCCCAGAAGGGACAGGAGGCTCTGATGGATGTGGCTCCTTAGGTTACTACCTCCCTTTCCTCCTCACCATTTACCTGGGAACCCACTGGCATGGGTTGGATTCTAATAGAGTAGCTGTTCTGTTTCTTCAACACCAACGGCTGCCTTTTTCCCACTCGGGCAGGAACTCAGCAATAGCTTTGTACACTTGCTTTTGGACTGTAGCCCAAAAAGTCTCTATTTACTTTTAGAGACTTCTGCGTTGCAATTTACATGTATAATGCACAGTTAATTACAGTTTAAATTAAGCACACAAAATCAAGATCTGATTATCTGTTTTATCAAATCAGGCTGTGTAAGATTAACAGCTATTATAAAATAAATGGAATATGTAGATAACTCTTACCATTTCAGTGGCTCATTTACAGAGCCATTAATTCTCTGGCATGCAGTGAACATACAAATGCAGACCAAGTTGCTCATACGAAAAATCCAATCCTGTCCTTTGTCGTCTTTTCCATCAGGCTGCTGCCCAAGCACACCAGAAGCTGAAATTTCCTATGGTTTAATGACAATCTGGTCTTTTATACCTTACACTTTCTGTCTTTTCTCTTGCTTACCCAAATCCAAACTTTTAGTAACAGTCTCTGCCAGGAGAAAAGAGAGCACACAAAAATTTGAGTTTTATTAACAATGCGTATCTTGCTATAATATCTAGGTCTGTCTTTGCTATCCCTTAAGCAGAACAACAGCAAAATTAGTAGAGGTTGTTGCAAAATCCCATCCTGAGTAGGACTTCAGAAGAGGTTTGTGGTCAGCCCTTTTCCATGAATACCCCTCAGGCTGCTGTTCAGAGCAGTCTCCAGGGAAGCAGGGCTCAGGTCCCACATGCAGAGATGGGGATTACATGTGAGTCTTCTACTGCCCGGATATCACTGACCATAGAGTGTTGCATAAATTGTGGATATCTTCTCTCTGATAGGCTTCAGGATCCAGCGTCTAGCCAAAACTACTTGATGCATTTTTCTCAGATATACAAATAGTTTGGGAATAACTAAAACAACACTTGGGGACAAATTTGCTCTTTGCAGTAAAAATAAAAAATAGCGATTTACTCAGCTGCAGCGGTAAATGCCGTATGTTTTGCATTCCATGCTTAGTGATGCATCTATGGGGAAGTGAGGCTGTTTTCCAGGAACAAAGCTAATTATTCAGTAGTAGTTCTTAAAGTGATCGAAAAGAAAGGTGTAAGCTACTTTATTTTATCAATACAAAGGAGCTGTTCTTTGAGGTACTGATCAAACTAAACAGAAAATCAAATTAATTAAGAATCGGCTTCAATAGTATGCACAGGCTTCTGCTGAGACAGGAATGGATTATTTTCCCAAACAGCAGCAGTGCCCGCCAAGATAAATTATTTGATTAAAAACAACCTCCATGTTGCTTGATTTGGTATTCAGTATTTTAAACTTTGGACTAAGAAGTGAACATTCTCTGGGGAGATAAAAAACAAGCTGTATTTGAGTGGTTCTTTTATTTAAATGAAATAAGCATAGCTATAACAGTAAAGATAAAAGAAAGGAAGAAAAGAAAGACAAAAGCAGGAAGTAAGGAAAGGCTCTTATTAGCATTAATATTATTTATTTGCTTTGCATCCATGCCTAACAGCACAAGTCATGAAGCAATACCCCATTACAGTAGGCATTATGCAATCATCACAAAAGGAAAGGACAGGTTGTGCTCCAAATAGTTCACCATTTAAATATAGCACCACAGATGACAGGAAAGTATTGACTAATGGAGGAGTACAAGGACAAACAGTCCTGCACACCTAATGCCTGATGTGGCGGTTACCAAAGGACGGCATCCAGAGGGACTCATGGAGGTGGCTTTGGGGAGCTCCCCTCAGCAGTGCTGGCCATGGGCTGATACTCAAAAGTGTTTGCTGGAAGATGTGACAACAGGATGGTGGATGGCAGATGCTGGATGTTGGACATCTTCCAGGCCAGATGGGAGATGGTAAGAAGCACTGATCTTGAGGAAGGGCTTGTGAGTGAAGACGACGCTTATGAAACAGAAAAGAAGGGGGCAATGGAGAGGTGCTAGAAACAGCTCAGAGAGCTGGAAAATGATTTCTTTGCTCCTGGGTGATGATCAGAGGGCTCTCCCAGTTGAGACAGGACATGGACCCCTTTCCTCAGATGAATGAACCCCCACTTTCTCGGGGGGAGCAAACAACAAGCCTGACACGAAGTTGAGAGCTGAGTCAGTGGGACTCCTGCTTTGAATCCCTTAGGTATCTAGTAGAAATTTGAAATCATCCAGCCCTCTGACCCAGGCAGGAAGGAGCACTCCAACCCGGATCACCTGGAGGTAGAAGTTACAGCTAAGGGTCAAACCAAGGAGAGGAGATAAGGATTTACAGAAAGCAGAAATGAGTCAAAGGACCACTCCCCAGCACAGCTTAGCTAGGCTTTTATTTTCTATCACTTCCAGCTCAGCAAAAAGGCAGGATTTGCCCACAGCTTCACAAAGTTCTTCTTTTCCTCAGATAAAATTATTTTTTTAACAGAACAAAACCTGGAAAAGTTAAACATCAACCCAATTAAGGACAATTAGAACAGAGTTCTCGAAACAAGGTTCCTGGAGCATATTACAGCTCTGTGTAGCACTGAAGAAACTCAGTTGCTGCAAACATTCTCCCACCATCCCAGGACAATATTACTTACTGCAATTACCACTCTCCTTAACAATTTGCTGTCCCCTTCTTTTAGTTAAGCAGGTTTGTTTGTTCCTGCTCACAACAGTGCCTTTGGCAGCATCCGAGTGCCGAGTGCCTCCTGGCCAGCTGGATGAGGACCCCAGCCAGAAGCCAAGTCTCCCTCGAGTCCTGCTGTTGGCAACATGAGCAGTCAACGCGGGTGTTAGTCAGGATGAATCACCCACCAGAAATGCTTCTCTCTCTCTTGGTTGACTGTGCATGAAGCCAAGTAGGCTTGCCACTTAAGTGTCTCCTATTTAAATGTCTAACATGGGATGAAAATAGGCATCTGTAAATAGACTTGCTATAGCTTTTTTTCTTACTCTTCTCTTTGTTTCTCAGCTTGTAGACCACATTTTTGTTTAAATCCTTAATGCAGAGGTTTTGGCCTGTGGGTGTGAGAGAAAGCTGCACGTCACTGGGAGGGCACAACCCATCAACCTTCTGAGAATGTAAAGAAGAAGAAGAAGAAGAAACAAAAAACAATGATTCACCTTTGTGTGCTGAAACATCTGAGGGTAAAAACACCTACTCTAAATGTGTAACTGAAGAAAATTGCTGTTTACGAGGTGGTGTTGTGAGAAAAACTAATAATATGAAAGCGGTTGCCTTTCAGGGAGAGGAGAAGGACAACAAAGAAACTGAGATAAGGCCATCAGAGAGCAGGAGAGGAAGAGAGGGATGATATCAGCAGAAGAAATGCTGGAGAAATGGTAAACAGGTTAACAAATCAGGTAGAGCATGTAATGACATTGCTATGGTATTGAATTAAAAAATAATCACAGGATCATGGAATCATATATGGCGGGAGTGACAGGAAGTAGAGAGGCCATCTAGTCCCATCTGATAACCCCAGCACAGCACTGATTGTATCTAAATCAGTCTTTACTGGTATTTTACAATCTGTTTCTAAAATACTGCAGGCCTCCTAGGCCATCTGTTCCAGAGCTTACTTATCCTTGAGTTTGTCCTAATGTCTTTCTGCATGACTTGCTGCCCTGCACTTGGTACACACACAGTTAGTTGGGCCCCCTTCTCTGCGTAGCAATATTTTATCACAACCCAAAGAGCATTAGCATACTTTTTCGCCTCCCTTCAGCCCTATCTTCTCTAGACAAACCAAACCAAACTCTTTCTCTTCTTTCCTTCCTTTTTGTTTCTTTGCCTCCACGCAAAAGACTCCTCTCTGCCTTCCTCAGGGCACTGTCCAGTTGGAGTTGTGAAGTGTGGTACTCGACAATGCACAAAATTTCAGAAGTCTTGAGGGGATGAATAAAGTGGAAAAAGAAATACTGACTGCATCTTACTTATGATTCCTCTTTCTATATCTGAGTGTAGTATCTGCCTTCTTTCACAGCAGCACCAAGCCTATGACTCATACTCATCTTTAATCACCAGCTCCATCTCTGCAGAGCTGCTGCTTAAGCAGTTACCTAATATGTATTTGTGTAGTTGCCTATTACTACCTGTATATCATACTTTGCCCTTATCCTTAAGGGGTTATTGGCTATTTATTTTAGGTTCTTGCTGTAATTGGTTGGGAACTTTTTCATTCTAATCCTGCCTTTCAAAGGTTTTGCATTTTTCTCCTCCCCCAGCTTTGATCATCCACAACATCAGAGAGAGCATTGTCTATTCCTGTGTCAGGACCATTAATGGATACATTGGCTTCTGCTTGTCATAGAATCATAGAATCATACAATGGTTTGGGTTGGAAGGGACCTTAAAGATCATCTAGTTCCAATCCCCCCTGCTGTGGGCAGGGACACCCTCCACTAGACCTCGTTGCCCAAAGCCTCATCCAACCTGGTCTTAAACACTTTCAGGGACCAGTCCTGGGACTGGTCTGTAGGGGAATCTATTCAATAAGGCCTTCAAGTCTGATCATGGACCCCTGATAACTACCATTTGAGCACAGTTTTCCAGCAGATTTGCTACTTGTTTAGTCCATATTTTCTTAGCTTTGTCATGAGAGAGTTTTGTGGAGCAATACCAAAGCCTTGCTGAAGTCACTGGTAGGTCATTTCTCTGACTCATTGGTGTTTTTCTAAGAATGCTGTACATATGCATATCCAGTCTCTGGATGGGTGTGCCTTGTAAGCACCTGAGACTGGGAACTTTATCAGTATTAGCAGTATCTACTGGGGTACTCCACTTGAAGCCAAGATAAAGGATAGCATGCATTCATAAGCCTACAGGCTGTTTCAGTCTGAGTTTATGGAGACACTTACTAGACTGCTGTGAAGACAAAAAGGAAAAAGAAAGTGAATTTATACATGGATAAGAAAGTGAATTTATACATGGATAAACATAGAATCATAGAATCATAGAATATCCCGAGTTGGAAAGGACCCATAAGGATTATCGAGTCCAACTCCTGGCTCCACACAGGACCAGCCAAATCAGAGCATATGACTGAGAGTGTTGTCCAGACACTTTCTGAACTCAGTCAAGCTTGGTGCTGTGACCACTTCCCTGGGGAACCTGTTCCAGTGCCCAACCACCCTCTGAGTGAAGAATCTTTTCCTGATATCCAACCTAAACCTCCCCCATCGCAGCTTCATTCCATTCCCACAGGTTCTATCACTGGTCACCAGAGGGAGGAGATCAGCGCCTGCCCCTTCGCTCCCCTCATGAGGAAGCTGTAGGCCGTGATGAGGTCTCCCCTCAGTCTCCTTTTCTCTAGGCTGAACAAACCAAGGCACTTCAGCCTCTCCTCGTATGTCTTCCCCTCTAGACCTTTCACCATCTTTGTTGCCCTCCTTTGGACACTCTCCAATAGTCCTTTTTATACTGTGGTGCCCAAAACTGCATGCAGTACTCAAGGTGAGGCTGCACCAGCGCAGTGTAGAGTGGGACAATCACTTCCCTACATCGGCTAGCAATGCTGTGCTTGATGCACCCCTGGATACGGTTGGCCTTCCTGGCAGCCTGGGCACACTGTTGACTCATAATCAACTTGCTGTCGACCAAGACCCCCAAGTCCCTTTCAACATGGCTGGTCTCCAGCGTCTCATCGCCCAGTCTGTATGTATAGCCAGGGTTGCCCCTTCCCAGGTGCAGAATCTGGCACTTGCTTTTGTTAAACCTCATGCGGCTGGTGATTGCCCAGTTCTCCAATCTGTCCAGATCTCTCTGCAAGGCCTCTCCACCCTTGATGGAATCAACAGCTCCTCCCAATTTAGTGTCATCTGCAGACTCGCTCATGACACCTTCTAGTCCTACATCCAAGTCGTTTATGAAAACATTAAAAAGAACTGGCCCTAAAATGGAGCCCTGGGGAACCCCACTAGTGACTGGCCACCAGCCTGATGTAACCCCATTTACCATAACTCTTTGGGCCCGACCCGTCAGCCAGTTGCTCACCCATCGCACTATGTTTTTGTCAAACTGTATGCTGGACATTTTGTCCAGAGGGATACTGTGAGAGACAGTATTGAAAGCTTTACTGAAATCTAAAAAAATGACATCAACTGGCTTCCCTTGGTCAACTAGATGGGTGACCTTGTCATAAAAGGAAACTAATTTGTTAAACAGGCCCCTCCTCTCATGAACCCATGTTGACTGTGACCAATGACTGCGTTGTCCTTCAAGTGTTTTTTGATAGCTCCCAGCATAATTTTCTCCGTCATTTTACCAGGCACTGAAGTGAGACTGACAGGACTGTAATTACCAGGGTCTTCTTTCTTGCCCTTCTTGAAGATTGGAACAATGTTTTCCAGCTTCCAGTCAACTGGGACCTCTCCAGATTCCCAAGACCATTGAAAAATAATTGAGAGAGGTCTCGCAATGACATCAGCCAGCTCTCTGAGCACCCTAGGATAAGTCTCATCAGGCCCCATGGACTTGTATACATCCAAGTGGAGCAGCAAGTCCTGCACAAGTTCAGCGTCAGCTGGGAGTTTATCGTTACTGCAGTCATGGTCCTCCAACTAAGGGCAACTGGGGTCCCAGAGCCCGTCATCAGTGTTGAAGATGGAGGTGAAGAAGGCATTAAACGTCTCTGCTTTGTCTATGTCCCTGTTTGTAAGGTGACCATTCTCATTGAGTAACGAGCCAATATTCTCTGTGGTCCTCCTTTTGTTATTAACATACTTAAAAAAAGCCCTTTTTATTGTCCCCCACAGTACTGGCCAGCTTCAACTCTAACTGAGCTTTGGCCGCACAAATTTTCTCCCTACAAAGGTGAGCAGCATCCCTGTAGTCCTCCTACATTGCCTGACCCTGCTTCCAGCGGGCATACACTTTCTTTTTCCGCCTAAGCTCTAGAAGATTCCTGTTCAGCCAAGCCAGCCTTCTGCCCCGCCTGCTTGACTTGCGGCATTTTGGAATCACCTGTTCCTGAGCTCTTAGGAGGCCCTTAAAAAGTGACTAGCACTGATGGACCCTGACGCCTTCAAGAGCAGTTTCCCAGGGAACCTGACTGACTAGTTTCCTGAGCAGCCTGAAGTCTGCTCTCCCCATATCCAGGGTTGAAGTTTTGGTAGCAGTTTTCCTCCTATTGCCAAAGATTTTAAATTCTACCACTTCATGGTCACTATGGCCAAGATGGCTATCAGTCGCCACTTCCCTCACAAGACCTTCTCTGCTCACGAGTAACAGATCTAGGAGGGCACCTTTCCTCGTCAGGTCCTTTAATACCTGTACCAGGAAGTTGTCATCGAGGTGTTTCAGGAAACTCCTGGACCTGCTAGTATCAGCTGTGTGGTGTTCCCAGTTGACGTCTGGCAAGTTGAAGTCCCCCATAAGGACAAGGGCAGTTGATCTAGAGGCCTCTCTTAGTTCCTTAAAGAATAATTCATCAGTGGCATCATCCGGGCTGGGTGGTCTATAGTAGATTCCCATGATATCCCCCTTATTTGCTTGTCCCTTAATCCTTACCCAAAGGCTCTCAACTGTGTCATTGCCGACTGACGGCTCCGTACAGTCCAGCCCCTCTGTTACATAGAGCACCCCACCACCACCTCTCTCTTAACATGTCCTTAAGAAGATCACCCACTTGTCAACTCTTTCCTTGGTGACCACAGACAGTGCCTCAGGTATTCACAAGTGCATGGTGGTTTGTTTCAGGTTGCTTTCGGTGAACAGGGATCTCAACACACTCTTGCCTTCTTGCCTAAGGAAATGTCAATGCTGTGAAAGGACACAGGGCTCTGTGAAGGCCTGAAAGGAGCTCCAAGATGCCAGATTTGCCTTTAGCCAAACTAATGGATGACCTTGTGTCCTATGGTCCAGGCAGTTCACCATAGATGAGCAGAATCAATTCCTGCCAAGGTGAACCAGACCTATTCAAACTACCAGACAAAACTTGTCTCCTGATCCAGATGAATCAAAAAGTAGGTCTTCCTGCTATGAAATGTTGGTTATAGGTTCTCTCCCCAGAGAAGATGGTCCCGCACCAACAGCATCTTTACATCCTCAGATCAGAACTGCATCCATAAGATTGTGCTGACAATATACAACTGCCTTTACCTTTCAGAGTATTGGAGGTTGAAGAGAGGTGGAGGTAATTCACAGGTGTCCTGGAAAAAGTATCCAAAAAGCATTCATTAGAAGGCCCAGCTTAATTTTCTGTAGAAGTCCAAGGAAACAGATGAGCTTTGAGTATCTTGGAAAACTGAATACGGCTGTGTTGGGTTTGTGTGGCAAGGTTTTGGTAGCGGGGGGGGCTACAGGGGTGGCTTCTGTGAGAAGCTGCTAGAAGCTTCCCCTGTGTCTGACAGAGCCAATGCCAGCCGGCTCCAAGACAGACCCACCACTGGCCAAGGCCAAGCCAATCAGCGCCTCTGTGATAACATATTTAAGAAAGAGAAAAACAGTTAGAGGGAGCTTTTGCAGCTGGAGAGAGGAGTGAGAAGATGTAAGAAACTCTGGAGACACCAAGGTCAGTGCAGAAGGAGGGGGAGGAGGTGCTCCAGGCGCTGGAGCAGAGATCCTCCTGCAGCCCATGGTGAAGACCATGGTGAAGCAGGCTGTCCCCCTGCAGCCCATGGAGGGAGGATGAGGGGGTGCAGACATTCCACCTGTAGCCCGTGGAGGACCCCGCGCCAGAGCAGGTGGAGGCACCTGAAGGAGGCTGTGACCCCGTGGGAAGCCCGCGCTGGAGCAAGCTCCTGGCAGGACCTGTGGATCCGTGGAGAGAGGAGCCCACGCCAGAGCAGGTTTGCTGGCAGGACTTGTGACCCCGTGGGGGACCCCATGCTGGAGCAGTTTGCTCCTGAAGGTCTGCACCCCATGGAAGAGACCCACGCTGGAGCAGTTCATGAAGGACTGTAGCCCGTGGGAGAGACTCATGTTGGAGAAGTTCATGAAGGACTCCATGCTGGAGCAGAGGAACGATGAGAAGAGTCCTCCCCCGAGGAGGAAGAAGCAGCAGAAACAACGTGTGATGAACTGACCATAACCCCCATTCCCCATCCCCCTGTGCCGCTGAGGGGGGCGGAGGTTGAAGCCGGGAGTGAAGTTGAGCCTGGGAAGATGGGAGGGGTGGGGGGAGGTGTTTTAAGATTTGATTTCTTTTCTCATTCCTCTACTCTGTTTTGCTTAGTAATAAATTAGATGCATTTTCTCTCTAAGTTCAGTCTGTTTTGCTCGCGACGATCATCAGTGAGTGATCTCTCCCTGTCCTTATCTCGACCCATAAGTTTTCGTTATACTTTTTCTCCCCTGTCTAGTGAAGGAGGATAGTGATAGAGCGGCTCTGGTGGGCACCTGGCCCCCAGCCAGGGTCAACCCCCCACAATGGCTGTTGCTGAAACTCTGGGCAGAACAGGCTGAGGTAATTGGCAGTGTATTCAGTATCTGGTTGTTACAGCACTGGGAGGAAAATCTGATGTGTCATGCATAGCCTCAAAATAAATGTCTTCTCTGCACAATAGAGGAAACTAAGTATCCTCAGCTTCTTCATCCAGAGTATCATAAGTCTGGTCAACACTTGGATAGGGCAGCATCAAGAGACGTTCCTCACTGCTCTAGGGGCTAAAACGCTGAAATTTGTAGGCTAGCCCTTTCCTAGGGCCCCCAAAGGCTATGGGCCTGCAGGTCTTATGAGTAAGGGCCTCCACCCCAACAGAGAAGGAAGAATAAATCATGACAGGGAGAAATGTGAAGAAGACTGGCATGGCATACCGATTAATTTGCCACTACAGAAGAACAGACCCTGTTATATTCCTGAGAAATTGGCATAGTGCGGAATTATTTGCAGAGTCAAATAACACATGCCAGCAAGAAACAGGCAGAATCATACTTGAACTGGATCCCAGATGAGCTGTAGATTACGTCTGTCCCTGACAACTCAGGAAAGACAAGTCCTGACCAGAATCACATTCAGATTTGCCTCTGTGAAGTCCAGGGACTAGACTGTCTTTAGCTTTCTGACTGTTCTCCAAGAGATCTGAAGAGTTGGTGAGCTCCAAAATGACTCTGCAGGGAGGTATCACCCTGTTGAACCTAAGCAGCTATTTTAGTTGACATTGGCAAGGGGCATGGGGAACATGCTCCCCATTAGGATCTATTTTGCCTACATTCCCCATGTTTTAATGTTGTAGAGGGTTACTTGTCCTTAAGCTTTAGCTTGGTTCCTTGAGCCAATGTTTTTGGCTCTGTGAGCATCTCTGAGAGCTGGAATACTGATGATGAACTTCACTAGTGGCCATTTGAGGCCAGAAAATCTGGAGCAGGGTTGTACTGTGCCAGAGTTAAACTTGAAGACCTCTTATCCGGTTACCATTTGGCCAATGGGCAAGTCCTTGTATCATCCTAAAAGGCAGTCTCTTTGCTAATACTGCTAAATAAAACTGGGCCAGGACTTGTTCTTTTGCCTTAAGGACAGATGGTGTGGGACAGTTTGCATCCACTGGCCTAAACTCCTTCATTCCCACCCATACTTCCTATAGGGAACAGTTTCAGACTGAGCCTGGGGAATTGTCTGGGGACTGCCAAGTGACACAGGTCGAAGCCATGCCAGGCAGTATGCCAGCAGTTAAACAGCTGGTATGGTTGCAGGTGAAGTGCTCAAGCCTGGATCCAGACCCTGTTTAGTTCACTAGTATAGATGTCATCTTTTGTGCTGATACGGCCTGGGTTTGAAATGCAAAGCCCAAGGCTCTGTTAAGACACAGAAAATTTTAATGAGGAAAAATTTCTGCAGACTTTCTTCCCCAGAGTTTTCTGTTGCATACTGGTTTTGAATCCCAGGGTTAAACTCTTGATAGTGTTGAAGGTTTAACTGTAGCAAATGGGTTGTATGTCTAAACCACGCATCCCAGAGGATGCCCACACAGCCTCCTGCTCTGGGTGTGGTCACCAAGTCCGGACTTCAAAGGAAACTTCAAAAACCAGACTGTGTCCTTATGCACTAGGGCTCAGGGCAGACTGGAGGCTCAGCAGCTCCAGGGGTTTGAATATCAAAGATTAAATAAAAATACCTCTCCTTTATCAGGGAGAAAGGTGCCAAAGTGGGGAGAATGAATGAAAGGGGTAAGTCAAGCTAACATCCAAGTTGAAGATCTGAGGGTAGATCAAAGAAGGCTTCAGTCATAAAAAGACCTCCATCTAGATATAAAAGGTGATCTGAGGGTGCATGGGCAATGACAAAACTATACATTATGCATGGTCGTGGCCTGACAGGGCAGAGGCAGGGCACGCACTTGCGTGATGATGATTAGGCTAGAGAAGACTATGGCCAAGAGATGTGGTGCCTGTTCAGTTTGAATGGATCTGTGGACAATTGCTACAAGAAATGTGAAGTCAGCGCTCTTTTATTACCAACAAGGTCGCTTGCTGTTTTTCAGAAATAGATTAAATGCATCTGACATTACATGTTCTTGACAGGTATGTGCTGACTACTGCTCATCTTTTTTTTTGTTTTGTTTTTTTGTTATGTTCTTATTTTTCCCAGTATTTTTCTGAGAACTGAAGCTTTGCAGACTGGTCTATAATTCCCTGAGAGCTTCTTGCCTCCCTTTCTGAATATATTCAAAAGTGTGTGTATATCTCTTCCAGTCCTCTGAAACATCACCATCCTCCTTGAGTGCCCAAAGACAGTGACTACTGGATCTGCAGTTGCTTCTGCTGGCTCCTAACAACTCTAGGATGAATTGCAGAAGATTTGAAAACACCTCATTTTCTATGTATTCTGCAACTTATTCTTTGCCTATTCAGGCTTCAGCATTTACTGTAGTCATCCATGTTAAGTGTGGTAGTGTTCAGACACCAGGTGAAAGCCTCAGTGAAGACAAAAGCAAAATCACATTAAATATTATTGAACCCTTTGTTCCAATCTGTACTCAGTAAGAAAATCATGTACATTAACAAAAAGAGGAGCAGTTTATAAAAGTAATAATAAAGGGAAGGTGGGGGAAGATCTGGTGTGGATGGAAGATTTGAACCTTGCAGTGACTAGCCTCCTCCAGAGTTGATAAAGTTTGTTAATGAACCCCTAACTGAAATGGTAATAATTTCTTTTGTATAGTCATGAGGAATTCTTGAGCTATCAAGAATCAAATCAAAGCAAGTTGAGAGCAATGAAAGCTTTCAAAAGACACAGTAAGAGCGGTGCTAGTGACTGCTGTGTTTGACAAACCTAATCACACTCAGGAGAAAAGCAACAGAAAAATACTAAAGCAAGAGTTTCTCTCTGTAGCAGACAGCCATGAACTTTGAAAGAGCACCTCATGCTGTATGAAATCAATTGCATATCTTATGGTAGTATGAACACAGGGAGCAAAGAGAGCACAGAATTCATCTGGATTCATAAGAGGGCTGATTATCTGAAAAAAAATGTGCAAGACAGGAATGTGGAAGATCAGCTCAACAACTGTAAGACATCTTTCAGTTTCAGTTTCCCTCTTTCGGCCTCTCTGGTTTCTTCTATCCATCAGCTGCACAGCAGAGAGGTTCTCTTTCCCTTTGGCTTGTCCAACCTTTTATTTTCTCTGCAGCTCCCACTGAACGACACCCCTTTCCTCCCTTGCCTTGACTCATCCAGCACCTTCCTTCTGCTGCCCCACAATGTTTCTGACCAGCTGAGTGGTTCTTTGCCCTGGCCCATTTCTGAAATCTAATGAGTGATTTGAGGGCTCTGTGGGGAGGCAGTAGGTAACCAAGCTGTTTCCCACCTGGAGGGGCTGCAGTCAATACAGACAGAAACACTGATGTGCTGGGCAGGGCAGGACCAGGGTCTTGATCCCAAAGGGCAATGCAAACCCTTCCTCAACCAAGATGCTTCAAACTAGCAGTGCAAGCAGCCTGCCTGCCAAGCACAAAGCCAAGTAGAGAGGGGTGGCTGGAAATGCTTGGCACAAGGTGGACCCCAAATGTCACCTGCCCCAGAACTGTCTCACTTCAGTCCTCCTGGGCTCCTTCTCCCATGTCCCTTCTGGTGAAAAAGGAGCCCAGATAAGGTGGTTCTGCTCCTCTCAGTAGCTGGGGACAAGTGCATTCGCTCAGGAAATGTGAATGGCAGTCCCTGTAGGTCAAACCCATGTCCATCAGTGAGATGCCCATCGCAGGACTGGGCTGGACAAGCAGAAGAGGCCACCTCTGCCCCCCATGGAGGTGCAGCACTACCATACAGGTAGGCTGAGAAATGAGGTTTGGGGAAGGTCAGCAGTAGTTGAGTTGGTGGGGACACAGAGAGGGGACACCAGGGCAGGCACACTCCCACCCTTCTCCCAGCACCAATGGCTGGGGCTGCTACTGACGCACTGCTGCTGCCTTTTCTCAAAGCTTATTGAAAAGAAGGAAATGGCATGAGAACAGCTGTGAATTTTACCTTCTTGCCAACATGTTTGGTGTCTTGCATTCAGAGGTAAACCTGACATTTCAAATTACCATTCAGTGTGTGAACCTGTTCCACATGCAAAGATAAAAATAAAACCTGTGTTGAAACATGGGGCTAACACTGGGCAGCTCCATTGTCCATACAAATAGAAAGTGTTTTCAGGGTGAGTTGGCCTCCAGAGCAGTGTGGGACCTGCCACATACCCCACATCATTGCTCACAGATCCAGGTACCAGCTCACGTGCAGGGGCAGTAGCATGTCCTTGGAGGACTGCTAAAATGAACACCTCAAAGGTAAAGGCAGGAGCTGGCCTGCAGGCTATCTGTTTGTCCTGATTACATATTCAGAAGTCCTATATGTGGTGTCTTTCCTTTGTAGATCCAAAAGTTATTTAGCAAAGTGATCATCTTTACTCTTGTTTCATATATGGAAATGCAGAGGGTGAAAGTTTAGGTAACATGTTTATGTCAACATAGGAATTGCTGGAAAAGATGAGAAACAGCTCGGTGCTCCCTTGCACCCAGTCCCACCTCTAGAGAATGCCCACAGCTGGTGACTGCTTCCAAGGGCAGGATTTGGCTGAGCAGCTCTGCCCTGTCTTGCCTTCAAGTTAGATTTGGATCAACATGGTTGTGCCAAAAGAAATCGCTGTCTTTGAAGACATTCTTTCAAAGGAACATGAAGCAAATCTGTTTTACATAAAAAGGTCTAGCTAAATAAAACCATTCCAAGTGTCTATGTCTGCTTATCTCCCTTCAACTGTGATGGAAAGAAGGCCTCAGCTGGTAACTGTTGAGAGTCCATGAGAAGCTGTAAGGAGTAGAGGAAAGGTAGAGACCCCAGGACGGGACTTCCTACTACCTGTGCTGACGTTACTAATGGTTATATTTGGCTTTGGCCAGTGTAGTACTGCCTCCTCCCTCTGCCAGATCTGTTTGCAGTCACCATGAGCATCTGCTCCTTTGCGGTTCAGGTGGGGCAGCCATCCCCTGTGCCCCATCTCACCGGCTCCCTCTGGGACTGCTGAGGTTTGAAAGGGAAGCATCTGCAAGGCATTAGCATCGCCTTGCTCCGACTCACAAGTAAATCAGCACAAGTGATCAAACCCCCACTGATTTAAGAAAAGAGTGGTTGCTTCGTCTTTCCAGCACTGGTGTGCAGGAAGACACCTGTGCTCTGGTTAAACTAAGCCGGGGCAGACAGGCAGAAAGGAAGGAAGGAACAGGAGACAACTGCGTTTGCAGCTGCCAGGTGGGCTGACTTTAGCTTACATTCATTTCAAGTTATTTTTAGTTACATACACATTCCCGGGCCAGGGGTGTTCATAAAACGGGAGTTTAATAAGTATGAAGAACAAACCCAAATGGCTGCTGCTTTCATAACCCCCAACACAGTTGAGACTCATCAGAGCCCAGGGTCTTCTGCTGTGTCAGCTCCATCCCCACCAGTCCCCCATGTCCTCAGCCCTCCAAAGCCACAATTAAAGCCATCTCTGACGCTCCTCTGGGAGTGCTGCAATTTTCCCAGGGACAAGGTGGCCCAGGTTTATGTCTCTGTGTTGATGTTTGTTAACATACACTTTACATAGCATTAACAGCCTAAATTTACCATGTAAATCAATAAACAAAGGTTGAGCCAAGACCTTCCCTTGGAGCTGTGGGTCTGATGTCTGGAGTGAGCCTACATTCCCCATTGCTTTTAAGGTTATCAGAAAATCTCTGGGCTTTCTTCTGCTGCAATTCTTTTAAATGTTGGCATTTAGGAGTTTCAGTTGTACAAAAACCACCCCCCAATATAAAGCTGTTTGGAGGAGGTCACGCAGCATGCAGAGTTGGCAAAGAGAAGTCTAAAGCAGAGTACCCAAGGGCTAATTAAATGGGGCCCTGACCATTAAAGACATTGTTGTCAAAACAACAGTAAATGTTATTTGTACTTTTATGAAGAAGTAATTCATATAATCTGTTTAAATTGTCTCATTATAAATGATTATTTATCACCTGTTTACATAGCATTTTTTTTTTTCTTAAGAAGACAGTCTGCCTTTGAGCAAACAGATAAAACTCATTTGTTGAGTAATTGTAAATCACCCTTCCACCATCCTTCTTTCTCCTGTTACAGAGATCCCAACTGTCCTCTTAGTTATTAATAGATGTTTGCTGGCTACTTGCAGTGCCACAGAAATCATAGAGATATAAAATGCACTGTAAATTACAAAGTCTCTCCCTTAGCCATAAATGGGCAATAATCTATTCGTGGTAACATCTGCATAAAGTGGCTTTCAGGAGGTTTTTTTTTTACAGATTCCTCATCATATTTACACATTGAGTGCAGACAAATATTAACCAGACCTCACTTCAGCAACGAGAGCATGCCGAGCTCTTAGCCAGTGCCAGCCAAATCCCGCTGCGGGCAGGCTCGGCATCAGCCGGGGCAGCGGTCATGGTGAGAGGGGTGGCACTGAGCTCCACTGAACAGGGATGGTGCTGGGAGCCAGGGAGTTCAAACCTTCATACCACCAAATGGAACAACTGGCCAAGAGCTTGTTCTCCCTCCTCAGCCTCAGCCCTGGGTGTGGAGTTTGCAGCTGGGATAAAGGGAAGTCTGCGGCAGAGTCGGTGAATGATGGGGAAGCTTTGGCACCAAGCACATGCACCTTAGCAGGGCTGGAAAGGAACAGCAACACACATGGCGAGATGCTTGGCAGGTCTACATAAACCTGTCCAAAGCAACCCATGGAATACACCATGCTTGAAGAGCAACAGCTGTGTTGGGGAATGTGGATGGAGCTTGCAGGGATGGTGTGAGGTCTCCAGCACTGGCTGGAGGGGCTCTTTGGCAAGCGGGGCTGCTAGTGTGTTCTCTGGGGACTGGGACCTCTTTCCTGGGGGAACAGACAGCCACGCAGAGGAGTGACTCCTGCTTCCCCACCGGGCAGACTGCCTGCTGCCTGTGCAAGGGGCTCTACAGCTTCAGAGCAGGGAGGAAGGCAGGGCACAGAGCAAGATCTAGGATCTCCTTTCATTTCTTCTTTTCTGAGCACCACATTTAGAGACCAACATATATATTTGCTGCCCCAAAGCACCATGAGCTCAGCAAAGAACCCATGGCCTTGCTAATATGAGTTGCTCAGGGGGAGACACCAAGCCTCATCAACCAAGCGTGCAGCTAGGCGCCGTTTCATCTCCTCCATACGTTGCCCACTGTATCACTCCAGCCACCTCCCACTGGACTCAGCATGAAAGCGGTGAGGGAATCCTGTGCCTCTTCCAGGATGACTGCTTATGTTAGATCATCCCAAATAATTATGTTGCTTTAGAAAAGATCAGCCCATCAAAAACAAATGTTACCTGTTTGCCTGGTCTTCAAACATTATGCCAGGCTCAGGCCACATAGTCACTCTCTTCTCACTTGCTTTGTGCCCCAATTCTGCAGACTGGCTTTTGGCTGCCGGCAGGGAGGGAAAGCTACCCCTGAACACCACCCTGCAGCATCCGCTTGTGACTGATGGAGGAATTTAATTACAAATCACAGCCTGAACTGGGCAACCAGTGGGTGTGAACCTGACTATCTCCCTCCAGAGAGGAAAACAGCCCAGGAGGTGACACGCACCAGTCCCCACTGGTGGGACTTCATGCCTTGCACAAAGCGTGGTGGGCAGAGGGCTCACCAGCCCAGCGCTCTAGGGAGTCACCAGAGAGCAGTGGGGTCAAATTCCTGTTGGCAGGAGTGAAACACGGCTCCTCCGCATGTGGTCTGTGCTCTCCCGCGGGGGATGGCGAGGCTCCAGCTCCCACAGCAGCAGCAGGAGGAAAAATTTGCTGCTTTGTTCCTCCAGCATTCTTTATGAAGACCTGAAATCAGATATTTTTCTTCTCATCAGATGCAAAGAATTTTGTTCCTGCTCTTGTTCTTTCACCAGGGATGGAGGGGGAAAAAAAAAAAAAAAAGGATATGGGAAAAGATAAGCTTTCTTTGGGACCACGCTGCTTGTTCTTTTAGGAATTTTTAAAAATTTTGGCCACTGACACATAAATCAATTCTTCCTATAGGCTCTATGTGCTCCTGAGGGCTATGCATCAGCACGCACCCATCACCTGGATAACAAGATCAGCCGCTTAATTTAATCAAATTGACAGAAATGGGCACATTCCAACACAAAGGGAGAAGGCTTTGTGTGAGGACGCATTACCAAACCCTCTCCTGCCCCATTCCCAGTGCAATCCACCACTCCCAGCTGTAATTCTGTAGCTCGGTGTCTGCACTCCCCCCTTGCCCTTTTTCTCAGCCTCTCACTAACCATTTTTTCCCCGGGTTTCTTTCCTTCTCCCTGGGAGCCTAGAAGGCTTTAGCTGCCTGCCCAGCTCCACCTCCTTTTCTGCTTGCTGCTTGCTCTCCCTCCTCCCCCTCATCTCCAGGCTTCTCAAAACCTCAAGGCTTCTGCTTCCAGTATTTTGATTTCCTTTTCTTCCTCTTACCAGCTTCTCCCTCCCTGGGGCATTGAAGCAGCCCCTTCACCTCTTTCTTAAGAACAAGAGTTGCTTTTTCATTTGTCCTTACTTCTCCCTCGCCTTCAACAGCCAGGTGTGTCCTTTGCTCATTGAGATTTTCTTCCTGTTTTTTCTTTTGTCTTCTCCTTCAGGGTTATCTTTGATGGAGGTGCTATTCTGCTTTTCTTTCATAGCCGTTTATTTAAATCCTTTTCCCCAGTTATTACTATCTCATCTGCACCAACAACTGTGAGTGAGCAGCCAGACCCACATCTTTTCCTTGCTCCCCTCTCCTGCAAGGTCTCCTGATATCTCAAAACTGAATAATATTTTTCCTCCTTCCCCCTTTCTCCATGGCTCTTAAAACTCCAGTAAAATCTCCGTCATTACAGCTTTTAACCTGGAGCTTATTTCTGTCTCCTCCACCACCCTCTCTCTGCTCAAACAAAGGCCATTCCATGATTGCACTAATACTTCTGTAAATTCCTGGTAATTATCCTGTTTACTCATCCTTGCTGCTCAGGCAGTGTTTCCTTCTCGTTCAGAATAATTGTACATCCTCCTGCCTGACTGCTCATCTCCTGTCTTTGACCACAGCTCTTCCCACTCAAAATCCTGCTCTGGATTTACCTTCCATGTCATGATCATAGCTCCTGCCCTCATCTGCAGAGCAGTCCCCATTACTCTGTATGCTACAGCCACTGCGCTTGCCAGAGTGCTCAGCCCTGGCACAGAGCTGTGCTCAGGGGTCCAGGCATCCCTTTTCTGTGTTACAATGCATTTGTAGACAGTCTAGCATAAACACAGGGAAAACTCTGTTTATATTTGCAGAGAGGGATGTATAGTCAAATCTCTCTTTTATCATATCACCTTCTCTTCCATATGTAAATTTAGATAAATGGAGTTTATGGGTTCTTAATTAACACTGAGGTTGAATGTTTGCAGCTTTCCCTTGAGGAATTTTACTGAGAGATAAATCTCCAGATATCAGAAAGGGAGTGTTAGTTTATATCTCACATCCTTTTATAAACACGGTTTTCACACTGCTTCCTCCAACTATCCCAAGGCAGGATACAATACACAGGCTCCGTAACACTGGCAGCTTAAAAGGAGAGTGTGGTTGTTGTTGACCTTGGATACCGGAGTCAGACTTGCTGCAGAAGAGGCAGGGCACGGGCAGCGGTACCTGCACCGCTTCGGGGAGGGCTCCTTCCCAAGCTGTGGAGATGCTCCAGCCTCGTGCTGCATCCTTGGGGACCACCGGTCGGGGTGCAAAGGAAGGGCTGGTCTTGTGCAGCCACAGCACCTGGACCCGTCAGGGAGAGCGAGCCAACGCAGTCCACAGCCATGGCTCCCCGGGGGCTCTGGGGGCAGCTGAGGACAGCTGGAGACAACACCTCCTTAGC
This sequence comes from Balearica regulorum gibbericeps, assembly GCF_011004875.1. Taxonomy (NCBI): domain Eukaryota; kingdom Metazoa; phylum Chordata; class Aves; order Gruiformes; family Gruidae; genus Balearica; species Balearica regulorum. Next base: position 15,685,993 of record NC_046184.1, read on the forward strand.
TGACATACAGTCTCGCAAAGAGAAGACAGGAGAAATTGGGAATGAAATATAGAAATTAATTTCTAACCTGGAAATATCAAGGCAGACTTTTTTTTTTATCTTCCACTAGTAGCAGATGCGCCCAGATACGACGACGCTTCAACAAACTAGCTGCCACCTCTGAGAGCTTTGGAAATACTAGTAGTAATTAAAAATGTATTTGAACTATATCTTTGCAATTTATAGCTGAAGTGCTTTTGAAATGTGGAATGAACAACAATAAATGCAGATTTCCCTGCAGGGAAAAAGTCTCTTTATCAAGGGATGACTAGCACATTTGATGTTTCAGATTCCTCTTTTTAAAATGCCCAGTTGGGAAATTTGACCAGATTGCTCCATAAAACCAAATTAGTTCATCCACTTCAGGTAGAATTAATCTAACCGCATACTTGAGCATGAGAATAAAATCTAATTTGGAACAAATATATCTCTCTAACCTTTACAGTAATTGTAAAGAATGAAAATAGATGGTAATTAATTTTAATAGTTTAGCATACAAAATCAGCATCATTACATTTCAAAATTTAAAAATATGCATTTTGAAACCTTATGCATAGGCTTACAAAAAATACCCACTATCCTCTTGACACTGACTGTCCCCTCTCTCCACTGCAGTTGCCTGAATACTCTCTGTGACTTGCTTGCACCTACTTAACCAAGGTGTTAGTGCTTTTATACGGTCTCTGGAATGACAGATCAGTTCTCCTCCAGGGATCTCTTACAATACTGAGGTCTTGATAGCGCTCCTAATTCTCAGTTTCCCAACCTCTCTTTATGCTATTTTACTACCACTTCAGCACAGAAACTCAAGCCTGCTGACATCCTGTGTGAAGGAAACGCACTGCTGATCAACACATCAAGAAAGACAGAGCAACACAGGTACTTAAGGCAGCCTCTTGGGGTTTAAGTTACCTTTTATTGCTGGCGTTAAAAAAAAAAACCAGGCAAAATTAATCAACAAATCATGCAAATCTGATCTAGAGTGAAATGCAAACCCAATCTTAGATTTCATGCATTTAAATTAGGAGGAGAAACCCCACTCCCCTGCAATAGATGTGGCATTTGAAAGGATCGCTGGAACATCTGCCTTGTAGCACAGTAGGCATCGGAGCCCACAAAACATTGCTACCGCCCAATAGCAAACATACACCCCGGAGCTGAAAAACCAAAAGCCACATCCCTAATGAGCCAGAGGAAGTGAGCACAAAGACGAAAGGCATCACCAGCATCCCAGACCCCTGCAATGCTGAACAATGCCGCCTTTGTTACGAGTTGCTGGTTCAACCCTGCTTACACTGAATTCAGAGGGATTTTCGTCACTGATTTTGGTAGAAGAACAGAGTTCTGTGCAGAGTGGAATCAAAATTGTCCTCCTTCATACCCAGGAACCATGGCTGTGTTGTGGTTAAGATAACAGTTAGAAAATGAAGACAATTAAATCCTTGCAAAAGCATGCTCAAGTCTAGCTCTTGTCTCTAGAAGCAGACATTTTTCTTAAGGAGGAGAAGCACAATATGCCAGGCAAAAAAACCTCCAGATCCCGAAAATCTTGTGCTTTATCTAACCAGAAGACTTTAAACCAAATAAACATTAGAATTGTCTTCTTTTTTAAGAGGTTGGAATTCATATGGTCCACAGTTCTAAAGGTTATGCATGCACTTTTTTCCCTCTTTTAATGAAATTTTTGTCTCACATAATAATAGAACTCTTGGTGCTACAATGTGAAAAAATACTTTGAGGTGCAAGATGGTATTACCAGAGGTAGCAACATGATGACCACCCACACAGACCTGCTCATTAGGTGCTCTGTGGTTCATCAAAAACACTGAACGCCATGATTTCCTTGGATAATTGGAGTTCCTAGTGAGATTTCAAGAAAGTCTTCTCTCTCACCAGTCCCTCACCACATCTTGGAGTTTGTTGGTATATAACAATTTGAGTTTTGAGTTTCTGTGCTGAAACAAAAAAACCCAAACCAATATTTTTTTTCTAAAATGAATAAAAATTTCTCCTGGAATGAAACACAGACCCTACTTCCAAGAACTGCACTTTTTTCCAGAAAGGGGAAAAGATCACTAGGGACTTGCTCCAAGGAGTCTTATCCTTTGCACATCCAATGAAAGGAATCCAAATCTAAAAATACTTCCCATTAGAGCCTAATTTGTGTGAGGTATTTGTTGCCAAGAATCCTCAGACTCTGTGCATCCACTTTATTGTTCTTGGCACAGAGGGCACTTCCATTCTGTTGCTATTGTTATTTGAGCAGTCTGAAACAAGACATAAAGTAATACGAAGTTTATCTCTATGTTAATTCTCCCCAGCAAAGCTGTTGCCATAGCAAGGTTATACATGGATTTCAATGGGCGCACACAAATTGAAATTTATCAGCTTTTAAAGTCACTTCAGCATGTTTACACGTCCTGTGTCTGCCTTCTGGATTCCTTGAAAACTCTGGGAATTTCACAGTCATTTTCTGTATGTAAAAATGTTTCTCTGATTACATAAGAAAATAAGAGATTAATTCACTACTTTCTAATAGAGAAGAAAGACTGAAAATGACAATGCATAACATCTTGTCAAATGTGTAAAAAATCCAAAAGTTAATTTTTTTTTACCCATTTGTAGCATTAATTTCTTAAAACAGTATGTTATTTTCAAAGAAAAGAAGCACCATGACTTGTAATTGAATGATACTCGATTAAGGAGGTGCTACAGTCACCACATATCAAATACATATATATCTATCACTATTCTTCACCAACCATTTGAGTCAAAACATTTCTCACATAATAACAGTTCTACAATGTGTTTTGTGTGTGTGCCGATATGTGAAATATATACTGAAGTTTTTTAGGCTTTGAGTATATGAAAAAATTTCAATTTTAACCTTTTCAATTTAAAAAAAAAATTTAGAGGGGCATTTTATCCAATTTTGAATGCTTTATAATTAAAATTTCAAAATCTCAAAACAGCAAATGGAAGAAGACACATGGTTAGATTTGAGATGATTGTATACTTACAAAATAAAATATTGACAAGCTCCTAAAATACTTTTAGGCAATGTGGACTGTTAGTGTTTCAACTATAGCAAAAGACTGTGAAAAGCTTTGTGAACAAATATTTACTAAAAGGTATTGGGGTTTCTACTCTCTAGTTCACAAAACCAAGAAATTCATTCTTGTTCAATCTTGTGTCCAAGCCTCCCACTGCACAATGATTCATCTTCCCTGAAGTTAAGAAAACAGAAGAATTCTCCCACCAAAAAAACCAAACATAAATTCTGAAGATAAATTATATTTCTCTGGAACTTTGAGTTTGCAGGGAAGGAACGCTGTGGATTAAAAGTGAGTGGGAGAGCGATGACTGGCCCCTTCTTCTCCAAGATTTATGGAGGATATAAACATGGACACACCATAAATTAAACAAGGTGAGTTTTCTCTCCCAGTTTCTGCCATATTTTTTTTCTTTTAGATTAGAAACTCTTTCCTCATCTTGCTAAGGGATTCCCGAAACACAGATCACACAAATGTCTGAGTGCCAAATACAATACTGTCTCATAGGATTATCATCACTGCAGCCTGCCTTTCACCGCCCTGAGCACTGGCAGATACTCTACTGTTGTGGTTCTTTTCCTGTGGTTTTATTTTCTTTGTTCCAGGTTATTGCATCCAAAACCATATTCTTGAAGGGCAGATTTGGCTCTGTCATATCTAGTAATGGCTTCCTGGTAAGGCATTACATAGGTGAGGGCCAGCGACCAAGGACACCTTGTCTCCGGTGCTGAGGAACTTGGCCTTGGACAGAGGGAGATGATGTACATTAGCAGGCAGCGGGGGTCAAACCATGGGGAAGGGCAAGGACTGGAAATCAAGACAGAAAAGAACAATGGTGCTGTTTGATGTCACCAGTGCACAAATCCATCATGTCGCTATTTTGTTTAAATTGGCTGAGATGTGTAGTCAAGTCTTTTGATAATAAATTATGGGAAAGCACTGTCGTAACCACGAACCCTTCCTCTCCATCTCCTTGCAATGCCCCCAAGCCCCAGAGCTTGTGTGGTGACCACAGTGGCTTCCCCATGTTTAGCTCAGAAAGATACGATAAGCACTTAGATCAGGTGAACATGTCATGCCTCCTTCCTGAGCCAGTGCCACCCGTGGATGTCATGCTGGCATTTCTCTGCAGACAGAAGGCAACGCATCACACTGAGAGCCCCTAAATTCATCACAAGTGTGAAAAAGGAAAAGGCATAAAAAAAGCACAACGTAAGCCTGTAGAAAGCTGGGTAACTACAGACTGACAGCTAAGGAGGATGCAAGAGCAATGAATGATTCAGTGATACATCTTTTGAAGAACAGTCTTTAGGAGGGTGGTAACACCCAGAAAACCTCCTGAACAAATCACAGTGCTGCCTTGGCTGGAAGGAGTCTGGCAACTGAGGGACTCAAGAGACATATGCACACAAGCGCCAAACCAAGAAAGAGGACAGTCCCACAGGCTACTTTTGTTTTTCTCTTTCTGAACCTATGGAGATAGGGCTCATCAAAACTGCATTTGCATGGAATGACATGGACAAGGCCAAAATTGCTATACGTTAAGGGGCAGACTTTTGGAAGAAAAGGAAGAGGACGTGGAATGTGCTGTCTCTGTTGTATTCTGCACCCTGTCTACCACTGTCTGGCTGGTGGGCAGCGGGTGATTCCCATGACCGTGTTCTGAGAGGGGCAGACAAGAAGAAAATATATATCCAAATTGCTGTTTCTAAAATCCCAGATAAAACAACAGATTGGAAAAAGTCTGCAGGATAGGAGGAAAAGCTGTTTGTCTGGGGATGCTTCGTGACCCCAGTATAAACATGTTGGGTTTGGGTAATAAGCAAAGGATCAGATTTAAGGTAAAACCAAAGGAGACTGGAATTGGCAGTTTCAACAGAGAGAGGCTTTGGAGTGGCCACCATCACAGAACGACTTGGGGGGAGGGACAAGGGTGCTGAGTGCCAACCCATTAGTCCAACCTTAAACCCAGCTCTGCAATGCTTGAAATGGAGCCTCCAGCTAGGACAGGAGAAGGGATCCCAGATGAGAGATATTAAGCCACTAAAAATGTCCCTGGACATTTAGGATATGCAGGTTTGATGCTTAGACTTGCATTTACTCAAAAAGTTTGCTTCCAGTTTGAAATTAGATGCCAAGACCTCGGCTGATGCTGGAAGTGAGGTCAGGGAAGATGAAAAACATATAAGTATACTCTGTGTTAGGAAGCAATATGTCCTACAAAGCCATGCACCCATGCTGTGGGGTGCCTCATGTCATCTTGCCAGGACTAGAGTGGGAGAAGTTTTGGCCAAGTTCAGAGGTAACGCTGCAACCAGCATCCCTCCAGCTAGGGGCAGGCAGCAGAGGCACATGGCAGTGGAGAAGGAGCCAGTCAAACCTCCGAGCGCCTCACCCGTCTGCCTCTGGGATGTCCCAGGATTTCTGTACCTAGGCTTCACACCTTCTGCACAACACCGAGATGGGCACAGGTTAACTTGCAGAGATCAAAATGTTCACGTATGAGAGTAGAAGGTTGACAATTTAACTTAGCGTATCCATAGTTCCCATGTTATAAACTCAAACTTTAAAACGTTGATCTGTCAGTGTGCCTCAGTTTTCACGCTTGGTTTTAATACATATCAACCTGAAATGGGAGTTATGTCACTTCAATATTTTAAGTCCTACTTTAGTTATAAGGGTCTCCAGCAGTGCTCAGAAACCCAGTGTGTTCCAACAGCTATCTTTAAATCCTTTGAATTATTAGAAACTATGCCTAAGCAACAGGGCTCTGGTTTTCTTGTAGAAGCAGACTACGGGAGGCAAGAACTAAAAAGTTCCTGGGAAAGCCACACACGAGCAACACAATCTCCTCGTAACGCAGCCTTCCAGCAGCTCTCTCATCACATTAGACAGTGAGTTTTGGTCTTTTTGGTCTGTGACCTATAAACTGGCCAAAACTTTCTCACAAGACACACTGCAGCCAGTACTTTATGGATGCAAGCTCTGCGGGATATGAGTCCTGGGGCAACATTTGCCTATTCTGCAAGAGGTGAAACAACAACCAAAAAAATAGACAGATTGGAAAACCAAAAATTGTTACTCTCTATTTCTGGTAATTTTATTCTCAGACCATATAGATACATTCAAAGATAATCAGTTTATCATAGAATTGTACTCTTTTGGTTTATTTGTTCCGCTGCTCAGTGCTTTTTTCTTGAGAACATCTCTCTAGGATCCATCCCTAGAAACCAGTGAGTTATTTTTATCTCTGAGCTAGACAAAATAATTCTGCTGAGGGAAAATGAGGATGGCTGAGCAGCTGGTTAACAGAAGGCAGGAGAGATGGGGCTCACACCATACGCTCGCAGGTACCAGCGTGGGGAAGGACTGGGTTATGGCAGGTGTCTGGAAAACCCTCTGCACCAGGGCCAGCCAAGCTGAAAAATCACTGGCCACATCTGTGGTCTGCAAAAGTGGCGGAGTGGGGACTGACCTGTGCAGGAATGTAAAGGACACTGGAGCTTCCTAAGCAAACAAGAAATACTACTTTATCCTCTCCCACTCTTTGAAAGGACAAAAATTAGACTAACAGAAAATGGTTGCCACTAGTAACAAGGTGTTTTAACATGCTGATGGTTTCAATAGTAGTGAGAGCTGGTGAGCACAGTTTTATGGGGACGTATATTCTGTCTGGGAGGCAGCCACAGCCCTGGTGTCAGTTCTGTGGGATTTGGAAAGGTGAAGGGAAAGCTCCTGCCTTCAGCCGCTTTGTAGAGAAAATTTGCATTTATCACCTCCTCCCCCATTTTGAGCTCCACCTCACCAGAAAGGGGAAGTGTGAAGGAGGGAAGAGGAGGCTGAAACAGCAAGGGGTGGATGGGTGGAGGAATGGTGCTGTGGTCACTCCAGCAAAGCCAACAGGGCAAGGACTGGAAAACTCAGGAATGTCCTTCCTGGCGGTATGAAAGGTGTCAGCCTGCCTTTCGCTGGAGGGAGCAGCCAAGTGTTCCTCCTTCTGGGGACGAGACCATGAGCTGGTTCCTGCCCATTCCCTCCCTTATGGCTGCCCAGGATGCCGGGGCCAGGCCCTCCCTCATCCCCAGGGCCAAATTCAAACCCATTTTCAAAAAGCTCTTCCCAGGCATCTGTGCCAAAAAGCAGTCATGCACTCAGGAAATATTTCAGTCCTTATAAAGAAGGCAAGCCAGAGGGTACAGCCAGGTTTCTTGTCTTTACCCCTGTCTCTCAGTAGCTTCCCTCAAACTATTTTGTCTTGTTTCTGCATGGTTCTGTGGTCTGCTGGGCCCCATAGCTATGTACGGTCTGTTAATACACCCTTGTACAATTTGAGATTCCTTTTAGCTGCAGCTGTGGGATTTACTTTGCCTGATCTTGTACTGAGATCCTGATGTGTTCACACATCCAGAAGATGAGCTCTGATACACAGACCTAGAGGAAATAGTTATTTTATGAGTGATGGGGTCACCCTGCAGAAACTGGGAAGGGGTGATTCCAGGAGCTAGACAGAGATGTGCAGCACTGGAACTGGTCACCCAGCATATACCTGGGGCTGGAGGCTGGTCCCTTGGTGCTGTTCCCCTGATTCCAGCCAGGCTGGGGAGAGGACCAAAGACATGTCCCTTGATGTGTCTTTGCATGGCTCTTTGGTGCAGTCCAGGGGCCCCAAAGCAGTGCCAGAAGAAGCATGCCCCTCCAAACTCTACTCCTGGTGCTGAGCAGACTGGGCAGTCTCCTCCCACCCAAACACTGATTTGAGCTCTCTGCATTGAAGACACGTTGGCCAGGCCAACCCCAGGCATTTGTCTGGGTCGTCAAGAGCGAGGCCATCATCTTCCCAATTCTATGAAGCACTACTCAGCAGCTAGCAGCCTCCTGGTACTGCCACTGGGTTATGTTGCTGCTAGGTACACCTCCAGATCTCCCAAAGTTAATGAGTTGCATCGGTTTCTCAGGGCCTCCAGTTGCACACCCACTGGATTACTGGGTGCTCATGGCACGGATGTTACCATTGCAGAAGACAACAGTAGGAAAGGGAAAATAATAGAGAAGAACAGCAAAGACTGGGGAAATGTCCCGGTTTTCGGCTAGGATAGAGTTAATCTTCACAAGAAGCTGGGAGGGGACACAGCCAGGACAGCTGACCCAAACTAGCTAAAGGGGTATTTGATACCATGACATCATGCTCAGCATATAAGCAGGGAGCTGGCCAGGGAGGAGAAGTCGCTGCTTGGGGACCAGCTGGGCATTAGGATCCATCAGGCTCCATCAGGCTCTAGCAGACAATGGCTGAAATATAGATATGGGGAGCCATGGCAGACTGATTATATCACACTCCCATGAACCTGCCAAGGCAAGCACCATGTGCTTACAATGGTGGAAGCAACTACCAGGTGGCTTGAAACACGTCCCATGCCCCATGCCACCGCCTGGAACACTATCCTGGGCCTTGAAAAGCAAGTCTTGTGGTGACGTGGCACCCCAGAAAGAATTGAGTCAGACGGTGTGACTCATTTCCGACACAACCTCGTAGACAGCTGGGCCAAAGAGCATGGCATTGAGTGGGTGCGTCACATCCCGTCATGCACCAGCCTCCGGGAAAATGGAACGATACAATGGGCTGCTAAAGACTACACTGAGAGCAACGGGTGGTGGGACCCTCACACATTGGGATACACATTTAGCAAAGGCTGCCTGGTTAGGTAACACCAATCGAGCTGGCCCTGCCCAATCAAAACTTCCATGTACTGTAGAAGGGGATAAAGTCCGTGTAGTGCACATAAAAGATATGCTGGGGAATACAGCCTGGGTTACTCCTGACTCAGGCAAAGGCAAACACATCTGTGGGATTGCTTTTGCTCAAGGACCTGGGTGCACTTGGTGTGTGATGCAGAAGGATGGGGAAGTCCGATGTGTACCTCAAGGGGATTTGATTTTGGGTGAGAATAGCCAATAAATTAAATTGTATTATGTTAATTGCTAAATAACCCTGCCATTGTATGTCATCACTACTACAATTGCTTTATGCTGTATCAATGGTATTACAGTAAGAATCACCCAAATTAATGAAGGATGAACTTTGATGAAACCAAGCAAAGTGCAGCGATGATGGAACCAGAACTGACTGCAGCAACTAAAGTCCAGCAACTTCCTCGCAATCGACATCTTCAACTCGCAGACCGTGGGCATGGGCCATGCCAGATACACCAGCCGTGAGCTCTGGATGCAGCATGCAACAATCCAACAGCACACACCATCTCTCCTGCCCTGAAAGATTGCTATGACAGATGGAGCCCAAAGTCATGGACCAAATTAACTCAACAGATTGTTTAGAGGGATGGCCCATAGACTAAGGGAATGATATCTGCATATATATATATATGTATATATATCAAAGACAGGAAAAGTGGTGGTGATTAATTGGAAAGTGTCTGGGCATGACATAGATGCTATAGCATAAGGGGTGGATAATGTCCTAGGTTTTGGCTGGGATAGAGTTAATTTTCTCAAGAAGCTGGGAGGCACACAGGCAGGCCAGCTGACCCAAAGGTATATTCAATACTATGACAACATGCTCAGCATATATGGGGGAAGCTGGAAAGGGAGGAGGAGTCACTGCTCAGGGATGGGTTGGCCATTGAGTTTTGGGGTGGTGAGCAAATTGCATTGTGTATCACCTGCTTTTTATATTTTTTTATAAGTATTGTTGTTGTTAGTTTTCTCTCCCTTTGCTGTCCTAGTAAACTGTCCTTAGCCCAACCCTTAAGTTTTACCTTTTTCTTCCAATTCTCCTCCCCGTCCCACCAAGAGGGAGGGGTGAGCATGGTGCTTAGCTGCCAGCTGGGGCTAAGCCACGAGAGGAAGGCACCAGAAGTCAGGGTAAAGAAGGTCAAGATTTCCAAGAAAGAAGATGAGGTAAGTGACTGAGAAGGAAGACAAGAGTCACAAGGAGTTGAGGGCTGGCAGTTACAAGGAAATCTGAAAATACAGCAAGTCCTTTGTACAGCAGGAGACACATTCAGGATGTTGCAGGACCATTTAGTGGTTTGGGGAGATTTCTAGTAGTTTGTGCACGTTCAGTACATGCTGGAGGACGTTGCGGTTGTGCAGCCTGCTCATTGGTTCAGATCTTAGTATCTTCATCAGGGGTTAGAGCACATTCGGGCTTGCAGTTGAGCTTCTGATTAAGTCTCCTCTTAAAGGAAGCTAGCTCACTGACACCAAAACTGTTTTGCATACCAAATCCACATACGGTAAGTGGGGGTAATCAGGGAGTTCACTTCAAAACAGTACTATAGCTTTGAAGAAGACATTTACGCAGACACAGCCTTAGGCATTTAATTCATGCCTCAATGTTAGTGAGCATGTGAAAGCAAATGCCCACATTCTCTGCAAAGTTAGGGAAGGGCGGCTGATGCTTTTCAAGACCTACTGGAGGAGATACTATCCATTTACATATCTATGAATTGAATGGTGTGGATCCTTCTGACAGGTACCAGGGAAGATAGTAAAAATGATTAAGTGGCTGGTGAAAACGTGGGGAATCATGGTCTGACCTCATTGCAATTGTTCAAAATTGTGCCTAGAGACAGACAACTTGTGGCTCGCTACATTGGTACCTGTGTCCTCTCCCTTTCCTATAGCCTTGCTCTCCATCAACTTCAAAAAAAAACCCAAACAAAAAACAACCACCAAACACCCATTCTCAAACCCTATAACCATGCCAACAAAACCTCTAATATAGACACTTTTATACATGCAGCAACTCCCTTCTGCTCATGTAACTCCATTCTGGGAAGCTGTCTAACTTTCATCTTCATGGGCAGGGTTTGCCAGTTGCAGTTCAGACAGGAAACCCCTTTAAGTGGAAACAAGCTCTGATGTTACGGCTCCCATAGCAGCAAAAAGCTGCTTCCCTGCATGACTCTCTCATCTCCTGGGGTGCCTGCTGCCCAGACAGATTCCAGACAGCTGTCTCCAGCCTGCTGCTCCTGTTCACAGGCAGGCTCTGGCTCCCTCCCAAGCCTTGTCTTCTCTGACCCACGACTGCCAACTCTTTGGGATTTTATTGCCAGGATCATCGTATTTGATGTTTTTCTTACTGTCCCCATTCCTAGACTGAGAAAACTTATTTATCATTCAAAATTAAAATGAAATTCTGTTCTTCTTGGAGGCAAAGAAAATCTTGAAAAGCATGAAATTTAGTGCCTCACAAAAGTTGCAGGCATATATATATATCATTTTTAAATCTTTTGATTTTTTTAAGCCAATCATGTGGTGGGGAAAAGTGAGCAAAATGATTTACACGTTAATTAGCAACACTGCTGACATGAAATATTATTTCCTTGTCTAGCGGTCCTGATATTATGTAGCACTCCAGCGAGGCAAGATGGAGAGCTGCAATTCTGAAATGGTGGTATTTTACACTCTGTGCCCAAGAGAAAATCCTATGTGATATAGGAGGGCAACAGCCTTTCAGACCCAGGTTTCAGACTGCCTTCCTTCAGGGAAGGAGTGCCTTCTGAGAAGGGGGATGCTAAGCATCAGCAGGAAGGACACGGTGATCCTAATATCCTACTGTCCATGCGAGAGCTGTGCCCTACACAAGGACCCTCTTGCCCAGCCAGCGCCCAGCTGAGCAGCTCATCTGTTTAATGACGCCTTTCGGTAGGTACCTACAAAACCCCAGACTAGGCACTACTGGCAAGAAAACCACAATGAAAATCACTGAAAATAAATGAGTTCCCAGTGCTCATTGATACATTGTTCTGCATTTATAAACATTGAAGTTACTCAGATAATGAAAAAAAAAAAGTCTAAGCAGCTTCCACCTTTATCTTTTCTACTTTTGACAAAACTTGAAGTTTCCAAACATTTAGTTTAATGAAAGACTTTTTGCAAAAATAAAAGATGTTTTGATAAAAATGTCAACAAAATAAATCATGCAAAAACAACTGGCTGCTTTGTGCTTTCCTTTTCTTTTAAATAGGACATTATTCATGAAGTTGAACTTCTATTTTTCAAGATCATTTCAGGCAGCCCTCAAAATCCTTGAGGTTTTGTTTCATTCAAATTGTTCCAAATAGAACATGATAACGGTGATTTTTTTATTTTTTATTTTAATAGGAGGGGGATTCTTACATACTTTGGAAATATGGAAGAGGAAGCTGGACGTGAGGAAATGGACAATGACAAAAATGTTAAGCCAATTCAGAAGAATACAAACATCAGGGGATTATTAAAGACACCTGGTCTGCTGGAAAGATGGATGAAACAGCTTCCATTAGATACTGGACAATGAGGTGAAATTTATGTGCAGATGGAAGTAATTTATGCACAGTTGTTACACAAAGGATCTTTATTTATTGCTAATAAATGAGCACATTTGATGGATCTAATCAGTATTCAAATACTTAATGTGTTTTAAGAGCAGCTAGGGTATATTTTCTGTAGCACAACTCATTGCACTCAGGAATTTTGTCAAATTACATAGAGCTGCAGTGAAAGGCTGGAATATGAAACAAGAGCAGTAGATGAAACAATTTCAAAAAATAAAAATTAACAAAAATTTCCTCCTCTTTCTCCTCTACCTCTTCCCACTTGTCCAGAAACAGCTATTGGGAAGTTTATGTTTGACAGCATCTGCTGGTTTTGGCTGGGATTGGGTTAATTTTCTTCACAGTAGCTAGTGTGGGGCTGTGGTTTGGGTTTGTGCTGGAAACAGTGCTGGTAACACAGGGATGGTTTCGTTACTGCTGAGCAGTGCTGACACAGAGCCAAGGCCTTTTCTGCCTCTCACACCACCCCACCAGCGAGGAGGCTGGGGGTGCACAAGGAGTTGGGAGGGGACACAGCCGGGACAGCTGACCCCAACTGACCAAAGGAATATCCATACCATATGACATCATGCTTAGCACATAAAACTGGGGGAAGAAGAAGGAAGAAGGGGACATTTGGAGTGATGGTGTTTGTCTTCCCAAGTCACCGTTACACGTGATGGAGCCCTGCTGTCCTGGAGATGGCTGAACACCTGCCTGCCCATGGGAAGTGGGGAATGAATTCCTTGTCTTGCTTTGCTTGTGTGCGTGGCTTTTGCTTTACTTATTAAACTGTCTTTATCTCAACCCACGAGTTTTCTCACTGTTACTCTTTGGATTCTCTCCTCCATCCCACCAGGGGGGAGGGAGTGAGCAAGCAGCTGTGTGGGGCTTAGCTGTCAGTTGGGGTTAAACAACAACACAGCATTAATTTAACCATAAAAAAAGCTCCAAATGACATTATGGTCACAATGTACAGATTTTACAATATCAAAGATTGGCACCTTATTTTTTCATTGTGGATTTCAACCCAGGATATTTTCCTCCAATTCTCGCTTCTAATTCCCTCTCTATTTCTTCTCTGTCTTTTTAAGAAGAGTACTTAGGACGTCTCCAAAGGACCACTTTTCAAGACATCTTTCATCTGTGCTTGCTTGTGGAGGATGCTGTTGACCAGGTTAACCTCTGTAAGTCCCTTCTCAATCTGAATTATTCTATGTTCCACACGTGCAACTTCCTGAGAAATGGATGCATCTTTTGGAAGAAAAATAGTGTGGGCAGCACTTAAAAAATTAAACATTGAGTTCCTTAAAAGAAAGAAAGAAAAGAAAAACTGTCTATTCTTTAGCTAAGGTACAAAGTACTGAGAATTTATATGCAAAAAATCACACCTGACATTTACAGCCACATCAAAGCCCACTCAGAATCGGCACACCACTATTTCTGTGCCTTCACAGGAAGAGGGGCTCTCTGTTTCTTCCTGGAAAAAGCATTTAAGTGGAAGACATTTTGTGCCTGAGCTGTTTGACCCTGCGTGCTGAAGGCAACTCACCAGCAGCAGGAACAGCACTTCAGTCTTCCAGCTAAGACAAAAGATTGGTTTTAAGATTTTCTGTCTCTGGTTGCTTCCTTCATCAAACTATCTCTGGAAGAGTGAAAGAAAAATCAGATACTCATTCTTCTTCCCCTCACAACCTCCCAAGGCTGCAGGTGCTAAGTGGAGATTATGCCACAACTTTTTATATTTGTGCATTTGACATAAGGCAGAAGTCCACAGAAATCTTCCACCCTTCCAGTGGTTTCTGGAAGGGATAACCATTAGAAAGTATGCGAGGTAGGTTCCAGGAAGAATTGTTGTGGCCTTGGAACAGTTTTGCTCATCCCATATAGCATGGGGGGCATTTTTACAATATATGCTGGATACAATGGCATTGGACAAATAAAAACTAGAACAAAAGTCTCTTAAGAGAACTGCTTTGGGGTGTGAGTGCATGTGTGTGTGTATATATATATACTAACTACAAGCTTCCATAAATTATTACATGTACTATCTATAAAATTTAGTCTTTGCTATACATAATCACTTTGTATAATTGGGAAATTATTGATACTGGAGCTTGGGTAGAGTGAAGCACAAGAGCAGCTCAGCCCATGCCCTAACCCACTCTTTCTGTTCTGTTTCAAGAAAACTTGCATCGCTGGTCCCAACCTGTGCCACTAACTCCCAGCAGCTGAGCAGACACATATCCTAAGAGGGGGCTAAATGTGTTGTGTCAGCTTCCTACACAACCTGACACTGCACAGTTAATTCAGAAGTACACGCTCAGTATTCACCAGTTATCTTATGGAGCCATGGGACAAGTTCAGTTATAAATTATTTTAACAATCCTGGGATGTGCAAAGTGGGTGGTTGTTATTGCAACTGCTCAACTGGAAAAGAAAAAGCCTACAATAACATAGCACCTTCATTTTACAATTTAAGTGTATGGATTCATGGGGAGATGGAAAGAAACTTTCCTTCCATTTCAAAAATTCTTTGAAAAGGTGTCTTGGATTATGCACACTCAGTCACAAGGAATCATCACACCAGGTTCTTTCAGTTTGGTTTCTCACCTCTCATCCAGGAAATACCATCCATTTGGAAACAACATCTGGTATTTTGAGTAAAGTCCACTGCTGCCCAAATGTGAGGTTAGGACAATGCAGATGACAAGCACATGTACCTGTGAACACGTCCTCTCCATCTTCACAGATCACCCTATAGCAAGTTGATTTGGCACGGGCAACTGTCCTGATTTCAGCTGAGATAGAATTAATTTTTTCTTCATAGTAGCTAGTATGGGGCCATGTTTTGGATTTGTGAAAATCTGAAAACAGAATTGGTAACATAGAGATGTTTTTGTTGTTGTCAAGCAGTGCTTATGCAGAGTCAAGACCTTTTCTGCCTCTCACACCACCCCACCAGCAAGGAGGCTGGGGGTGCACAAGGAGTTGGGAGGGGACACAGCCGGGACAGCTGACCCCAACTGACCAAAGGAATATCCATACCATATGACATTATGCTTAGCACATAAAGCTGGGGGAAGAAGAAGGAAGAAGGGGACATTTGGAGTGATGGTGTTTGTCTTCCCAAGTCACCGTTACACGTGATGGAGCCCTGCTTTCCTGGAGATGGCTGAACACCTGCCTGCCCATGGGAAGTGGGGAACGAATTCCTTGTTCTGCTTTGCTTGTGTGTGCGGCTTTTGCTTTACCTGTTAAACTGTCTTTATCCCAACCCACCAGTTTTCTCACTTTCACTCTCCTGATTCTCTCCCCAATCTCACCAGGTGGGAGTGAGTGAGCAGCTGTATGGGGCTTAGCTGCCGGCCAGGGCTAAACCACGACAGCAACATAAGCTGATAAATAGGCTGCCCAGTTGCACAAGCAAAGTAACAGGCAGAGATGGCTGAAGGCAGAGTAAAGAGAGTGAAGACCCTCTGAGGAGGTGCAAAGCAGCAGCCAACTACACACAAGACATGCCAGAAAATAAAAAGCTGTCTTTCAGAGCAAGTATTTCATGTCCCATCTACTCTAGACCATTGACTCTGTCTCCTCAAAACCAGCCTAGAAGAAGAGGGCAGGTACAGACTGAGTGTGTTCCTGGAGCAGCAGCAGGGAAAAAGACCCAGAAAGAGCAGAGCAGCTCAAGGGATAGGGCTTTCCTGTTGGCGACGTTTTAACTTCAACACTATCGAGACTCATCTTCTGTAATCTGAAATAAGGAGTTTGAAAGAGAACTGTAATGGAAGCTTTCTTAAAGGTCAGCGGAGAGTACAGGGAACCACGTTGTTCTGTTTGGCTGGGTGTCTTGCACACCTGTTTGAGTAAAAATGAACTGTATGAACAAAGTCTCACTTCTTCCATCTCCTATCATGTCAAGCCCTACTTAGCCAGCAGTTTTCTGAGAAGTTTCACAGTAAATAAATGGATAAACGAGACTCTTTATTCTTGGTATCAACCCTGGAAAATATTTTCAGGTCTTTTTACATAAGAAAATGACGGCAGCAACAACAGAAGTAGTAAAAGAACTTTTCTGGTAATTCTATATTTAGGCACTAATGTTGAAGAAATATGCTTTATTTTAACAGTGTGGGAAAATGGATTTTCCTGGATTAGGGATAAGAAGTGTTCCAAAATTCTCCTACATAGTCCTACGACATACATACTGGATGCTTCATGACAGTTCAGGAATAAACCATCATGAGCAGCACACATTTGGAGCCACTGCCTGAGCAAGTCCCCTACCACAGAACACTCCGGAATGGGTCTGCCTCAGCCTTTCCTCAGTTAAGGCAGTTCTGCTCACCTAAAATAAATACTGGCTGAAGAACCAAGGTGTTCCCTAAAAAACCTGATATCCAGGAATCTTCTCTAGCTTAGTTATTATTTATTATACAGAGTGAAATGGCTCAAGCTGTTATGACCTAGTCCTCAGGACACTGAACTTCAAAGTTCCTCCTCCAAGTCAGACAGGAATTTGGGTCTCTAGAAGTTCTGGATTTCTGACCTACTACCCTACTTGATAAAAATTGCCTCCTTTCTGTGAGGCAATTCACTCTTGCGAATCTAGTCCTTTGCTTCCTCATTTCCTGTACTTGTAGACACAAGCAAAACCAGAGAATTTTAAGTCAAACAAAAATGTTCTGTTCAACCCAAAATCAGTGTGTTCAACTCATACATACAAATCAGAATTTTTTTGTTTCAGTCCAGTGGGCCAAAAGGAAATAGAGATGCTTTCAGCACTACTGGTTTCATGTGCATGCAAACCTTGGACTGAAACTACATCATTGATCCATCATAAATTAGCCTAAGTCAACAATTTTAAATAGCAAGAGCCCAGGACTGCTTTGCTGAAGAAGCAGCAAGTGAAAAATTACTTGGGATCAAAGTTTCAATCTACAAACTGGATTCACTCTGCCTTTTGCTTCTGACAGGCAAGGAAATATAGATACACACAACATCCCCTACCCATTCAGAGAAAAATCCAAGTACCGCAAGTCTTGCCTTCGGCAAATATATACAACGATGCTCTGCATGAGGTTTGGGCATATAGGGAGTTTGTGGTTTACAGGTTAGCTATGGATGGTTTCAAGGACCAGTTGTACACTTTGATCCTGTTGATGTGAAAACCTCTATGCAACATGACAGTACAGGAAAATTTTTGCAAGGCACTGCTTTCTCCTTTTATGAGCTTCAGTCCTGAACAATATATTTGTACAATGACTCAGAGGAAGGCACTGCCTCTTGAATGTAAACCCTACCCTACACTAGGCAACACGTTAGACACAATGGTTGTCTCAACTCACTCCTTGATGTCTGGGGCCATCACGCAACTCTTTTTGGCATTCTGGCATTTTGAAGTTCAATAACCTTTGATTGACTGGATGAAAATTCAGATTTGGTAAATGAAATAGCACAAGTTCTAGTGCACAACGTCATTGTATGAAGGGAGCACACATGGGAGGAAACCAGCTACTGCAAGAGAAATCTGGCAACAGAGGCTACCACAAGATTCCTGTTTAGTACAAAACCGTCCGTGCTGACTGAACTAGACTGGGCATTGTATACTGGATTTATTCTGGGCCTGCATTTTGTCGGTCTCAGACGCAGATCCATATGACAGGATGCTGAAAGCACCAAGTTAAATCAGGCAAATCACACCTCTCACACCACTCAGTGTGTGCGTAGGAACACCACAGAGAGTCAGACCAGAAGTCCATCTAATCCATTACACTCTCTCCAACAGCATACATATAGTGTATAGGTATATAGAGTACAGTAACATTATTAGCCCTTTACATAAAATAAAACCTAAGGCTTCCATGCTTAAAATTATCTAACTCAATATTGCAGCAGTTTTGCATACCCCTTTCCAAATTTCTTCAGCTCTGGTCTACAGCTAGAAAGTCGAACAAAAGCCAACAGGTATCAACCCGCCCAAACCTAAAATTGAATAGTTTTCTGATTGCTTAGCTTCCTCAGATGAGCACAAAGACAGACAGGTAGGTAGGAGTTGCAGTTTTGAAAGGGAAAAGGCAAAGGAAAGCTGAACCACAGGTAACCCTGTTTTGGATGGCCACAAACTGCCATGAACACAATCATGAAATTAGCTGTCTTAGCTTCCTGCAAGCTGTTAGCTTTCACACCTGTCCTGTATTCAGACCCTTTGCTGAGCTATTTCAGCACATTAATTTGCCAGAAAACCTGATCAAAGATTCCCCCTCCACCTTAACTGACTTCACAGACTGAAATAGCTCAGTTAAGAATCTGTAAATGCAGCTGCCAGAGGAGTTTAGACAACAGTGAAACTTCAATCCAACCTGCTAACAGGGTATCAGCAAAGCATACTATACCCTCAATAAAGTCGCCACTTCAAGAAGTCAAAGCACAATCAAGAGAAAAACAAGCAAGCCTTAGGCATACAGCCCACACAACAGTGTTCAAGTTACTTCACTACATTTTGTACCTACATGGAACGTTTCAGGATAAGCCCCCAAATGAGGCAGGACAAATTTAACTGCGTCTCCCATATCAGACCTCTGGCAGCCTTAACTCTACCCTTGAAATTTGATCTAGTCTGTCCTACGTCTGTTTACGAGTTAAGGGAAGAATCTGCATAAGACAACTGCTTACATTTTATCATCTTTCTACACATATCTTTCAAAAGAATGCTGAAAAAAAACCCCTCAACCTAACAGTAGGAGCACTAAAGTCAACCAGACATTTCAAGAACTAATAACGATACTCTTGTGTTTCTTAAGTGGAACGTCAAAACTGAAATATTTGGAGCCTTGGTATTTGGTCACACTGCAGCTTATCTTACTGAGTTTTAAATCAACACAATTTTACCTTTACATTTAAGCGGGTATTATATCCAGAGAAACAGCACAATACATACCCTTGAACTTTCATTTCCTAATTCACTTCTGAAACATGACGTGGCACTGCTGCAGCGATCAGCAGGCAGTCTAACATTATGTAAACAATTGCAAAAGCCTGATAGATATAGGGTAGAGTAAGTGTTAGTTTGGAAGAATAAGAACTTTGCAGCTTCACTAAGAAAGAACTACAAAATATCAACAGGTTTTAGAAGAAGCTGGTTTAAGTTAGCGCTAGCAAGTTTTTACAAGCAGCCTCTACACATCAAGACATCTTACTGCCTCTGTCAACACCAGGCAACAAGGAGTCGATAGCCATCAGAAAAGAAGTTTTAAGAGTCACCAAACCATTCCATAAACAAGTTGTGAAGTTATTCATTCCACCGTGGAAATTGGCAAGTTAATCTCATTTGCTGGAATACTAGGGATAACTGTCTATTACCAAGCAGTTCTTATTTCTCTCCCAACCATCAAAACAACAACAAAAAAAACCCATGTCACATTCTCATGCGCACACACACACCTTTGCTCCTCACACACCAACTGCAAGGCATAAGACCTAAAGAAAGCCTTTAATAGATCAGTTTAAAGAGAGGCTGCCTATCACATAGAATGACAACATGGTATTTTTTTAGTCAAAATAGTCAAGCTACATCATGAATTTTGTATCAGAGTCTACTGTGAAACCCAGGAGAGGATTATAAAAATAATTACATGCAAGTAATTATGTTACATATGATTATCCATCATTAATCATCTCACAACCCCAGGATGACAACCAGCACTATTTTGTTATGAAGCAATCAGGTATCAAGTCTTGCTCCTTTTGCAGAAAGAGGCACTTCAGTGTGATTTTTGGGTCATGCGAGCTACTGACTTTAGGCTGTCAGTACCAATATTGTATCATAGTTCACCTTCAGACACCTATATATTGCTTTGATGAGCAGTTACATTCTTCACAAACTCTAAGCTTATCTACATTAAGTGCCTAGATGGTGTAATTCACAAAGGAACCCATCCCTGTGCAGTTTCATTGAACTGAAACATCACTTGTTCTTTGACTTTTATTAAGTTCACTTAGGTTGACCAAATGAGCTTCCCTAAAGTAAACAGGATTATAAAATACCAGGATGATTCTATCTTCAGGTGCTCAATAGAAACAAATACTCAGTTCAACTAGAAAACTTTAAAAATGACTTTAGATACAAAAGTGTAACAATTATACTGCGCGATACATCTTTATATATCACTAAGCCCATGATTTTTTTTTTTTTTAAAAAGTTTTTGCACCATCAAGAACAGCCACAAGTCCTGAACCTCCATTCTTTATGCATCCTTGATCAGAGTAAACTGAAACTTGGGAATGCTTGGGATTCAAAATACCCTGAGCACATACTAGTGCAACACCACAAAGCATACATAATCCATCGGAAAAGGGGGTAAGGAAAAAAAAAAGCAAGAATCAGATGGCGCTTTATTATACAAGCATGAAAGTAAGTTCCTTTGGAAAATAACTTCTTGGGTGGACTTCTGGACCAGTGAGGTAGCCCAATGGGAGAGAAAGAGTGGAAGTGGAACTTGGTCCCCACGCGTGATACCTGCCGGACGGTCCCTCGCGCCTCCCCGCGCCCCGGCGGGGAAGGGACGGGACGGGACGCGCCGCGGCCCAGCCAGGGCGAGGCCGGGGCCCTGGCTGCGCGGCGGCCCGGCAGGCCGCCCCCCCGTGCGGCTGGGGGGCTCGGCCCCCGCCCGAGCGAGCCATAAAGTGCAACAGCAGAACACGATCCAGACAAAAGCAATGTAAACAGGTGACTGATATCTTTGTCCGCACCGCGGCGAAGGTGAGGCGCCGGCCTTCCCCCCCTCCCGGCGCGGGGAGAGGGGCCCCCGGCGGCCTCAGGACGGCGCCACGGGGAAGCGGCGCAGCCGCACCACGGGAGACAGGTCCACGCCGAGGATCCGCTGCGCTCTGCGCCGCGCCGCCGTCAGGCTCCGTCGGCTCCAGACGCTGCCCCGCACCCGGATGGTGGGGAAGGTGGTGAGACGGGGGGTGGCCGCCTTCCAGATCTCCTCCAGCGACTTGCCGTCGAAGGGCTCCCAGGCGGCCCCCTCCGCCGGGCTGCCCCGCTCGCTGTCCGCCTCCTCGCCCGGCGGCTCCAACGCCGCCGCCTCCCCCCCAACGCGGGGGCCGTCGGCCGCCGGTGCCGCGGTCGCTTGCCGCTGCCTCTCCCGTCCCCTCCTGCGGCGCCGCCGCCGCCTCCGCCGCTTGGCGCTGCCACCCGCCGCCGCGGCCCGGCGCTTGGCGTCGGCGGCCGGGAGGCGCCGCTTGCCGGCGCGGCGACGGGGCCGCTCCGCCGAGGGCGGCGGCGGGTCGGGGACGACGGCGCGGCAGGAGGCGTATCCGTAGACGTCCTTGCTGCGGAGAATGACCGGGGAGAACTCGTGCTTGAGGCTGCAGAGGAAGTTCCACAGCTCCGAGTCGGAGCTCATGAACTCCGTGGACTTGGGCATGAAGAGCTTGAGGGCGTCGCCCAGCGCCTTGGTGCCGGCGAAGGAGACCTGCGAGCGCGAGTACACAACTTTCTCCGCCTCCCCTTCCAGCCCCCAGGCGGCGGGCGCCGCTTCGCCGCCGGCTGCCCCCACCACCGCCTGGGCTCCCGCGGCCGCGGCGCTCCCCGCCTCTTGGTTCATCTTCCCGGCTCCTCTCTCCAGCGCCGCCTGCTTCCTATTGCGGGTCATGGAGGCAGAGGGACGGGGATGGGGGCGGGAGGGGGGGGGGGAGGAAAAGAGACGCCGAGAAGGGAGAGTCCGGGAGAGGCGCCGGCCGCGGCTCGGCCACCGCCGGGCGCCCGCCGCCTCACCGCACCCCGCCGCCGGCGCGCCGGGTCGGGAGCGACGATCGATAGCCTGCCGCCCCGCACAAAATGGCGCTTTAAACTCCCAGGCGGGGACTGCGAGCGGACCCGCCCTCCCTCCGCGCCTGGCGGTTGGCCCATTTGAAACACGTTGGGCAGGCCAAGCCCCGCCCCCGCGCGGTGGAGCGGCCATTGGAGGGCGGGGGGCACCCCGCGGGGGGCCGCCGTGGGGCGGGGAGGGGGTTGCCCGGAGCTTCCTGCCCCGGGGCGGCGGGGCGGGAGGGGCGGCCCGCGGTGTTCTGCGCGACCAGGGGACGCCAATGGGGAACGCTAGAACGGGGCCGGTGAGTCCCGTTTCCCCCACCACCAGTAGGACATCCCAGTTGGTGGGCCCTTCCCTCAGGGCACGGCACAGAGCTCTCCCGTGGCAGGGTGCCGGCAGGCCTGGCGCGACCGCTGTGCCACGTCCTGGCGTTGTACCTCGCTGGATGGACAAGGTTCTTCATGCAATGATGGGCCAAGATGGTTTCTTCTGTGAAATGTGCTTGAGTAAGGATTTGGTTGGATGCTTCAATGGGCAAGCTCCCCCAGAGGAAGAGCAAAGGCTGAGTGAAAAGACAAAAATGGGTAAACAGACATGATATGGAGAAGTCCAACATACAATATTAAATTGTGGTGGGTTGACATTGACTGGAGGCCAGGTGCCCACCAAAGCTGCTCCATCACTGCCCTCCTCAGCTGGACAGGGGAGAGGAAATAGAACGAAAGGCTCATGGGTCAAGATAAGGACAGGAACAGATCACTCACCAATTACCATCACAGGCAAAACAGGCTTGACAAAAAAATTAATTTAATTGATTACCAATCAAATCAGACTAGACTAATGAGAAACAAAACCAAATCTTAAAGACACCTTCCCCCCACCCCCCTTCTTCCTGGGCTCAACTTCACTCCCCATTTCTCTGCCTCCTCCCCACCAGGGGGACGGGGAATGGGGGTTGTGGTCAGTTCATCACACCTTGTCTCTGCCGCTCCTTCCTCCTCAGGGGGAGGACTCCTCACACTCTGCCCCTGCTCCAGCCTGGGAGACACCTCCTCCCACGGGAGACAGTCCTCCACAAACTTTAACATGGATCCTTCCCATGGGCTGCAGTTCACCAACTGCTCCAGCGTGGGTCCCTTCCACGGGGTGCAGTCCTTCAGGAACAGACTGCTCCAGTGTGGGTCCCCCACGGGGTCACAAGCCCTGCCAGCAAACCTGCTCTGGCGTGGGCTCCTCTCTCCACGGGGTCACAGGTCCCAGGAGCTTGCTCCAGCACGGGCTTCCCACAGGGTCACAGCCTCCTTCAGGTGCCTCCACCTGCTCTGGTGTGGAGTCCTCCATGGGCTGCAGGTGGGTATCTGCTCCACCATCAGCCTCCATGGGCTGCAGGGGGACAGCCTGCCTCACCATGGTCTTCTCCACAGGCTGCAAGGGAATCTCTACTCAGGTGCCTGGAGCACCTCCTGCCCCTCCTTCTTCATTGACCTTGGTGTCTGCAGAGTTGTTCCTCTCACATATTCTCTCTTCTGACTGCTGCTGGTGTTGCACAGCAGTTTCTTCCCCTTCTTAACTCTGTTATCCCAGAGTACCACTGTACCGCTGATGGGCTCGGCCTTGGCCAGCAGTGGGTCTGTCTTGGAGCTGGCTGGCATTGGCTCTTTTGGACATGGGGGAAGCTTCTAGCAGCTTCTCACAGAAGCCACCCCTGTAGCCCCCCTGCTACCAAAACCTTGCCACAAAACCCCAATACCTAAATGCATCCATCCTGTTGTAGAGTGGTTTTTTAACACTAACCTGTAGGCCAGTCATTCAACATTCAACTTATGATCTCATAAGTCACTGAATCACAGAACAGTTGAAGTTGGAAGGAACCTCTGGAGGTCATCTTGTCCAGCTTCCCTGCTCAAGCAAGGCCACCTAGACCAGGTTGCCCACAACCATGTCTGGATGGTTTTTTAGTATCTCCACAGATGGAGACTCCTCTCTCTGGCGACCAGTGATAGGACATGAGGAAATGGTATGAAGCTGCATTAGGGGAAGTTCAGACTGGACATAAGGAAAAGGTTCTTCACTGAGAGGGTGGTTGGTCGCAGGAACAGGCTCCCCAGGGAAGTGGTCACAGCATGAAGCTTGTCAGAGTTCAAGGACCATCTCAATGACGCTTAGTTATGTGGTTTAGATAATCCTGTGAGGAGCAGGGAGTTGGACTTGATGATCCTTATGGGTCCCTTCCAAATGAAGAGATTCTATGATTCTATGATTACGCAACCTTTCTAGGCAACCTGTGCCAATGCTCAGTCACTCTCACAGTGAAAAGATGTTTCCTGATGTTCAGAAGGAACCTCCCATGTTTCAGTCTGTGCCCATTGCCTCTGGTCCTGTCACTGGGCACCACTGAGAAGAGCCTGGCTCCGTCCTCTTTGCACCCTCCCTTCAGGTATTTATGTACATTGATGAGATCCCTCCCCCTGAGCCTTCTCTTCTCCAGGCTGAACAGACCCAGCTCTCTCAGCCTTTCCTCATAGGAGAGATGTTCCAGTCCCTTCATCATCTTTGTGACCCTTAGTTGGATTCTCTCCAGCATGTCCATGTCTCTCTTGTACTGGGGATCCCAGAACTGAACCCAGCACTCCAGCCGTGGCATCACCAGCAGTGAATAAAGGGAAGGACCACCTCCCTCAATCTGTTGGCAATACTTTGCCTAATGCAGCCCAGGATTCTTTGCATCAAGGGCACGTTGCTGGCTCGTGTTCAACCTGGTGTCCACCAAGACCCCCAGGTCCTTTTCTGCCAAGCTGCTTTCCATCTGGGTGGCCCCCAGCATGTATCAGTGCCTGGGGCTGGTCCTCCCCAGATGCAGGACTTTGCACTTCTTGTTGAACTTCATGAGGCTCTTGTCAGCCCGTTTCTGCGGCCTGTCAACACTGAAATATTCACAGCGTCATTGGGATTGGCTTTGTATCCCAACAAAGCATAACCAAATGAAGTGGAAAAAACTCAGTCTTTGCGTTGGTTGGGCCCTTTGTGAGAGTCACCAAAGAGACTTGCTGAGTCCTGCACGGCACTGCTACACTTGCAGCTTTATAGCACAATTTTGTCAGCCGTCAGCCGTTGTGCAATCCCACGTCCCTCTAGACCATGCTTTCCGATACTTCAGAGATTGCTGTCACAGGGAGAGTGTCTTGTCAGGTTCCTGGATTGTTTCAATTAAACCAGAGCTCTTTCCAGCACCCAGAACAGCAAGGTGTCAGCAACAGCAGAGGTGGTTCAACCTTCTCTACAAATCCTACTCGGGGTTTGATTAGACTCCTAACTAATTACTTTCTCTCAGCATCGGTAAAAGGCGAGGAATAACATTTTTCTTCATAGACAGTCTTTGTTCTGTAATTAATCTTTCAGTTTAGAATAGGGAAATCTTTCATTCTCAACTCATCAAGAACCTAAATTGGAATGTCTAGAAATTCAGTCAAATAAGAGGCAGGAATTATGCGTGAGAAATTATTCCTTACTGCCAGTGGAAATAAATTAATTTTCTTCACAGTATAATTCAGCTTCTGTTCAAGGGAAACTCAAGAATATTAATCCAAATAACCAGTTAAAGTGGGCATTAACAAAACTATTTTAAATTTTTATGGGGACAGTCTTCAGGTGCAGTCATATCTAAATCAGCTTTATAAATGACCCATTTAAAAAAAAAACAACAAACACAAAACCTTTCCCAAACCCATGGTGACAGTGCCATTTTTAATTGGATTCATTTCACAGCACACTTTAGAGCACAGTCGTGTGGGCAGATTGATTTAACCGAGGGAGGTATCCTATAATGTGGAGGGTAAGAGCCCGGAGCTGGAAGTGTGAGGACCAGGCATCTCTTGATCCAGCCATGGCGCAGTGAGACACGCTTGGGTGTACGAGTGCCTGGTGGCAACCATGAGGTGACCACAGCTTAGCAAGAGGCTCATCACCTGCTGGGCCAGAGGAGCTGGCCTGTGCTCACGTTCTCAGTGGCAAGAGCTCCCACGCTATCAGATTCAGCAGCTCAGCTGACAAGTGGGCCGTCATTAAACTGCAGAAACCCAGTTGCTTGTAATCATCGGCCATAACCTTTTTCCTGAAATTACAGACATTTCTGGCATATGACTTGAAAATCATTGAGACAGAGATGGGGAATTTTCAGCAAGTGGTACATAAGTCACTGTAGCTACAAGTGAAAAGACAGATTAGTACATTTTTGTGTTATTCAGCATTTAATTATTTTGCCTTTTTTTGCTTCCAGGATTGACGATACCATTTTAAGGCATAGGATGTAATCTCACTTTTACAACTTCATTATGAGTTTTCTGCAGTGTAACACTCTCCTTTTAATACCTTACAAAGTCATCTCAAGAAAATCCATTGTAATTGGCTATCTTTTAGTAATTTACAATAGCTCAGTACAGTAATAACGATGATAATAAAACTAATAATCTTTTGGATTCATTTCATTCTTCATTTCAATCATACTACTGCTTATAAGCATTAATTATCACTCATAGTACTCCTGAGTTATGTAAGTAAATATTGCCTTTCTTTAACAGATGAATAAAATGAAGTGGATTAAAATGGCTTGACTAAGATGTATAAACTTGACTTAATTTTCTGTAGATATTTATTTCTAGCAATTGTTATTCTAAAAATATAGTGAATGTCTACGTTGTAACAGAGAAGAGAAAAAAATCTGTAATCTTTGTTTCCAATTATTTGTTAGAATTTATTTTCCTTATAGAATTCTTGGGGGGGGGGGGGCAAAGTACCAATTGACAAATTACAGCGGGGACACTTTATTTTCTTAAATAAGTTCCATCTAGTACCACAAAACCACTGGTAACTGCTGATTATTTTAACTGCTAACAATGTTATCTGTACGTATGACCACATCGAGTTTTTTGTCCTGGTGATGAACCCTAAAATCCTGTATATTAAGTCACACCACCTTTGCTGCTGCAGCTTTTCCTCCAGCATACTCATGCTCTTCTACCCAGATTAGCAAGGACAGTCTTACTGTCCAACGCCCTTAAAGATAACCACTCGTTTCTAATATCTTTACCTCTGCTGTTGAGAGGTTGCTTTAACTGGCAGCCTGCTTCAGCTAGTTTGCTTCCTAAATGCCTTTAGCATACTACTGAAAGTTTGTGTAACAGTGCAAGCATGACTCCACATCTATTTGCAACTAAACTTCAGATGTTACCCAATAGTCATCAAGTTCCTGGGTCTGCCACCAGACAAGCATTGGCAAAATTCCTGAAAATACTTTCAAAGAGAGACAAAAGCAAATAATTTGTAAGAATAGTCTCTCAATCAGTTGGGGGGGGGGGGGAGGGGGAAGTGGAATAGCTGTGTGTAGGCATCACAGTTGCAGTTGAAAAGGGAAATGTTAGGAATCACTATGGAAGAGATAGAAAGCAAAACTGAAGACAGCATTCTGCTGACAACAAGTCCACTGTGCCTCCACAAATCTTGAATACTGTGCATTTCTAGTTTTACCATCTCTAAAAGGATATAGCAACAATACAAAGAAGGGCAACTAGGATGAGCAGAAATATGGAACAGCTTCTCTATGAAAAGAGATTAAATAGACTAAGACTCTTCAGCTTGAAAAAACAGATGGCTGAGGAAGAATTTGGTACAGGTTTATAAAACTGTGATAGTGCAAAGAATACAGATAAGAAATTATTATGTCTTATTTTTCATAATCCAAGAATGACAGGGAAGCACATGAAGCTATAAAGCAGACATTTTTAAATCACCAAAAAGACATACTTTTTTTTCAGATGACACATAATTACTCTGTGGAGTTCATTTTCCAGCAAAGCTGTGGGTCCCAAAATGGAAAAATGTACCCCAGTACCGAGCATAAAGGTGAGCTCATTGAGAAGGGGTTGTAGGCATTACAGGGCACACCATTCAAAATGATTAGGCATGAATGGAAGACAAAAATCCACCAAGGGCTGT
Organism: Balearica regulorum gibbericeps; assembly: GCF_011004875.1. Taxonomy (NCBI): domain Eukaryota; kingdom Metazoa; phylum Chordata; class Aves; order Gruiformes; family Gruidae; genus Balearica; species Balearica regulorum. The sequence goes on from NC_046184.1 coordinate 15,714,211, forward strand.
TGTACATGAAAACCAAGTCTAGCACCTTGGGCTCAGAAAGTCCGTAAGCCAAGGGCTTGGGAAGGAAGGAAGAATATATCAGGGGAGGTAACCCTCAATGTTTGCACCGTTCTCACACTCTTTCCATAAATGTCCTCTTCTGGCCTCTAACAGACAAGGACACTGGACTAGATGGACCCTGCAGCTGGCCATCATGGCTCATTCTACTCTACAGACCTGTTAGAAGACAGGACAACCACAACAATAAAATGGAGTGTTTCTTTCCCATAACTTTACAGTTGCAACAGCTGGCAACAGCTGAAAGAATATATTTGTTGTGATTTAACCCCAGCCGGCGACTAAGCACCACACAGCTGCTCACTCACTCCTCCGGTGGGATGGAGGAGACAATTGGAATGGTAAAAGTGAGAAAACTCGTGCGTTGAGATAAGAATAGTTTAATAACTGAAATAAAATAAAATATTATAAGAATAATAATAATAATAACAACAACAACAACAATAGTAATAGGAAGAAGGAGGAGGAGGAGGAGGAGGAGGGAAATAATAAAAATAGTAATGAGAAGGAAAATAACAAAAAGAGAGAGAAATAAAACCCAAGAAAAACAAGTGGTGCACATGAAAAACAATTGCTCACCACCCGCTGACGGATGCCCAGCCAGTCCCTGAGCAGTTGCTGCCCATCCTCCCCGGCAAACTGTCCCAGTTTATATGCTGAGCATGATGTCATATGGTATGGAATATCCTTTTGGACAGTTTGGGTCAACTGTCCCAGCTGTGTCCTCTCCCAGCTTCTTGTGCACCTCCAGCCTTCTCACTGGCGTGGCATGAGAAGCTGAAAAGTCCTCGACTTAGTGTAAGCATTGCTTAGCAACAACTAGAACATCAGTGTTTTATCAACATTATTCTCATCCTAAGTCCTAAACCAGCTACTAGGAAGAAAATTAACTCTATCCTAGCCAAAACCCAGGACATTATCCACCCTTTATTCTATACCTTCTACGTCATGCCCAGGTTCCACACTTTCCAGTACATTCCAATTAATCACCACCACTTTTCCTGTCTTTTGATGTATTCACACAGATATCATTCTCTTAGTCTATGGGCCATCCCTATGAAATGTTCATTGAGTTCATTTAGTCCATGACTTTGAGCTCCATCTGTCATCAACAGCTGTTCAGGGCAGGAGAGATGGTGTGTGCTGTTGGATTGTTGCGTGCTGAAGCTAGTTCTGGTTTCATTATTGTTGTGCTTGTCTGGTTCTATCATCGCTGCATTTTGCTTGGTTTCATCAAAGTTCATCCTTCATTAATTTGGGTGATTCTTACTGTAATACCATTGATATGGCATATAGTCACCATAGAATGATGATATACAGTATTATATAGCAATTAACATCATACAATTTAATTTATTGGCTATTCTCACCCAAAATCAAATCCCCTTGAGGTACACATCGGACTTCCCCATCCTTCTGCATCACACACCAAGTGCACCCAGGTCCTTGAGCAAAAGCAATCCCACAGATGTGTTTGCCTTTGCCTGAGTCAGGAGAAACCCAGGCTGTATTCCCCAGCATATCTTTTATGTGCACTACACGGACTTTATCCCCTTCTACAGTACATGGAAGTTTTGATTGGGCAGGGCCAGCTCGATTGGTAGATCTCCTAGTGTTACCTAACCAGGCAGCCTTTGCTAAATGTGTATCCCAATGTGTGAGGGTCCCACCACCCGTTGCTCTCAGTGTAGTCTTTAGCAGCCCATTGTATCGTTCCATTTTCCCGGAGGCTGGTGCATGACGGGATGTGACGCACCCACTCAATGCCATGCTCTTTGGCCCAGCTGTCTACGAGGTTGTGTCGGAAATGAGTCACACCGTCTGACTCAATTCTTTCTGGGGTGCCACGTCACCACAAGACTTGCTTTTCAAGGCCCAGGATAGTGTTCCAGGCGGTGGCATGGGGCATGGGACGTGTTTCCAGCCACCTGGTAGTTGCTTCCACCATTGTAAGCACATGGCGCTTGCCTTGGCAGGTTCGTGGGAGTGTGATCCCACACATCTGGTGGATATCACCAGGGCTCCCCATATTTATATTTCAGCTATCGTCTTCCATACCACAGAGGCTTTAACCACTTGGCTTGCTTGACTGCAGTGCATGTTTCAAATTCATGGATAACCTGTGGGACTTGGTCAAGTCCACCCCTTGATCACAAGCCCATCTATATATTGCATCTCTTCCTTTATGGCCTGAGGTGTCATGGCTCCATCGAGCTGTAAGTAATTCACCCTTATGTCACTAGTCCAAATCCACCTGAGCCACTTCAATCTTAGCAGCCTGATCCACCTGCTGGTTGTTCAGACGTTCTTCAGTAGCCCGACTCTTGGGTACGTGGGCATCTACATGACGTACTTCTACAACCAGCTTCTCTAACCAGACAGCAATATCTTGCCACAACAGGGCAGCCCAGATGGGTTTGCCTCTGCGTTGCCAGTTGCTCCTCTTCCACTGCTGTAACCACCCCCACAGGGCATTGGCCACCATCCATGAGTCAGTATAGAGATAGAGCACTGGCCATTTTTCTCAATGAGCAATGTCTAAAACCTGCTGGATGGCTTCCACTTCTGCAAAGTGACTCAATTCACCTTCTCCTTCAGCAGCTTCTCCGACTCATCATGTAGGACTCCATACAGCAGCCTTCCTCTTCTGATGCTTTCCCACAATGCAACAGGACTCATCAGTGAACAGGGCATATTGCTTCTCATTGTTAGTTTATTATACAGTGGGGCCTCTTCAGCGCGTGTCACCTCCTCCTCTGCCAACATTCCAAAATCTTTGCCTTCTGGCCATGATCATTTCCAGAATACCAGGGCGATTGGGGTTTCCTATTTGGGCCCACTGTGTGATCAGTGCGACCCACTTACTCCACATGGCATCAGTTGCATGGTGCGTAGAGGAGGCCCTCTCTTTGAACATCCAGCCCAGCACCAACAGTCATGGTGCCAGGAGGAGTTGTGCTTCAGTGCCAACCACTTCCAAAGCGACTAAAACCCCTTCATATGCTGCCAATGTCTCTTTTTCATCTGGATCTGTGGGTAACTGCAGATTGTCCAGGTCATAATAAACCATCTCCCACACAGCTAATTCCCCCAGGTACTGGATACCTCTCTCCACTTGCCTGGCCGACATACAACATCTTCACTGAAGGGATACCTTTCCTTCATGCCTGACAGAAGTCGCCTCTGGAGGCTGAGGGCTTCTGTCTTTTTCCCAATCGCCTTGTCTTTCCCTGGACAGGGATCCCAGCTGCTTGGCCTCCCTACCGTCTAATTCCAGGCTACAGGCCCCATTATCCCAGCATCGGAGCAGCCAGGTGACAATGTGCTCGCCTGGATGGCGGCTGACATCTTTTCGTATATCTTGCATCTCACTCAGGGATAGGGATCGGGTGGTTACCTCTGGTTCTGCCTCTTCCTCCTCCTGCTTTTGTGATGGCTCTGCTTCATCATCCTTTACTAAACAAGCTGACTTTTGTGTCCATTTCTTCTTGCGTATAGGGGCGACTGATACCTGCACGGGTTGGCTCTCTGGTTCAGCTGCAGTGCCTGTCACTGGGGTTGGAGTGGCCGCATTGCCTGTTGTTTTGTTGTCAGACCCAGAGACCTTCTTTTCCTCTTGAAGGTACTGAATATTGTTGAACAGGGCTCGGTAGGCATGGGCACATTGCAGTGATTTGTGTGTCTCTGGAACTGCCAGGGTGACAACATACTTTTTCCAAATATTTTACTATTTTTTCAAGATTATGCACTTGTTCAGGGGTGAAGTTCCAAAACACTAGAGGTGCCCACAGTCCTAGGTACTTGCCCATGCTATCCCACACACCCTGCCACTCATAACTATACAGCCTCAGGGCAGATCTCTGGGTGGTATTTTTAAATAGTTGTTTAACCCTAAACAAGGCCAGAAACACATTCAGGAGACGTAGCAAGACAAGCATGCTGGCTTGAACATCCCAAGGATATTCAAAATTCTCAAGAGCTATCATAACAAGTATGAAAAAGGGGAAAGTGAGAGAGCGGGGGAAAATGCCCCCCCCCCCCCCCCGCCTTGTCTCCTCCATAGATTGGCTCTCTGAGGGGAAAAGATAATGTGTGATTATTAATAGTTTCCGTGAGATGGCTCCTGAAGTACAGAGATGATAACAATGCTGAGTACAAATACCAGATTAGTCTCATAACCAGTAATTTTATCAAATCATAAGACATTGTTACACAGTACAACAAAACAGTAACCTTGATCCATCTTTCAGAGGTGATAAACAGCACCGCAGGAGTATATACTGCAAGTGAGGTATGATATAACACAACCCTGAGAACAAAGAAAACAACATTGTGACCAGCAATGATTAAACTAATATAATGAATGCTTATAACAAATTTATTTTAACACGCTCTGGTCGGATCTATCATTATCTCAACCCTTCATGCCCCACGCTGGGAGCCAAAAAGGACTGTCGTGGTTTAACTCTAGCTCACAACTAGGCACCACGTGGCTGCTCGCTTCTTCCCCTCCCAGTGGGATGGGGAGAGAGAAGAGTAAAAGTGAGAAAACTCATGGGCTGAGATAAGAACGGTTTAATAATTGAATTATTATTATTATTATTGTTATTATTATTATTAAAATAACAAAAAGAGAGAGACATAAAACCCAAGAAAAACAAGTGATGCAAATGAAAAACAATGCAAGAATTCTTTTCATGATACACTCCAGCCTGTGCTTCCATTTTCCTTCCTACCAGATTTGCACATTACCAGATGAGCTGACAGTACAAATTCACTCCAGAACAGTGGGAGCACGCAATTGATTTTTTTGTTGAATTTGCCACAGGATACAATGCAATATTTATATTGGCTTTATGGTTTAGGCTGGCCTAGGGAGGACACAATACGTGATCCAGCATAAAGTCCACGGAGAGAAAGTTGCCCTTCAAAATGCTTTGAATGAATTAGAGCGAGGGAACTGATAGCAGCTCGGCTTTGTATGTCATATGGATGTGGCTTTATTCAATGGATACTTACAGCAGCTTTACTATGTCACTGGACGGCGTCTTAGACTCGCTCTTATTTGTTCTCTTTGTCCACATGCATCTTGCAAACCTTAGTGCCCGCTGTGTTCGTTTTAATGGAAAGTGGTAGTTTTTCAGGTCCTTTTTCAGGTCGCCTCTGGCACTTTCACAGGACAGAGGACTGTGAGCTTCAGTCGCCTTAGGTGGAAAGGGGTCTTGATCTCTCCGTTCAGTGAATGTTGTAAGCACTCAATTATTATGTAGATGTTGGCTGTTAGCATTAACACCTCCTTTTGAATCTGTATTTTGTTGAGTTAGGCATGGGCTTCAAAAGCCTGGAAAGCTTATCTCTGCACTTCTGGGTTCCTCCTGCTAAGGGACCCGTGCCCCCGGGCAGGCGGGCGGTGGGGTTGGGGTGGCCCCTGGGCACGCTCAGCGCGGGCACCCCGCACAGGAGCCCTGGCTGCGGCACCCGTGGAGCTGCCGGCTCGCTTAAGATGAGCTGAGTTTCTTCACTAAACTGAGATCTCACTTAAGACGAGCTATTTCTTTACTAAACTGAGATCCTGCCCCGACTTAAAACTTGCTAGAAGTCTGCCCATATTACTTGTGGTCGTATCATTTTCTATTCCTTGAGTGTATTTCAAAGGTTATTCAACACAATTCTAGTTCAAAACGCCTGAATTGTGTTTTATATATATAAAATAAATGTAATAAATAAATATATAATAAATAAACAAAAATATGTAATAAATATAAACAAATATATAAAATTTCCCAAAATATTCTAATAATTTATAGTTTGGTAACACTTGGCTGATAGTATTCCTTATAATCCATTTGAAATTATCGTGAATTCACATCAGCACAAAACAAATACCTAAACTGGATATTTTTATATATATAACATTAATTATTTTAACCGATTTTGAGAATATTGTTGTAAAGAAAACAAATAGAAAGATAATACCTTGAGAACTGAGCTTTTAGATAACACGTTTTAAATTGAAAGAAGAGATACCCTGTAGCTGTAGATACTCTCCGTTTCAATACTGATAGTGACTGATGCTAGCTGAGGTTCCGACCCTGTACATGGTCTGCATTATTATAAAGTGTCTCCTCAAAAGACAGTAATATTCCAGGCAACCTCATCCTCGGTGAACCTGCAATGGCTCCAGGTGGATGAGTAGCTCATTTACCGGTATTGTAAAATCATCTTTCAGAAATGCAGTGAATTACTTGATGTGTTTATTCTCACAGGGGCATATACATATTATGAACGCTATCAAGCAGCAATTGCATTAAATATTTTCCAAAACATACAAATGCCCCAAATTTTCATTATAAAGTGAAAAAGTCGTCAAAGTTAACAAATCAGTCACATTCGATCCCCTCAGCTACCTTTGGAAGGCTCCTCCAAAGAAATGGTAGTGGTTTAATCTTTTACTAATTTAATTACACCCATGCTAAGCCCTAGTGCGGTCACTCGCTCCAGTTTGTGTGTGGCATATTTCAGTTTATTTTATACTGGCTCCTGTTCCATTTAAGCTCAATGAGCCATTGTTATTCACGTTTAAAAGGACCCACATAAGGGTTAGCACTGGTTTAATTAAAGACATCTAATTAAGCCAGAATTTTCACTGGCCATTAGCATTCTCTTACATCTGCATTTTGAGTTGTAAGTTTTTGACACCAGGAGCCTAAAGTTAAAGTCCCAGTGCGTTGTCCGGAGGGAGCTGCTCAGTGCTTAGCATGTGCAATTCATGGCCTGAGCCATTCATTATTCTCTTGCAGGTAAGGAGAACTGCAAATGTCCCATCACTTTGGAAAAAGTGGTCATTATTTAGAAGTGCAAATGAAGATGCTAAAAGAGCCTAAACTCAAGTCCTGTCTGAAACAAAGACCGTGTCTTTAATGTCTGGATTGTAGCAATGGGTTAGACCTCTCCTAACAGAGACATACTACATCTATCCTCACTATTACATATTACATGTACCAGAACTATTTTTCCTTCCACATTCCTCATACTCTCCATTCCTTTTCTAGCTTCTTCCTGATTGTCCCTCCCTGACTGAAAGCTGAATCACTGAAATTCCTGCTTATTTGCTTCCTGCCAAAATGAGCCAGTATTTCCAAAAGCACTGCTTCCTCCCAGTGACTAATATCTTACAATACAGGTTTGCTTTGCTTGCCGCGTGTCCTGGTTTGTCCCACAATGGTTATAGAACTAAACAATTTAGCTACAAAGTGAATATGATAATAAGCAGATCTTGATATGTGCATGCCATGCAGATGAAAATAGCAAAGGAAAAACAAATCAGGAAAGAAACAACAGAGAAAACTGAAAAGCTGAGACGCCAGGACTGATGTAAAAATTATCAGTAATGAAGAGTTGAACCCTTGCTGAAAATGGTTGCCAGCTACAATCTGTATTTGCATGAAATACATCACCAAGGCAGAGACTATAGAATGGCATCTTCTGAAATTTCATCTCCCATTATGTTTGGGAAGAGTTGAGGAGACTGTGACTACTGCTGCACCCAATACCTTAACACAGCATAACCCACAATCATCACCTGAAGAAATAGCTCCCAGCATTCCCAAAATTTCTTCTGTGCCCCCAAGGGCTATCAAGGGCAGCCTTGTTTTCTTATGTGCACCACTACCATTCTCAGCTACCGCTTCTCCACTTATTGCCTCCTTTTTTAGCACAAACAAAACCCATTCACCTTTCATTCCCTCTCTCTATAATGTTTCTTTTGCATACAGTTCCTCCTGCTCTCGATCTGTTTTAATTTTCTTCTTTGTCCCTTTTTTTCATTTTTCTTTCACCTGTCAACAAACCATGCCATTCCTTTCCACTTGTCTACAGGCAAAGAGTGAGTTGCATTGTATCAGAGTGCACCTCTTGACATGGGTAGGTGGTGGTACTGGTGGAGGTTCAGCCAGCAGTGATAACAGAAGTCCTGCAAATTCAGCTGCAAGGTGGAAATTGTGGAGTGCTGTGGTGGTGCCCTCTTTTCTTTCCCTGTGCAAGGGTGGTGAGGGTGCAAGAAAAAAGCTCCAGTCTACTCGTACATGCCTCCATTTTCCTCTGTTTGTTTGTGCTGGATGCTGAGGGAGATGATAGGATCCTCTAATCACAGGTGGTGGCAAGTGGCAGCCAGCAGCTGCGCTAGCATCCACATTAGGTGGAGTGCTGCTGCTCTGGACCGACTGAGAGGCCACAGAGTTCTCCTCCATGGCTGTGCTCAGGCTTCCCCTAACCCATGTGAATTTTTAGCATTCACAAACATCTCCTGCACAGGAGCGGTGTGGGTCTCCTGTGTGATGAACATGGTCTGGAAACCAGCAGCTGGGGTTTAGTTTACTCTGGAAAGAATTGCAAGGAGAATGTAAAGTGTGTTAAGGAGACCTACAGAGAGGCTAAGGGCAATAGTCCAGAAGAACCTAATTTTATGAAGAAATAGACCACAATAGTAGTACCACAAACTCATGGCCTAAATGTATCCAGTGCACAGCACAGGGCCAAAGGCATTATAAAGAGGAGGAGATCAAGAGTGAAACCGGATGTGCCGCAGTGGGTTAACCAGAAATATGCCGTTCAATCATTCATTTTTGGAAGGAACATTTGCAGTTGCTGTTGGTGAAAACATTCTCCTTAGCTTCACAAACATTGTACAAAAGATGTGATGCCTCTAAATGGCCATGGCCTTCCTTGCACTACAGTGGCAACTGCTTGGAAAGCACCATGCCAGTAGTTTTGGGTAGGCGGCAGTATGCACTACAACCATCCCTTTGCTAAGTATGTATTTGCATAGCGTGCAAGCCAAGTTCCTGAAAGAAGATAAGCCATAGCCAGCCAGTGAGGGGCAAATCCCTTCTGCGCTTGTGTTTGAATTCATTGGCTTTGGTGTAGCACCGGACTGCGTGTTGAGGCTACCTCTTGCCCAGCATCTGTTGTCACAACTCGTCCTAAATTTTTGGGTAGCATGAGACTTAGAAAGCTGCGGATCAAACATCCTGCTCTCTCTAACGGGCAAACGACTCCAGGTGATACATTATTCAAGTGAAAAGGCATTGTTAGTAAAGACAGGAGACCAAAATAGAAAATATTAGTATGAGGCTATAAATCTGTGGTGCACCCCTTTGAATACGATGTGCAGGTCTTAGCAATAGCTTTGGTATAGCAGACCTAGGAAAGTTATGAGGAGGAAATTTAACATGGTGAAGAAGCCATAGGATGGACTCATAGGATGGAATGAGTGCTTGGACTTTTAGCCTGAGAAAAATAGGTTTATGTCAGAGAAAGAAAATCACAAGTGCATGGGAAAGACAAATGGGGAATGGTTATGTGCTGCCTCTCGTAATATGAGACCTAGAAGGCATAAAATCAGATTCTCAGGTGGCAAACAAAAGAGACACTTTTCTATGCAGTGCATAATTAAGCTGTGGAACTAATTGCAAGATGCCATGGGCTTCAAAAGCTTACATGATTCAAAGAACAATTAGACAAGTTCATGGCTGAAAATAATCTACCAAGCACTATTAAATGAAATCATACCACAGGATGAGGCCTTGGTCTGGATGTACTAGTGAGAAGCCTGGTTGTCTCCCCGGGATTAAGCTCAGAGGATAGCCTGGAGATGCTGATCCTCCTCCAGGTACATAAGTGGCAGTTGCTGTACTGATGATGATGAAAATAATAATTAACATTACAGGGCTAGATAAAATTATAGTTCTGAAGGATTCTGTAACAGGGTGGACCTAATTTGAGGGTGGGAACCATGGCAGAGACAGGGCCCAGGGTTCCCCTCTAGCATGTGAAAAACAAACCCTACCAGGAAACTTGTGATTTTTGTTTGCAAACTTTGCACTTACTAATTTAAAAAGGAATAAATATTGGTAAAAGGCATCTGTCATGATTGCTGTAACCCCTAAGTAGGCCTCAAAGACTATAATTAGAAGGGGGGGAAAAAGAATAAAAGGAGATTCTTACCATAACCAGTTTCAACTGGGAACATGGTAATACAAGGTAGTACCTGCTGAACAAAGTAGTTTAACAAGAGGAAATAGAAACCTAGAAGGCTGATAAAAATACCCAACTTGTCTTGTCCTAATGCAGCAAATGAAGGATGTAATCGCATACTTATTTTAGGCTTTTAAGTTAGATGCTGAAATGCCCATGGAAAATGCATAACTCTTCAATTAAAGAAAAAAATGTGGCCTTCTAGTTTCAGATGCCCTGAATTTGTGTTTAAAATAGGCTAAGGTATGTAGCGTGCGTGCACCAGGAAGGCATTCTTGTATTTTTCCAGGCACTCATGTACAATGTACTCTTCCATTTTCTACGCATTAGCTGTACTGAGGTGTCACAAGGGAATTCTTCTGGATCCACTACAAGCAGGAAAAATATTAAAGGCCACTAATGAGACAGTCATCACACTTCACCCAGGATGAATGGACATCAGGATCAGCACAAAGCAAAGGCAGAACAAGAGAGATATCTCCCTGAACAGATGCCAGTCACTTCCCTAAAGATTTTTGGACAGAATGGGGGCCAACCAGGGCCAGGTGCTGTACAGATACTCGCTCTAGTTACCTGTAGGAAACACTGGAAAATCCTGGAATAGGGCATCCTGTGTGCCAGGACAGGCAGATGTGTCTTGGGCCATCCGCCTATGCACAGTAAACCTCTCGACATTGAGTGGTGCTCTGAAAGTAAAGCCACCCTTGCGATACCGTGCTTCAGTTAATGCCAATCAGCTGTAATCCAGTTTTGAGTTCAGCATACACATTTGTAGCTAGCTGTTTGCAACTGGCTAGCTCTCTGCCTGCTAAGATTCCAATCATATCAAGGTTATTTTATTAACACTGAATTTCTTACCAAATGGATTTAGTTATGTGACATGTGGCTGTATGAGCACTTATAGAAACTGTAAGACATTGAATCCAAACCATAAAATAGCAACCTATCTTGAAGTATCATAAACCAACAACAGATAAACAGTAATAAGACAACTGACTGAAAAGGAATGGGAATATGCCCTCTTCATTGCACGGCGCTATATTCGTTCCTCCACAGCAGTCTGAAACATCCTCATCTGAATTCTTACCACTCATCACCACAAGGCTGTGAGCACAAGACATTCCCTGTTTGTGTACCATCCCTGCCCAGCCTGTGTGAGTCACCTCCTACATGCCTGTTGTACGTCACTGATCCCTTAACCTCGCCTCTGTGCATAAATTTCTTCCTTCTCCTGATAGGTACTTTGGAGATCACTGCATGCAGCAGCAATACAGATGACATTGGCTTCACTAGTGTAGGCAGAACCATCCTGCCTTCAGCCCAGCCATATGCTCTCCTGTCACGGCAGAGTGGCTGAGCACAGTAAGACCTGTTCCCCCACGCAGGACAGCTCATCACCTGTGCTGCCCCCGTGTCTGGCAGGAATGGACTGAGGGCAGGAGCCATGTGAAAAGACCTTGGCTGAAGATGTCAGCAAGCTACACCCACTCCAACCAAACCAAGCCAAATGGCAGATATTTTCTCTTTCTAGAGGGAAACAACCAGCTTGTCTGCTTTCCTCTCTCTTTTTCTTTTCTCTGGGAGAAAACAAACTTTACAGCAGGCTTTTCTTCAGCTTAAGCCCATCAAGTGAGTGCCAAAGAGCCACATCTCCCAGCTGTCCCTTGCACTGAGGCTCCCAGTGAGCCCCAGCTCTCTCTGTTGGAAGTAAGTTGCTGTGCCCTCACTGGTATTTGGGGTTTCTTTCTAAGCAGTGAAAGGTCAAGACCACTTAGCAAATATAGTCCCTCTCCTGTGGCCAGTAACTGAGGACAGGGAGGGCAGTGCCACCACCACCTCCAAATGGTCAGGTCGTGCTTCTACCTCGCCATACAGATTTTCTGGAAAACATTTTAATCCAAGGAGGGTTTTTTTTCCAGTTTTGTTATTATTCTAAATGTATTTAAAACTTATTAATGGAGGTTGTTGCAGTTTAACCCAGCAGGCAGCTAAAACAACCACACAGCCGTTCACTCACTTTCCCCACACAGTGGGATGGGGGAGAGAATTGAAAATGGAAAAGAAAAAAAACCCCACAAACTTGTGGGTTGAGATAAATAGAGTTTAATAGGACAGAAAAGGAAGATAATAATAATAATAATAATAGACTATACAAAACAAGTGATGGATAGCACAATTTCTCACGATTCGAAGTCGATGCTCTGCAAGACTCAGAGCTGCCCTGCCTCCCAGCCCACCCCCCAGTTATATACTGAGCATGACATCATATGGTATGGAATATCCCTTAGGCCAGTTTGGGTCAGCTGTCCTGGCTTTGTCCCCTCCCAGCTTCTTGGGTGCCCTCTGCCTTCTCATTGGCAGAGCAACAAGAGAAGCTGAAAAACCCTTGACTGCTTGGCAACAACTAAAAACATCAGTGTGTTATCAGCATTATTCTCATCCTAAATTCAAAACACAGCACTACACCAGCTGCTAGGAAGAAAACTAACTCTATCCTTGTCGAAACCAGGACAGAGGTCTAACTTTTTTAATTTTCATCTTTCAACTTAAAGCTAGAGGTTTCTTAAAACATTCAATTTTCTCCAGAAAAGCCTACTGTTGAAACTCATTAGTATTGCTGACTGCATACCATTCAACTTCATATTGTTCTCCAGAAACTGTGACTTCTCCTTTTTTAAATACCATTTCTTATAAGTCAGCATGCAGTTCTACCGGTATGCTTTTCTTACTCTTTTTTTAAATACAGTATAACTTGATCCCCTTCTCATGTTACTGGAGAAGTATTTATGCTTTATAACCATTGGCTTCTTTTACTGATCTTGATAATATTTGCTGTATCCCTTTTGCTAATATCTTGACTAGGATCTTTATACCTGAATTTAATAACAACTTTGTCTTTTACTCTGCTTTCCTGTGTTAGGGATAACTATTATGAGCTTGAATAGAAGCTGGCTCATCAGCTCCTCATCAGATCCGCTGGTGCTGTGAGGGTGCAGAGTTTTGCCATCCTCCATGGTGATATTCTGAACAGAGAATATTCTGTCATAATTATCCCATTGTGTCTAATAACTGGAGTGACAGTGGCTTTCATTTAGGAGTTTTCAAAGATTTTTACCTGAGAAGGTGGCTGCACAAAAGCAGAGGGTTTGAGGAAAAAGGCTAGGCTGGACGCAAGGGAGAGGATTTTAACACCTTCAAGCTGATGTCTGGCGTCACGTATGGCAGGCGCAGTATTCCTGCTATCACGCATGCAGCTCATCGTGCTTGGGGTGGTTATCTGGTTCTGATAGCAGGAGAAATAAAGTATGTAAGTTCCTCAAATCTAGCCAATGCACAGCTGAGCGAAGGGAGAGTGCAGGGCTGATGGAAAGGTTCGACAAAAGCATGGGCAGTGCCATGTGCGCCTGCATATCCATACCCTAAGGATCTTAAATTACTTCAGATGTTAATGAATGAAAACACAGAAGAGCCCCATGGGTAACTTTGGTAATATTATTCTCCACATCCCATGGACGAACATGGAGGAAACAGAAAGCCAAAGACCTTCCTTGCAATCACACTGGAAGTGTGAAGAAGACCCAGATCCATCGGCTCCAAGGGCTCCTCATAAAAACTCTTTGTCTCCCAGTTTTTATTTCTAAGGGACATGAAAATAAGAAGGAAGAGGACGCACTCTTTAAACCTCCTGGATAGAAGCCATAGTTTTCCTCTCAGCGTATTTTCCTCAGCCCCATCACCACAGCAGCTCAGGCTCCTTGAGGCAGGGGCCTTCCTTGTCGCATCAGGGATGCGCTGTCACCCCGCTCGGTCGCACCCAGGCCCTGCCCCACCGCGCACAGGTCCGTGTGGCGGGACATGGATAAAACCCCGCGTGTCCCGGTCCCGGACCAGGACGACAGGAGCGCCCCGTCCCCCCGGCCGGGAGCCCGCGGGGCGGCAGGGACGCGCCGCCGAGCCGGGGCCGCAGCCGCGGTGATGTTCCTGCCGGCCCAGCAGGTGTCACCACAGCACCAGGGTCGTCTCTGTCCCGGCGGCATGACGCAATGCCGGCGCGGGACTGGCGGATGGTGACGTCACACCCGCGGCCGGTGACGCAGGCGGGCGGCGGCAGCCGTAGCGAGATGGTAAATGGAAAGGACGCCTCTGGACAGCAAAAGTTTGTAGGAGCGACTTCATTTTGTGACCTTTGCCCAGGCAACTGTTGCAATTATTTATGGTGTCATAGTAGCGTACTGATGCCTGGGGAAGGGTCAGGGCCCTGCTGCAGTGGGTGAACACAAGGTACATGCCTGGGACAGGTTACCCTCTAAATTGCCTTGGCAGAAAATTGGGGGTGAGGGGCATGTCTTTTGATGGGATGGCAAGTCAGAGAGGTTAGGTACCAAAACTTATGCACAGAGAAGTCACAGAGTGTTTGTGATCAACAGCACAGCTGAAAGGCCTAGGTTCATGCCAGCTAATGTCATCACAGATAGATCTGCACCTCCAAAGGCTGATTTAAATTCTCCTCCATGGGCTGAATCCAGACTTCTGTTCAATTTCCTGGAAGTTACAGTGCCAGAAATTGCACATGTATCTCCCCAAGCACATCAAACACAAGACCTTCCCTTCTCCCTGACCGCAGGACCTGTGACAGATACTGCTTATCTCAGAAATCCACAGTGTTTCAACATACATAATTTGTTTAAATGGGATTATCAGACTAACTCAGATTCAAACAGCTGGGGTTTTTTCCTAATCACTAGCAAAGAGAATCCTTGCTTTTTGTACTCCTCCTTTCATGGAATTAAGGCTGGATGAGGGGGTAATGCCAAGTCCCTTTGAAATGACTGCCAACACAAACACTTCCATCATTGCACATGCACCCTGTGTGCACAAAATCCAGTCCTTTCTGGACCTCCAGTGTTCTTGGCTCTACACTTTTCATCCCTTAACTACATGGAACCCTAAAATAATACTTTTTTTTTTCCCTGTGCATTGACCGTGCATTACCTAAATTACCTTGTGCCGGCAGATTGCCCTTCCTCAGGGCCAGCTCCGCAGCACTGATCCAGTACTCACCATCCTCGTTCATAAGGACCAGCTTCCTACCACATCTGCAGGTGCTCCTCAGGGGCAGGCCCTGCAGCGCCTGCTATCCCAGTACCACACTTCTGTGCCTAAAACAAGCTCTGCCATGTTGCCTTCTGTGGCCTGTCAGGAGAATCACCTCTTCTTGAGGGATTTTCAAAATGCTGCCTTCAAAGTCACTTATTCATTTGGGTTTGTTACACATCCCTAATATCAATGATTCCTCCATGGTGTCCTCCTGTCCTCCTCCTCTGGACATAGCAGGGATTCAGCTTCCACACATCTATTTTCTTCTCTTTAATGAAATCCAGGAAGAGTACAAAGACAATCTGGAGTATTTTAGATCATCTGAGACCAGAGAGGGAATACCTTCCTAGTATCCTCCCATTGTCCCTCATCTCCATATCCTTATTCTTGTCAACATACCAGACACTTTTGGGCTACTGTTGTACTTGGGAAAGACTCCACCATCTGGTCTATCCAGCACTAGGTCACCATCTTCGAGGAGGAAAATCACATCATCTCAGCCAAAGCATTTTGTTATTGGAGGCACATGGGGAAAATACTGGGAAAGAACATCAGCTTCCCAGAGAAGAACAATTGCTCCCTGCTGGCATGAAACACAAGGCTCCTGCATGTCTGCCTCATTATGTGAATTTAGGAAGACTTCCCGTAGCTTCTGAAATGCATCAAAAAGACTCTGAATGTTGTTCAAGAGATTAATATTGTGGGCTATGTCTGTTCAGTAGCTGATAGACAATGAGACAAACAACTATAAAGAGATCCAAATCCATGCCCTGCCTGTTTTCAGCCACATAGCTGCATGCAGGCAAGCTGGCCTAACAAAGGCTGGAGGTACATCAGTCTGACCAATGTACTTGGGATCACTGTGTCCTCCACACTCTGGAAAGCATGATCTGGCCATATGCCACATTTTAACTGCAAAAATAAGAGACATTAAAAGTTTATATCACACCTGTCTAGCTGATACCTGAGGTGGTGTGACTCCGGCTGAGTCACAGTACAGAGACAGACCTTGCTACATTCCCTTTGGGCTTTGGGGTGCAGAACTGCAGATCAAGGGAGAAAAAGGCATAGCTTACTTTCCTGGGCACAGGGAGCGTGTGAAGAGCAGGTTCTGACCAGCACTTTGCAGCAGTTACTGCCTTCCATGAGGGACCGGGATAGCTCAACAGCTCAGGCTTCGTGCTGTAAAACGGAAAAGACTAAAGAGGCTTCACAAAAGTTTGCCAGAAAGCCCTGTCTTTCCACTGCAGGCAGGAAAGTATAGGGACATGCCTTGTATAGGTAATGTAATATTTGGGAATCCTAAAATACATGGGATGTCTGGCAAAACCAGCTGTTCTATCCGGGCAATGCTCCCATGTTTGCCTTTAACCATCCCTAGCAGACATAGACAATGGAGGACCGTCTATACAGACCAGCCTGTGCCACGATGAAGCACTAATATCCGCAGCATAATGCTGTCTTTGTACCGTCTCCTGCGTACGAAATGCTGTCACATATGTGACCCCAGCACTCCAATGGGATCCCCAGCACCCAGACAGGATCCCCAGCACCCAGACAGGATCCCCAGCCTCCTTCCTGAAAGAAAGAGACCTGCCCACAGGCTCCCCGTACAAGGGATCTAGCACTTTGGAACAAAATCCTCTCACTCAGTCCAAAAAAACCCAAATGTGGTGATCTTCTGGGCACTCTGCTAAAGCCACCTGTTAAAGCTGTTGGAGAAGGTTAAGGGTATGTTTCCAGAAAAGATCAGGCTGGAAAAGAGCTTTCTTTGTATTCAACTAAATGCTGTGGAGCAAATATGTTCCTACTTGAATGTCTTTTTAATACTGCATGTATTATGATAGCAGATCAATTAGCCTGCAGGGTGCCTGGAACTCTGGTAAGAAACACTTTTGTGTGTAAAGGATATGTTACTTCAATATATACAGAGAGAGGCAATGAGGTAGTTCAAAGGGAAAGCATTTTACATTACTCATTTACAACGACAAAAATACAGAAATCCTCTGATAAAAAGTCTGCCCTTATATAACTCTTATGCAATGCAAATATATGTACCTCCTCACAGACAAGAAGATGCACCAACAAACAAGCATACAGCTGAGCAAATTTTCAAAGATTAAGAGGAATAAATATCAGGACAGGAAGACAGCACAGCAACACAGTTCAGAGAGCTTGTCTAGAGAAACCTCGTAATGTAGTCTCTGGGCAGCTAATTAGACATTATTTTTGGTGTCAGAAACTTTCAGAGACTGAGGAAATCTTATCTGTATCTTATATTTAGGAGTACTTAATATAATGCTATTAGACTAGAGGTCTTGTGGGAAGTGTGAACTCCTTTTCTTTACATTTCTATTTCTGACCTGTTTCATTTCCTCTGTCAAGTCCCAACACCACAAGATGATGCAATATTGCATCACCATCTAATACTGAGACCTCTGACAGCAGCCACAAAAACTCATGAGTTTCCTCACCCCTTATGAATAACCAGTGGTCTTAAAGTTCTGTTTACACACAGTCTGCTACCATGAGGACAAATTCATTCACATATGAACAGACAAAAATAGGTACTCAAGCCAGTAAGAGGTATTACATGAGTTTTACATCTCAGCTGATGTGTGTACGTATGCGGTATGGAGGAAACAGCTTGCACTCCCACCCCTGTGCTTTAAATACCTATTCTGAAGTATAAGAGCCTAAATCAGTAAAATGGGAGACAAAGCCTCCAACAGATGTATCTCAGAAGGCTTCTGAACACCTGCTGTTTCCTGTTTTGAAACCTTTAGATGTTTGAAGTGACATATTTTGTGCAGAATTTTGATCACCAGGAACACCAACCTAGCGGGAGAAAAGGAAAGAGCGGGTATTTCTTGGAGGAGAAGGGACCAAAGATAGGCAAGACTCCTCTTTTCCTCCTTAGAGTTTTCCTGGCTCTGCTCTGAGTCTGAACTCAGAGGTTCAGAGATCATTCTGCATCAGGCCACAAGACTACTTTCATGCCCACCAGATCTTAAAACATTCCCCTGGATGCCTCTCCCTGGGAACACAAGCTCACATAGGAGACATCTTACAGAGGATTTAGCTGTCCACTGGCATCCCTTCAGAGAGATGCAGCAGGAGCCCAGCCTTAATTTGCTCTTCTTCTGGATCCAACCCCCCTGCCCCAGGGCCTTCGAGTGCTTCCCCAAGCAATGACCCAGAACCAGCATAAAAAGAGATGGGCTGCCTTTGCCATGAAATAAAGCTGTGAACAGAGGACAGACCTGCAGGCAATGCTTGCCTATCAGTTATATCCATTACACAATGTACTTAGAACATGATACAAAAGCCAAACTAAAATCCAGCTTGCTCCTCCTCTGCTTGTTGGCAAAGAAAAAAACAACTTATTTTTGATACCAAAGCTACCATATCATCGTGCATATGGACAAAGCAACTGCAGTGATGTTAACACAACTGATCGCATATTTACACGATCAGTTTTCAGAGCAGAGCTGTAAAATAAAGGGATTCTGTCGATTTATTTTAAATCCTGCACTCAATGCATCATAAAGTGCATACAACCCAGTTAGAAAATTCCAGCTTACAAATTTTGCAAGAAAGGAGAAAGCTACATACCATTCCATCAGGAAGCACAATGTATCCCACAATGGTTGTTTTCAATTTTCTTTACATAAGGAAGCAATTACAAACCTGAATGTAGCTATTGCTGGGATTAGGCTAATAGGCTCTGGCTTTGTTGGTACACGACCTGCAAAGCTTCTGCATGTAATTTTTTTTTCTCTGCTGGCAATATAGAAAATAATCAACCCAAACTATTAGATAATATTTCCTAAATTGCAACGAACCCAGTCTGTCAATGACAACAGAACATTTACATCCAGTTGCAACATCTGTCAGTATATAATGTTGTTGCTGAGCATTTAATGTGGTTGTTACTCTTCATCGCAGTTCTCCAAGAAACAACATAAAAACTGATGTTTGAGTGTGCAGAGGACACAAAAGATACCATCTTACATTTTCCCAACCTCCAAAACTCCCATTTAAGATCATGACAGCAATTCCTTGTCATATTTTTATTACAGCTGAAAGAGAAAGGAAATAACTGCATTTTGACTGCACCCCACAAGATTATATTAGCGAAATGATTGCTTCTTTGCATGACTAATTTTGACTAAATCAGCTTCATTTAAATACCAAATTGTGTTCTTCACCTTCCTTCATTAAGCCATGGTATTCCTGACTGTTTTAAAGTTCCATGTTTTATATGGTAAAATGTGCATTTCAATTCAGTGTACAGGCTGTTCTTGACTGAAAAAAAAAAAGACCAACAGATAATTTATGGGAAAGGGTTTAAGTCACATTTGGAAATCAACAGTAATAAAATAATGTTAAAATGTGTATTGTCAAAGAATATACAACCTATAAGGAAAGTATCCTTGCCAATAGGAAAGTTTGTATTACTTGACTTGCCACAAAAGGCAATAAAGAAAATTGTGCTGTATATAGAGGAGCTGAAGATTAACTGCAAAATTTTAATATTTTATTAACTTACTAAATACTGAAAAGACAAAGATTTTCAGTTTATCTCCTTTTCTCAAATATAAAATAATTTATTCTTGCATTGCAAATAACATTATACTGACTGATAGCTATTTAAAAAAAATAATTATACAATTCTGGCTGAAGTCAACATGAAAAGTGTCATTCGCTTCGGCTGTAAATTATTCCCTCTGTAATTGTCTTTTGACAAATGACAGTCTTTTTCATTCAGCTGCTCAAATCTCCGCATGTTTGTGCATCCCCAAATAAAGTCCACGGATTTTAACAGGATTAGTTGCCAAACTGGGTACACTTGCGTTCCTGGAATGATCCATCTGGGGATCCAGCCAACAACAACAACAAAAGGTTTCCCATTTTGATAAGGTTTTTTAATCTCTTTTAAAGCATTCACTGGTGCACGTGCTGTGCAAAAATGAACTTCCATGACTGATATTACCCATTATTTCAGGCAAAACCAAGCACAAAGTGAATGAGCCTTCACTGTGTTTCCCCTATGCTGCACACACATCACGTGAGGGCTGTTAAAGGTTTTTACTTTGCTTTCATCTTTGTAAAAAGGGGAACCTGAGGCCAGTACAGAGTCACAATTTCTTACAGCCACAGTTCAGTGTAACGTATATTCCTTTTGAAACTTTGTGTTTATACAATAGTTTCTCAATTACTTTCTGCTTCAGACTGGTATGATTCTTCACGTTGTCATGCAAATGATTTTTTTAAGTCAAAAGAACCTTACTGCTATGACAATTACCCAACTTTGTATAATAGCATCTGTATACGTAACATACTAGTTATTTCCTTCTGATATTTTCTTTCTACGGAAGTTAATGAGGTGTACCTAGAAAAATCAAATTCATTTTTATAGTCTTTGTGGCAACCTATGGTCTTGCAAAGCACTCCCTGAAGAGGTAATCTTATGGCAGCATGGCTTTCAGGGTGGGTGTGCGGGCTCCGTGCCGTACGTGGTTCACCTGTCAAGCTCCTTGCAAGATCAGGGTTAAAAAAGGTCTCAGTATAATCACGGGAAGAGTTTTGCTGTTCATTCCAAAAAAAGAGCTGTGGAGATACAAACACTCAGCTCTGTTCAGAGCCAAACAGCCAGCAGCCAGGGTGGGGAAAGAGTGGTGAGGGGGAGTTGTTTGTTTGTTGGAATTGGATGTGAATGGCTATGCCTGAGCTGCATTTGCAGTCCTGGCACCATAAGGCTGATGAATTAATC
This sequence comes from Balearica regulorum gibbericeps, assembly GCF_011004875.1. Lineage (NCBI taxonomy): Eukaryota > Metazoa > Chordata > Aves > Gruiformes > Gruidae > Balearica > Balearica regulorum. The sequence goes on from NC_046184.1 coordinate 15,735,176, forward strand.
CTCCTGCTGTGGGCAGCCTTGGCAAGGCCTTAGCTGGAGTACTACTATGTCCAGTTTTGAGCAGCGCCTTCCAAAAACAACGTGGCCCATTTGGCAAGAGCCTGGAGGAGAGCTACAGGAATTGCTCACAAGAGGTCTAAGGAACATGACCTAAAAGGAGAGAGCCAGGACTGCCCAGTCTGGAGATGGGAAAATTGTAGGAAAACAAGAATACAGCACCTTCGAACAAAAAAGGAGCTGGGAAAAAAAAAAAAGAATAAGACAAGTAAGAACAAGTAAGAGGCTAAATGTGTACAAGTAGACATTTAATCAGCATGAAAATCTTTCTGAAGGAGAAGGGCACTGCACGCCAGAGCAGACTGCCAGCACCGGGGGTTTTTGAGGACAGCTTAGACAAAGTCACTTTGTCCTTGCCTTACCGTGTGGGGCTGGACTGGTGGTCAGCGGGGCCCAGCACAGGCCCGGCTGGGCAACCGTGGGCTCTGGCAACCAGCAGCCAGAGGTGGTGGCCACTCAGCAGCAGCCTGAGGGGAGCCCTGGGCCATGAACACCTCTTGAAGCTGCTTCCCCAGAGGTTCTGCTGCCTGTACTGACACCCGGACTGGTCCTGCGTGCCTTGTGCTGGTGATTAAACCACACTAAGGCTGTGGTGCTGTACCCTAACAGCGGATATATCCCCACTCCGGCTGATGCGGCCGTACCGGACCAGCCGGTCCCGGACCGCGGCTGGGCTGCCCACTGCCTCCAGGCGGCCGGGCCGGGCACCGCGCTCCGCAGACGTGCGGGGCGTCCCGGCCCAGCGCCGGCCTCTTCCCCGGGCCCCCGCCTCGCCTGGGGGAAGGGTCCCGGTCCGGGCGCCCGGCACGACGGGCCGCGGCGGGGGCCGGTCGCAGCGAAGGGGGCCGGGGCCGGTTGCCCCGGGGCCGCGGCGGGGCCGGGCGGCGGCGGCCGAGCGGGGCGGGGAGGCCCCACAGCCGGTTCCCTCTTTGCCCGGCGTGTGATTGGCGGCGGCTCCGGAGCTGCCTACCGCCGGCCATGGAGCCTCCCCTCCGGCCCCCGGCCCGCTCCGTTTCCTGCTGAGGAAAACACCTGTCCGGAGCCGGGGCCGCGGCCGCGGCGCTGCGGTGAGTAGCTCCGTCCCGTGGACCGGCGGGGGTCGCCGGCGCACCCTGCCCCAGGCTGGCGCTGCCCGGCCCTGCCCGAGGCCCGGGCTCGCAGGTGGAGGCGGGGGGGGGGGGCGCAGGGCCGGGGCGGCGCGGCCCGGCTCCCCGCGGTGGCGGTGGGCAGACCCGCCCGGTGGGCGCGCCCGCGGCAGGGTGGCAGCGGTCCGAGGCTGCCTGGCCGGGCTGGACGCGGCGAGGTTTTGCCCCCGTGCGGCCACCACTCCGCTGCCGCTCCCGCGGGCGCTGCGGGGCGGCGCGGCCCCGGCCGCCATCTCGGGGCGGCGGGCCGGCAGGGCGGGCGCGGCCTCAGGGCCCGGCCGGTGGGCCGGCTGAGGGAGGCAGTCCCGGCCCGCAGCGCCCCGCGGCGTCGAGCTTCCCGGGGCTAGCGCAGGCGAAGCGGTTCGCCCAGAGCCCCCTTCCAGCAGCGGGGCATGTGCGACTGACCCGAGCCAGCGCTGCCGTGGCCAAGGCAAGGCTGAGCCCCCCGAACGCTGCCCGGTCCTTCGTTCCTTGCGGCCCTGGGCCCCGGCTCGCATCCTGGCCCAAACACGAGTTACAGTTTTGATGCAAAACCTGCTGAGGAAACTATTTGTGTGTTGAATAAAACAATGCAAAGTGAAGGATCACGCTAGGCAGTGGTAGCGGTTCCCTCTGGTCTTAAGATCTATGAGTCAGCTGTGCTACAACACAGCTTTTAAACAATAAATAACTGTATTTCCTCATCTAACAAATAATAACCTCTTGTGTCTATCCAGTACATGTAGACCATAAAACCTTCCCCCACCACAAATCGTTTGAAATAATAACTGAGGGCATTCAGGAGTTGGTTGTCGGTGTGGATTAGATCACACCATTAATGATTATTTGAAAACTGGGCACAAGTTGAAAGGACGGGCAGTATCCAAATAGCGTGTCTGTGCAGGAGCCATAGCTGCAATCTTTGTGTTTTCAAACTCCGTGAAGTGGTGCTTTGAAGGTAGATCACCCATCACTTGTATAACTCTGGTTAACTAGAACTTCGCCAAAACTCTTATCTAAATTTTTGGAACCAGCTAGAAGTTAGTTTGTTCCAGAAGCACCCTCAAAGAGACACCTAGTGTAGGAACCAAAATGCCCAAAGGTCAGTAGGGAAGGCAGGGGTTCCTGAAAACATTACAGCCAGAATAGCAGTCCGATTCACTGTGCAACCTCCTGACGGAGATGTTCAGCTTTATCTGCTGATTAGTATACTTTTTGATGAAGAATGTGACTATATTATCTGTGAAGTTGACTTGCTAATGGGAAGCTGCGTGGATTTAATTCCCGTGAGAGCTAGGAGTTGCTAGAGGATTTGACAAAAGAACTGAGAAAAGTGGGTTTTGTTGTTGTGTTTGTGCTTAACATGTTAGTGCTGTATTGTGCCTGTATAGTTCAGCACTGGATCATCGTAGATGCAGGGAAGATATACTGTACTCCTATCCAGCAAATGCAAAGCGACCTCCTGCTACAGGACATTGCTGGCAAGTAGATGTAGTATGCTGCTTGGAAAACTTTTGGTCATGTTGTGGTAGTTTTGTTTTTTAATTTATCTTTAAAGTTAACATTATCCGAAACTGTGAATGTAAATGGATTATTATTATATTTGCATAATGTGTGCACCAGGTAATTCTTACTCTGATAGTACCTATTTTCTGGCAGGTTATGTTGTCTGGGAAGGAGTTCACACTAAAGTGAAAAGAATAATTTAAAAATAAGGTTTTCACATGAAGCAGGAATAGAATAAGCATAAAAAAACCTGGTGAAGAATGAGTAACTGGTAAAACGCTAACACAGTCCTAACAAAGCAGTGAAGTTTGAGATATCTTGAATTTTTTGTCACAGAATATATGAAGTAATTCATGATAATACCACATTGTCTCTTTAAAGCACCTTTCAACCAGTGTTCTCAAATCATTTAACAAGTTTACTCAACAATTTATCTCCTAAGCCTGCTGTGAATTATATTTCAGTCTCAGTTACCCTAAACTGCGCTGGCTCCATTCCCTTCCTTCCCTTCTTTTCCCTTCCCTGCCCTGCCACTCCTGCAAGTGGTGAGTCAGATTAAGGAACTGATCCAGCTGAAAATTAACCAAATTTTTTTGTTGTTGTTGTTATGATCAGTTTGCTGACCTGAGTGATGAGATAGGAACACAACTGGAAACAAAGGCGAGCCTGTTTGCTTTTCTTAGTTACCTTTTACAGGCCCACCACCTCCCATGCCATTGCACCCCATCAGGATTCGTGGACCAGTGGTAGGACAGTTCTGATACAGGGAAATTTGGAATTGATGAGGCTAATTAGAATTAGAAATAAAAAAGAGTGAGACTTACCTTTTTTGTTGGTGGTATTACAGTAATATAGAAACATGAATACTTGGGCTTGACAAAGGTTTTAGAAAGTTTTTTTGAATGATTTTCAGTTATAAACATCCAAGTTTTCTGATGCATATGCATGAGGAAATATGACTTTGCCATGCCTACACATGGATTAGCAGGAAGTAGATACAATTTGGTGTCACTCTAAGAATGGGGACAGTTTTCTGTCTGTCATTGCAGAGACAGATTAGAGACAGTCATCACTCCAAGAGCTGGCTTCTGAAGCTGATGAAGAGAAGTCAGAGCTGAACTGGAGATGGAGTTGGACATCTGAAGTGGCATGGCAGGTCACAGCCCAAATGAATGTGGGAGAAGAGACAGTCTTGTATGGGCAGTTACACAAGTGCCACACATTTTGCATTGTATCTGATGTAGTTTGGGGGGGAATATTTGAACCTTTCACAGTCTTTTTAAGTGGATCAAAGTGTCAAACAATTCCATTCATTCATCAGTGTACAGGGTAGTTCTCTGCTGCACGAGGCAGAGATGCTGCCTTTGGTTTGATTTTGATGGTCTTGATCAATGGAGTAGTACTAGAATAGCTTAGCAGGAGATGGAATATTTGTGTGTATATGTGTTTGAAAAATTAATCTTTAAGTGCATAGCATACGGCAGCAAGACGAGGACATTTTAAACCAGCGTGCTTTCTTAGGTCTGGCAAAATCCAATGAAACTGTGATGAGTCCAGGTTTACTTAATAGGGTCAGCACAATGACTTTTAGAATGAGGGGTATTTGCAAAAAACATACGTAGCCTGTTGGCATGAAAATTCTGGCAACTGAGTGCTTTTTTCAGACAGGAGTACCAGAGAGGAAAGCGGTGTTGTGGTGGGTTGACCCTGGCCGAGGGCCAGGTGCCCACCAGAGCCGCTCTATCACTCCCCTCTTTCATTAGACAGGGGAGAAAAGGTAAAACTTACGGGTCGAGATAAGGACAGGGAGAGATCATTCTCTAATTATCATCACGAGCAAACCAGACCGAACTTAGAGAGGGAATTCATCTTATTTATTACTAAGCAAAACAGAGCAGAGGAATGAGAAATAAAACCAAAATCTTAAAACACCTCCCCCCACCCCTCCCATCTTCCCGGGCTCAACTTCACTCCCGGCTTCAACCTCCGCCCCCCCCAGCGGCACAGGGGGACGGGGAGTGGGGGTTACGGTCAGTTCATCACGCGGTGTTTCTGCCGCTTCTTCATCCTCAGGGGGAGGACTCATTGTTCCCCCGCTCCAGCGTGGGGTCCCTCTCACGGGAGACAGTCCTTCACGGCCTTCTCCAACGTGAGTCTCCTCCACGGGGTGCAGACCTTCAGGAGCAAACTGCTCCAGCGTGGGTCCCCCACGGGGTCACAAGTCCTGTCAGCAAACCTGCTCTGGCGTGGGCTCCTCTCTCCACGGATCCACAGGTCCTGCCAGGAGCTTGCTCCAGCGCGGGCTTCCCACGGGGCCACAGCCTCCTTCAGGTGTCTCCACCTGCTCCGGTGTGGGGTCCTCCACGGGCTGCAGGTGGAATCGCTACACCCCCTCATCCTCCCTCCATGGGCTGCAGGGGGACAGCCTGCTTCACCATGGTCTTCACCACGGGCTGCAGGGGAATCTTGCTCCGGCGCCTGGAGCACCTCCTCCCCCTCCTTCTGCACTGACCTTGGTGTCTGCAGATGTTCTTACATCTTCTCACTCCTCTCTCTGGCTGCAAAAGCGCTCTCTAACTGTTTTTGTCTTTCTTAAATATGTTATCACAGAGGCGCTGATTGGCTTGGCCTTGGCCAGCGGCGGGTCCGTCTTGGAGCCGGCTGGCATTGGCTCTGTCAGACACAGGGGAAGCTTCTAGCAGCTTCTCACAGAAGCCACCCCTGTAGCCCCCCCGCTACCAAGACCTTGCCACGCAAAACCAACACAGTAGTGCTGAGCTGCCATAGAGTTGTGGCTGATGAATGCTGACGGGCTGCACACGCGCAGAGGATTAGAGTCAGAGATGTCTTGGCCAAGACGGGTAGATTCCATGGCAGCGATAAAATGTTCAGGGCAACTTTGCCACTTCTTTAAGAAATTTCAAATATTGGCTCTAAAAGGTGGAGGGAGCTAGAACAGACTCTGTTTTCCACAAACTCACTTCCTGAGAAACATAACCTCTAAAAAGAAATCAGTCTTAGCTGCCAAGCAAAATGATGCTCTGAGAAAGAACAGCTATGTCTATGGTGGAGGCTATTTTCTTTTTTTTATCCTTGGCAAAACGTTTATTTCAGAGGTTGTGAGTGGCACATTGGAGGCAGGTAAGAAACTATCAGATTTTTTTGCCAGTACAGAGGGACCTTTTTTTTTTTTCTTTTTAATAAGAAAGATGTCTTACGAGACAGGAGGCATACATATATTTAAAAAACCACAAAACACCACCATTTCACTGTTGCTAAAAGACCTCTCAGTTGTTTCATATTTTTTTCTTCTTCTCAATAGTCATCATTTTTGTAGGATATCTAGTGCTGAGGGATGTGCACTGCTTATTGCTCTTGAAAATGCTCAGGTTTTTGCTGGAAAAGGCATAAGGAAAAAGGATTTGATGAGAGGTTTTTCTGTCTTTTCGTTCTGATTTGTATGTGTTTTCCCAAATCTTTTCCTGTGGGGATTTTCTTTTTTAGGAAAGGAACAGCACTTCAGGTTGTAGCTAACCACAAGAATTAGGGTTGAAAGTCCATTTTTTAAATTCTTCACAAATCTTAAGTCATCATTTCTAGTGGATTTCACTGTGTGTTTGTGATCATAAATGGATGAGTTAAAAATACTAGGAGGAAGACTGCCCAGCAGTTCTATTGCTGAGGTTATCCTTGGCAGATACCATCTCCATGTGACGCCTGTATGGAGACTGGCTTAAAAAACTCTAATGATTTTAAGTTGGGAGTCCTCAAAGGGCTGTTACCATGAAAATAAAAATGAGGAAACATTGCAGATTTAGTTGTGTTTTATATACTATTTTTATTTAACTCTTTTATAAAGTAGTTAGGCTCTCATTTTTAAAATGTTTTATTTGGATATATTAGATTTATTGCCTGGATTATTCTTAGCTATTTTTAAAAGGCTTTAAGCATGTCTTCTATGCATGTGTGTTAAAATTACACTGGTGTACTGTTAGTGTATTTTTACTGTTGTAACAGGAAAAGCATTCTGACTTTTTTTAAAATGAGCAATCATATGTATAATCAACTTGGTTAAAACTTCCTTCCTGGTAGTGCAGCACTTCCTTTGCATCTGGATATGAGGGCGAGCAAGAAAAGCAGAACAGCTTAAACAAAGAAATTTTTTGTGTGAATGATCTTCCTTTAAAAAAATAGGAACTTCAGAAATTAAACAAATGAATCGACTTCAGCAATTCAGCCTTTATTTTATAACCAGGTAATATTTCCTTGTGCTTTGTCAATTATAGAGGTGGTGTGTCCACAGTTGTTGCTTTCCGGAACTTGACAAAAATTTTAATTAGCATGCTATGTTGTTTCAGTTTAACCTTTTATATTTTTATCTTCTTGTTTTGTCATATGCTAAGGCATCATTACATTAGGTTTGGTTTTTCCAGCAGTTGGAGAAAGATTTTATGTGTAAAAAGTGTTGTCTGGAAAGGAAGTTCCGTATGTTGCTGTAACTTAGCTTGTGTGAGCACATTCAGTCGGCACTGCCTTCCTCTTCCAAGCTCTCGGTGAATAATTTCCACTTTAATATTGTTCAATGGAGATTAACTGTAAGCAACAATATTTTTTTTGTTTACTGAAAGCTAATAAGATAGGCTACTCTTGTTCGAAGTTGTTTTGCAGGTGTTTTAGGTGTGATTTGATGTATAGGGTAATAAATCGGCATCAGCTTGGGGTTATTTTCTTCTGTAACGAACTAATAGTTTATACTGGAAGTGTTTACTTTTAAAATGAATTGATGTTATCAGTGAATTGATTTATTTAAAAGAAGCATATCTAGTGATACCAGGCTTGAATTTAGATGCACGTTAAATATCTGTCTTCAGAAGCAGTCCCTGCCTTTTGAATCCTGACGGCGTTTTTTTTGGTGTAAATCCTTATTCCTCATCACTAAAAGAGAGGCAGAGGAAAATGGGAATAGGCTCACCCCTGTCCAGTCTGCAAATAAATTGCTTGTTTTGTTACTTTCTGTCATTCCTGGAGCTCGGTGGGATTGCGTTCTGCTCATGCACAGTAATAGCATGTCTTTTGATTTCTATGAAAATCCACTTGTGTTAATATCAGCAGCATCAAAACAGATGAGGCAGCAGAAAAATCACTGCTTGATCAAATAGAAGCAACAACAAATCAGTATGGAGGAAATATATAGTCAGACTGCTTATCCTCAGTGAAATCTAGGAAGGCTGTTTAAATGCTCTATTTTAATTATTTAATCATTGGAGGATTTTTTTAATTTTTATTTTTTATATTTGGCATTGAATTGAATAGATTATGTCTGAAGAGGTTTATGTAAATCAAGTATTTATGACCAGAAATTAAGGGGAAGGGGAGGTATAAAAAGTGTATATGTAGCAGGATTCTGACTGGCCTGTGATTTTAGTTAAGAAGAGTTAAAAGATAAGAGTAAAGAAAATTGTAAATGAGAAAGTAATCAAGTATTTGTATGTTTTGCTAGATTTCTTCTGGCATGGAGCTGGGCGATTATGAACAACCTGTTGTTATGAGAGAAGAAAACAAACGAAGGAGAAGAAGAATGAAACCTCATTGTACATCTAGTAATTTGTCGTCAATGGAACTGATATCCATTGAGTTCATTTTACCTACAAGCAATAAACATACTAAAGTACCGGAAATGATGTTACTTGAAATAGCTGGCAACTGTACAGTTGAGCAAATGAAAGCACAGATTTGGATGCGTGCAATAGAGATGAGTCAAACCGCAGACTTCTACCACACATTCACCCCGGATCAATTTATTCTGCAGTATCAGAAGAAAGGGCAATGGTATGAAATTTATGATAAACATCAAGTATTACAGACATTGGACTGCATACTGTACTGGAAAGTGTTACAGAAAAAGGTAGGCAAGATCTATGTTGTCCAGAAACAAAAACCATCAGAAGAAGTTCAGGAATTTCAGCGACAGCTTAACAACTTAATCGGTTATGATGTCACTGATGTAAGCAACGTGCATGATGATGAACTAGAATTTACCCGTCGCAGATTAGTCACTCCACGAATGATAGAGGTAGCCTGTAGAGATCCTAAATTGTATGCAATGCACCCATGGACAACATCTAAGCCACTCCCAGAATATTTATTTAAAAAGATCACTAATAATAACATTTTCATAATTATACATAGAGGAACAACTAGCCAAAAAATTAAAGTGTCAATAGATGACACTCCAGATATGATTCTCCACAGCTTTTTCACAAAAATGGCGAAGAAAAAGTCTTTGATGGACATTCCTGAAGATCATAGTGAACTGGATTTTGTTCTCAGGATTTGTGGCAGAGATGAGTACATTACTGGAGAGACACCGATCAAAGATTTTCACTGGATAAGACAGTGCCTTAAGAATGGGGAAGAAATCCACCTTGTCTTAGACAATCCCCCTGACCCAAATGAGGATGAGGTTCAGAAGGAAGAGTGGCCCTTGGTGGATGACTGTACAGGAGTTACAGGGTATCACGAACAATTGACAATAGACGGAAAAGATCATGAGAGAGTCTTCACTATCTCTTTGTGGGATTGTAATAGGAAATTCAGGGTGAAAATAATTGGCATTGATATCCCAGTTTTACCGAGAAATACTGATCTTACTGTGTTTGTGGAGGCTAACATTCAACATGGGCAGCAGCTCCTTTCACAAAGGAGGACTTCATCGAAGCCTTTCACTGAGGAGGTTTTGTGGAATATTTGGTTGGAGTTTGATATCAAAATCAAGGACTTGCCTAAAGGAGCCCTCCTGAATCTTCAGATATACTGCGGCAAAACACAGGGACTGTCCACAAAGACAAACCTTCAGTCACATGAATCCCCCAACTCTGATTCAAAATGCAAAACTCAGCTTCTCTATTATGTAAATCTCTTGTTGATAGATCACCGTTTCTTGCTACGAAGTGGGGAGTATGTGCTCCACATGTGGAAAATTCCAGGGAAGGGGGAAGAACAAGGAAGTATCAATGCAGACAAACTCACATCAGCAACTAACCCGGATAAAGAAAACTCAATGGCTATCTCTATTGTGCTGGACAAATATTGTCACCCAATTGCCTTGCCCAAGCACAGGATAACATCAGACCCCCAAGGGGATAGGACACGAGCTGAAATGCCCAACCAGCTTCGCAAGCAACTTGAAGAGATCATAGCAACTGACCCACTTAATCCACTTTCTCCTGAGGACAAAGAACTGTTGTGGCACTTTAGATATGAAAGCATAAAGCACCCCAAGGCATATCCTAAGCTGCTTAGCTCTGTGAAATGGGGACAACAAGAAATAGTGGCCAAAACATACCAGTTGCTAGCTAAAAAGGAGGTTTGGGATCAAAGCACTTTAGATGTTGGACTCACAATGCAACTTCTGGACTGTAACTTTTCAGATGAAAATGTCCGAGCAATGGCAGTTCAAAAACTGGAAAGTTTAGAAGATGATGATGTTCTTCATTATCTTTTACAGCTTGTGCAGGTAAGGTGTATTTGCATTCTTGAACTCAGCCTTCCGTGAATATTTGCATTACCCCATCATTGTTCCCATCTTAGTAGGTCTAGTTAATAATCCCTAGGTTTTAAGTCTTCAGTATTTAGTCAAAGCAGCGGTAGTAACTAAATTAACCCAAAACACACTTTCTACGTTTTGCCTTTTACCAATGTTGTTATTTTTGGGTTACCATTGCCTTGTGTCTTGTGTTTAGAGTAGTATGTTTTTCTGGAAATTGTCAACACTAGCACAGCTATGATGGGAGCAAATCCTTACTGTGCTGTCTCTAATTCTGTTCCTATCAGGTCTGAATCACACAGCACTGAAGAATTGTTGACTGTTCTACCAATAGTTTAGAAAGAGTGTAGACAGAAAGAAAGTAAAGGCAGATGTTGACATGGGCAAGGCCTGAAGAAAAATCTGGGGTTGGGTTTTAGGTCAACAACAACAGTGTATTTACATAGTATGCTGCGATGACTTCAGTCCTGTACTGTTAAAGGGACCAAATTTATCTAGAAGCTTCCAAAAATTTTTAAAAAGTAAATAAAGGGTTGCTAGGACTCCATAATAAATCAATCTGGGAAACTGGGTGAAAAATTGTGTTTTTAATGGCAGTGAATCACCACTGTATCAAGTTGAAGTGCTTTGTGTGTGGATCTGCCAGATGAAACGTCGGGAAGGTTTATATCAGTTATACAGGAAGATTGGTTTCTTTGCTTTTTTGCAATGCGGTGCCGGAGCTGGGCAGGCTGTCAGTGGCAAAGTCATGTCTGATGCCTGATGAAAGGTGTAACCCTGCAGTTCTTCCTACTAAACGTGTCCCCTGAAGCAGGGCTACTCCACAGGCTTCCCACACCAGACAGGGCTCTGGTTCATGTGGAAAGGCTGTCACCCTGCAGAGCAGGAAATACTTTTTTCAAAGAATCAGAGGACAAAATTAAAATTTGAAAAAAAAAAAAAAAAAGGAACTGCTGCAGCCAGGGAAGCTGCGGGATGGGGTTTTTAATTTCTGCAAGTTCAGAGAGAGCCCAGGTTCCCAGAAAAGTGAAGTTAGTATTTCAGATTTTGCTGCGCATCAGTAGTGCTTTAAACAAGGCCTTTTTAGCCTTGTCTTTGCTTGTCTGAAGATTAGACTCCCCAGGCAGAATTATGCACTTCTGCATTAACCAAAGGAGTCGCAACGGTTACCTCATTGGGCCACCCACGTAGCTGCTGCTATATATATGCTTGGCTTGTGAGCTTTTCTGTCTACATGTGGCTCAGCAATTTTATTTGCTTCTGTATCCAAATTAGGGATTTGGGATGGTGATTGGTTGATATCAAAGTGCCTGAGAGAATGGGGGAAATACTGGGATTTGTTTTTGAAATTATTTGTTTTCAGGAAGTACAAATCTGGAGAGTTTTAAAAAGAATAAATCTTTCTTAACAGTAAATTAAATTACTGTAGCATAAAATTATAGTAGCTTAACTTCACTGTGTCATTTTTAGTAGGAGATGTAGTAAGAAATTAAAAGGTTGCCATCTCCCAAAAGGAAAAAAATACTAGATCCCAAGTTTTACCTCTCTGCTGCTTTCTTGTCTTTCCTTCCTTGGCTAACAACAGAGCATAGGCTGTCAGCATCCTGCAGCAAAGTATTGGTACCGCCGTGCATTTGAAAATCCACATTTTTCAGAGGATGGATGTCAGCCATTCCTCTGCTCTGATGGACACATCCATGATATCTTTTCTGCAAACGGTCATCACTTTTCACATGCGTGCCTTTATGAAAGTTTTATGGCTTATTTCACTCTGCAGAGGATATTCCCATTTTACCTTCTGGTAGAGTTAGAAATCAAACAAACATTTTATTTTCCCCCAAGTTTATCACAAATAGAAGCAGCCAAATAGAAGGTCTGTTGTTCCCTGTGCACTTGATAAAACATGGATAGGATAGTTAACATACAACAAAATTCATTGTAAAACAAACACCAACAACTGTACTGCTTGTGTACGGCAGTGAGTAAAGCTCTTGTGCTGAACTGACAAGGCAGAGGGACCTGATGAAATTGCAGCAGACGTCGGTTGTTAATGACTACCTTTTATTGTTGGTATTCAAATGTTGATACATGACTTTGTGAAGAAAAAAGAAAAATGAGGTTGACTTTTAAAAGTAATTAATTCTAAACCATAAGCATAATAAGGATACTCATAATACATTTTTCTAATAGTCTTTTATTATAAAACACATTTGCAACCTTAATATAAAGAGGTTTTGTTTTGAAGCAATGGACAGTTGTTTGGCTTTCATTCTTAAATTGTTTTTAAAGGATATGCACTGAGAACATTCAGCAAAGCGTATACCAGAATGAGGTTTTTAATAGGCTTTCTTAGAACTGTAAGCAAATCCATTTGAATTTATGTAATAATTATTGCTTTTGGGTGCCTTATTTCAGTACAAATTAATTTTTATTAAAAAAGCCTCATACCTCATAATCTCACAGACAAAGTAATAGGATCTATGTATTTTTAAATCAGTTTATGTTTGTGAGTTCTCATTATCTTTCCAAAATAAGATGGTGTTGCTTGGGGAAATAAAACAGTATTGCAGAGATGGTCAAGACAGTTCTTGCAGAATTATGATACTGTAGAAGGGCAAGTCTGGTGCTTGACTTTCTTGTCTGTCTCTTAGCCAGCAGCTGGAAAGAACAAGTCTTTGTAGCATTTTTATAAGTTGGTTTGTTCTAGAAGGTTGACTGAAAAAGCTCAATTATTTTTTTCTTATTTTTTCCCTGTTGGATAAACCCACAGGACAATTTACATTTCAGAAATAGTATTGATATTTTAATAATAAAAAATACAACTGTGTGCCGCAGTACTTTTAAGAGTTTATAAAACCCTGTGATTTGTTTGATGAATTTAGTAGACCTCTGCTGATGGCTTGGTTGCTTCTTTGCAAGCTGCAGACCACAGTGATCTTGAAAGAGCCATTATATTCTGTTGAATAACTATCGTTAGAGGTTTGCATACTTTGTTGCTTCTGAAAGCTGAGCGTACTACAGGCACCCAGCTCTCTGCACATCCCTTTGTTTTCTTTTAATCTCCCTACGTGCCACTTCCTGGCTCTCTATTCCCAGAACCTGAAGCCATTCACCAACCCCCTTGGTCCACGACAGGGATTTTGTGACTCTTCCAGAGATTGTATGCTGCTTATTTCTTTTTTATTGCCATGGGATATACATGCATATCTTTTTTTCCCCATTGATCTTAGTACAAACGTCCTATAAACTTGAGTCCTTCAAACAATGGGAAAGAAGCTGCTGGAAAAACCACTTGAAGTGGACAAATTTCCTGGCACAGCCCAGTACTGGAAGTGTGATAGTCTTCTGCTAGACCAATACACTTGGTTATTGGGATAGGAGGGAGAATAACAGCTAAAAAATTGCAATCCTGACACTTCAAAAAAGTTGTTGACTTTTTGTTTCCACCCTTTTTTGGCAGTAGTTTTGGATTATCTGTGGGCTTGGGTGGAGGGAGCAGCTGTTGGAAGAGAAAAAATACATCTGTGCTCACAGAGTCATTTAAAAAAAAAAAGCTCTGCTGAAGTCTTCCTCTTAATTGTACTCCATTACTATAGGATGTGCATCAGAGCCTTTATTCTATTTTGTGGTTCATTTAGGGGCTAAAGGCCAGAGTGCCTGAGATTAGGTGCTCCGAAAAGCTGCTCCTGTATCCCATGCTTGCTGGGGAGCCCAGTGGTGAACCCTGCTACCCCAGTCCCCAAAGTGGTGGATGTTGTCAAAAAAACAGTGCTTTATTACTGAAAAACTTTAATTAAAGAATGATTACAAATACATCATTTCATTTGGCAATAATCTTTTCAAGCCTTCTCTGGGTCATTCAGACTGCAGACTGTTTTCTGATCTTTGCTGGGTTTTTGCTATGGCCTGAGAACGATGTTGCTTTATTCGCGTGCCTTCGTGAGCTCAGATCGGTCTTGCTGGTTAGCTACTCCCTGCATTGCTTTATTTGTCACATTAATAATATACTTGAAAAGAAACTGTTGCAAATAAAAAGTGCTTCTTCAGTCAAACACAGAGAAGCCTTGCTTTGTTTTTTTTCAGCTTTGTTTCCTCAAACGACCTGTTTTGTTATACATTTTCTCCTCTTGCAGCAATGCTCTGTCTAGATGTCATCAGTAAAGTGTAAGTGCAACGGATCTTAAATATGTCAGTAACATGTCTTCTATGTTTGTATTCCTCAGGCTGTGAAATTTGAGCCATATCATGACAGTGCATTGGCCAGATTTTCTGCTAAAACGGGGTTTGAGAGTAAGTATTTCAAAATACAGCCAACTTATGCTAAAGTTACTTACATTATTACAAACCCTTTGTCAAGAAATGCATGCTGATTGTAGTATTTTTTTTTCATCTCTAGAACAAAAGAATTGGTCACTTCTTGTTTGGTTCTTAAGAAGCGAGATTGCCCAGTCCATGCATTACCAGCAGAGGTTTGCGGTCATCCTAGAAGCATATCTTAGAGGCTGTGGAAAAGCAATGCCTACACGATTTCATGAAGCAGGTTTCAAGTAATTGAATTGCTGCATAAAGTCACAATGGAGATAAAATCAGTTTCTGCAGAAAAGTATGATGTCACTTCTCAAGGTATTTGCTAACAGACATTTCTTCATTTGTAATAATATTGTATTTTTTCTTTGGGTGTGAAAATCTAGGCAGCAAATTGTACTCTTTATTTTGAAAATTCATGGATAAATTACTGTCAAAAGGCATCATTATTATTTCTTTTAAAATGCTAGTGTAAGATAATAGTGACTGAACCAATAATACAGTTGTTTGCTTGTTCCACCCCAAAAGGGGAAGAATATCAATGTTATAGACACCCAGTATATTCCCGTGCTGTGGCTTATCTTCTTGAACTTCATGCCATGCAACTGGGAAACAGCTAAGTTCTTGTACGTAATCCTTAGCTGAATGCGAGCACTGAAGAAAGAAACAACCCAGGACAGAAATATTAACTGGAAATAAAAAGTGATGCTTGCCAAGAAACACAGCCTTACGCTAAGCAGTCACTAAAAGACTCTTGGCAAGAAGACCAGGGAGGGTCCAGTACAGCCTCTGCTATGCCATGAAGGTAGCTGGTGGAATCAGCAGTGAATATGCAGAGCACATCTTTGGGGCTTTGTGATGTGCTGAAGAGGTGTCCTGTGAGACACAGATGTGGTATTGTTATTTCTAGTTCCTGTAAGCACTGCTTTGGAAGCTGCAGTAGGGTCACGCAATGCCTGTTTACCTCTGGGTTTTGCCTGCCTTTTTTTCCCTGCCTCGACTTCCTTAAAAGCTTGTTTGTATCATTCCTATTAGTGGCTTGGTGTTGGGAGTGAGTGTGAGAAGGCATAAGACAATACTCAAATTCTAAAAGCTATAGAGAGACCAGCTCTTCCTGCATGTTCAGCCTCGTGTGTTCCAGGCCAGGAAGTCCTTAGTTCAGAAAGCCGTTCCACTCTGGATGTGCAGAAGTGGCTGTAGTGGCTTCTTCAAAAGAAATTTGAAGGAAATGTGCAAATATTATCCAATATTTAATGTAGCATCAGTTACATTACTTAGTTCAGTAGGGGACTTACTGAACCCCTATATAGAATATTCTTTCTAATCAACTTTCTTAAAATGCTCCATAATCTAAATATATTTGGTCAGAATCCCATGCTTTGGAAAGAAACTTTACAGCCTTGGGATGTACATGTCTTTTAACAGCAGTGGCCTCCATAATACATTATCTTTGAATGATATGTGGGCAAAGAAGAAAAGTTTCAAGAGAAAGCAATCACATTAACACCCACCAGGTTTTGAAGTTAAAGAATCTTTGTATGTAATGTACAGCAGAACATTGAAAGATGACTTATATAATTGACATTTTCACTGAATAAGGCTTCCTGAAACTGTAGAGTGTCCTGCTAATGCTGAATCTAATTTAATTTATTCTCAGATTATTGAGGATATAATTTTTCCTACAGGCACCCCTCTTACTTCTTACATTTCTAAAAATGTATATCCTAAAATTTCTTCTTTAGTTTATTGCTTCTTTTTTGCCTCATCATTTCTAATGTTCGTAGTTGTTTATATTTTCAGTCTAAATGTTTTGGACTGTTTCATTTCATTCTGTCATGCAGCCTCATCTAATTCTTGTATGTATTTTTTTTCCTCATATTTGTGGAATTTTTTAAAGAATAAATTCCTTCCGGTTAGGCCCATACTAGTCCAGTAGCGATCAAGCTGTCAGACTGTTTCTTTTTACTTTTCATGTAATCTCTTTGCTTATATATGAACATAGCAAGTAATAATAAATAAATAATTATTTCATAAGCTTATTATTTATTTAATAAGCTTAATTTCCTTAAGCTGAAGGAGGGTAGATTTAGATTAGATATTAGGAAGAAATTCTTTACTATGAGGGTAGTGAGGCACTGGAACAGGTTGCCCAGAGAGGTTGTGGATGCCCCCTCCCTGGAAGTGTTCAAGGCCAGGTTGGATGGGGCTTTTGGGCAACGGTGGTCTAGTGAAGGGTGTCCCTGCCCATGGCAGGGGGTTGGAAGTAGATGATCTCTGAGGTCCTTTGCAACCCAAACCATTCTATGATTCTGTATGAAATAAATTCTTAAGATCATAATATTACAGCATGCATAGGATTATCTGCTTTCATCACGACTCTATTAGATGATTTGCCTACCAAGAATGTGTCAATGCAGCTGTTTCTTCTTCTTAAAATGCACAGCACTTTGTTCTTAAGCCAGATCAACTTGAAATTGTTTCAGCAAGCACCTTCACTTGCATTGTAAATCAGCTAATTCCTAATCTTTACTAGCTTCAATTGATTGGCATACAATTTTCAAATCACATTACAGTACAATGAGGAGACTTACTGAAATCAAGCTAGATTTGTCTAGGAAATCAATAATTACATTTTTAGAAAGCTGTTTCATGACCCAAGTTACTACAACCTAGGGTTGAAGGATTTGTTTTGTTTTGAAAGTTGTCTAATTATAAAGTCCACTTATTAGCTCCTGTATCTTGCTGTCAGATTTGTTTATTTTTTACCAGAGGAGATACAACATTGTCACGTGGCATTGCTAGGTAGTTTTTTTTCTAAAAGCCTTTAGCATAAGTGTAACGTTTGTGTTCCATGAGTTCTCAGGTAATTCTTTTGGCTTGACTTTCTTTATTTGATAGCAACTTTTGAAATGTCTTAATTTTCTGGACATGAGCCAGCAATGTGTGCTTGCAGCCCAGAAATCCAACGTATCCTGGGCTGCATCAAAAGAACCCTTGACCAGCAGGTTCTCCAGATTCTGCCCCTCCACTCTTGTGAGACCCCACCTGGAGTACTGCATCCAGCTCTGGGATCCTCAGTACAAGAAAGACATGGAGCTGCTGGAGCAAGTCCTAGCGGAGGACCATGAAGATGATCAGAGGGCTGGAGCACCTCTCCTATGAAGACAGGCTCAGAGAGTTGGGGTTTGTTCAGCCTGGAGAAGAGAACACTCCAGGGAGACCTTATTGCAGCCTTCCAGTACCTAAAGGGGCCTACAAGAAATCTGGGGAGGGAGTGCTTACAAGGGCATGGAGTGATAGTACAAGGGTTAATGGCCTTTAAGTTGAAGGAGAATAGGTTTTAGATTAGACATAAGGAAGACATTTTTTGTGATTAGGATGGTGAGGCACTGGAACAGGTTGTCCAGAGAGGTGGTAGATGCCCCATCCCTGGAAACTTTCAAGGCCAGATTGTACGGGGTTCTCAGCAACCTAGTCTAGTGGAAGGTTGTCCCTGCCCATGGCAGGGAGGTTGGGACTAGATGACCTTTAAAGGTCCCTTCCAACCCAAACCATTCTATGATTGTATGATTTTTATGATTTTGTATATTAAGAATCCAGGTCCATGTCTACCTTTCTTATTACAATTTTTTTTGCTCTTTAATTTTTATCTCCAAAATTACTTGACCACATATATTTAGCCTCTGCTGTGTAGCTGCAATTTCTTTAGAACAGAGTTTCAGGTCTTTGTCCTAATGAAGGGTAATACCCAGTGTATTGCTTATGCTGCTAACACCTGCTAGCTGAGATGAACAAAGTGTGTCATATGTAGTATAATGCTTGCTGTTCTAAGCTGAAGATTCAAAAGCTTGAGGTTTTATGAATGAAAAGATTCAGTTTAGATACGAACATCAAAATTCTTGTTCATATAAATGTACAGCAAATCTTCTTCTTACTGGAACATGAGATTAACAGGGCTGCACTATGAAACCAGTTATAGGAGGATAGGAAATCCAGTATCTCTATAGAGATCATAAGGATTGTGGTATAATTGACTCCAAGAATTCAAAAGCCATGAGTCTGTCTGCAAGAGCATGAGGTAGGTCAAAATAATACTGGAAAATGTGAGGTGCTTTTAATTGCCTCCTTCTTCTGAGCCTTTGGGGTAGATAGTTCAATGTTTCCTTGGCAGTTATAAGAGCAAAATATTCTTTGATGTGTTATGCGGTGTTTGTTTTTTAAATGACAGGTAACAGTTTAGTGTAATCTCCTGAGTCTTCAGAACACAAAGCACTGTGCAAGTGCTTCTTAAGACTGTGTAAAGGGCACATAACTTTTGAGGTGCTTGTAGACTTTCACCTTAGATATCTGAAACAGCCCGACTGTTAACAGTGCAAGTTAAAGAGTCTTTCTCCATTCCTCAAATCAGGAGATCCTTGAGGAAAGCATTTTAAAAGTAGCTAAATGGAGGAGGTTTTTAGCTAAATCATGATGCTTAACAAGTTTGATTACCTATAACTTCTTTGCTTTCCAAGTTTTGATTTCTTTGTGTTTTCTCACTTGTAATTGCAGTTATTGCACAGCTGAGGCAAAAGCTTGAAAAACTACAGAGCAGCAAACTTCCAGAAAGTTTTAGAGTTCCGTATGATCCTGGGCTAAGAGCAGGAGCCCTAGTGGTAAGTATATTCTGAGTTTCTACAAATCCTTTCTGAAAAAAATCTCCTATTTGCAAATATGTGTCATTTGGTAAAAATTTTTGCTAATATGCCTAAAGGTCTTATTTCACTGTGAATACGATGACATTTCATGGACTCAGTAAGTTTTTGTTCCCAAAGCTACTAGCATTTTTCTAAATGTAATGACATGCCACCATGCACTAAAAGAATGCAACAACCCATAAAATCCTAATCATTAAATAGCAATTATGATTTTTCCATTAGTTTAATCCAGGATTTAACCAGGTAACTGACTTTTTTTTTTTTTTTTTTTTTTTTTTTACATTAAATACCTGTATAAAACTGTTTTATCTGACTTCAGGGGCTTTGGGATATTCAGGTTTTGTTCTTCCAGGTGCTTTCTCTGTCCTACCCTGATTCATATCTATCATTAAGTTTGGTCCAGACCTTCATCTTACTAACAAAAATGCCTACCTTTAGCTATTTCTGATTTTTCAATATCTCTGTGTTGTTTTTATTAGAAAATACATTAAGATTTTGTTGGAGATACATTAAGAAACACTTTTTTCTGTGTTGCTGCCTCCAGTTTTGTTGTGAGATCACAGTGGCTTCTGTCGACTCAGAGTTAAAAACAAAATTAATAAATCAGCAGATGTGTAGTGAGAGGGAATTGGCTCATGCATCTACTATGCAGTGTGAGGTTTGGGTCAGTGAAGATCATTGGATTCACTTGATGTGCAGCAAGGAGCCTACAAGAAAAGAATCCCTTGATTTTTCTCTTAGCTAAGGACAGACAAACCATCCAACCTAAGGAATTGCCAAATAGTAGGGTACTCATTTGGGTAACTGGTATTAGTTGTCTACATCTGGCCATGTTTCTGTTAGATAAACCTGTGCCTTGACAGACAGGCTATAAACTAGTCTGTCTTCAAGCTGAGAGTTAAACACCTCCCAGTTGGGCACAGCTGAGGTACTATCAGTACAGAAGTCAATTCAAACATTGTTTACTCAGAAATACAGAATTTGTAGCTTCTTAAATATTCTTTTCTTGATTATATTTCCTCTCTCTATTCTTTTGTGTACAAAAATCACCAAATGCATGACAAAAAGTGGATTTCAAAATAAAATAAAAGATGTTTCTGGATTTTCTAGTTTTCCTTCAGTTGGAAAGTATATAGCCCTACCAGGACCTTCCTAGATGAAGGCAGCAATAGATTTACAAGGGAAGGTAACTATGTCCAAAAATAGATGGATTAAAGCCTTTTTCTTTTTTCCCCAAACTATATGAAAAAAACCATCTGATATAACAAACTGTATTGGTAAGCTTTCATTTGATCTTCATTCTAGCAAGTCTACTTGTCCATAATCTTCAAACTCCAAAGTTTGAGTAGTCTAAACCTACTCTAAATAGTAGAAGCAAATCAGTGTTTCTAGTAAGTTCAAAGATTTAACATCTTTCCTTTAAAAAAAAGTATGGTAAAAACTGTTTTGTTTTAAACTACTAGCTCAGAATCTCCGTCTATGAAACATGAATATTCCAAAATACTCTTCTCTGATGTCATCGATTCTGTCAGGTCTCAAACACTAATATGCAATTGCTTTTATTATTTTAGATGGCTTTATGGTACATAGTAATGTTCAACAATGAACCAGGAATTCCAGAACAGAAAGTATTACATACCACAGTTGCATTAGACGTAATTAGTTGAGAAAACATTTGAAATAATGCCATTTCAGTAGTTTCAATGCTGAATTTCTCCAGATTAAAAATGTAATAAAACTAAATAGGGAATTTATTTTCTTATTTTA
This sequence comes from Balearica regulorum gibbericeps, assembly GCF_011004875.1. NCBI lineage: Eukaryota > Metazoa > Chordata > Aves > Gruiformes > Gruidae > Balearica > Balearica regulorum. Next base: position 15,756,178 of record NC_046184.1, read on the forward strand.
TGAATGATTATGTTAAATTAGTTTCACAAATGCTGTTTTCCCCATGAATTTGAATGATTTGCTAAGGGAATTGTATCAAGCAATCTGGAATAACTGAAGTTGCTAGAAGTCATAAGGGTGGATGTTGTAGTAAATTGTATTGGATAATGTTCTGGTTTTGCAAAGCACCTGTCAGAGTGCTTGTTGTGAGGGTCCATTATTTCCTGGTTTTGTCAGAGTCTTGTATTCCTGGTTTAAAAGGGTTTTTTTCCTGTCTGAAGCAGATTTACAAGCTAAATCCAGTTTCGGGCATGCTTTTTCATTTATCATGGACAGTGTTAAAAGTTGTGCAAGTCGAGTGAGGCTTTATGTGGCAATTGAGTACCATTCCTTACATGTGCTCTCAGTGTGTTTCTTGGGGTATAACTGATCGGAAGTTGGTGGTGTGTAAAAAGGTTAGTTGTGTTGATGTTGGAGTACAATGGCTAGCAATAATTGTGTCTTTCACAGATAGAAAAATGTAAAGTAATGGCATCTAAGAAGAAGCCCCTCTGGCTCGAGTTCAAATGTGCAGATCCAACAGCTCTATCAAATGAAACCATAGGCATAATCTTCAAACATGGAGATGACCTCCGTCAGGACATGCTTATTTTACAGGTATGATAGCTAAAATGTATAAAATGAAAACATGAATATTTTCAAATATTTTCAAATCATTTTACTTTTCAGAAGTGTGTATACCTTATCTTTACTGTCCATATGAGATAGGAGGTTGTCTTTTGTTTTTTAACTGTGTATGGCAAGGCTGACGTCAAAACTATCTTGTACTACAGGTTTCTATGTTACCATGTTGAGGGTTAACCCTGGTGGGAAGGGGAAAGAGGAAAGGAAGAATAAAAGCAAGAGAACTTGTGGGTTGAGATAAAAATTGTTTAATAAGCAAAGGAGAAGTGGAAGAAGAGAGAAAGAAAACAAAACAAGTGACGCAAAGGCAGGCACTCACCACATCCCATGGGTAGACCAATGCCCAACCAGTTCCTGTGCAAAAGATGGTTAACCTACCTCACCTCCTTCCTCTCTGTTTTATTGCTGAGCATGACACTATTTAGCATGGAATATTTCTTTGGTTGGTTTGGGTCATCTGCCTGGCTGTGTCCACTCCTAACCTTTTGTGCACCCCCCGGTCTATTCACAGTGGGGCAGAATGAGAACAGAGGCAGCCTTGATACTCTGCAAACACTGTTCAGCAACAGCTGGAACATCGATGTGTTACCAGTATTGCTTTCATCACCAGCCTAAACCATGGCACCATATGAGCTGCTCTGAAGAAAATTAACTTCATCCCAGCCAGACCTAGTACATACTGTTACCCAGTTGTCCTCTGCTACGTGCCATACATACTTCACACTTTGGTGTTCTAGAGAAGGAATCTTATTTAGTGCAAGATGGCCTCTTTTTCTAATGAAGCATTTTTATCATTTAGTTATACAATGGGTGACGTTACAAATTAAAAAGAAATGAGTAGATGGCATTGCTGTAGTAATATTTCAGTGATTGTTCTGACAAACTGGTTTGTTAGCACTTTTGGGGATATTTATGGGAAAAAATGGACATACTCGCTAATGTATTTGGTTTCAGCTCATGTAGAAACATTAATACTTTTTAGAACAGTAGAAATTGCCTGAGCACAGGACAGATGAGGAAATACAAACCCTGGTTCTGTAACTGATAATCTTAAATGGCTGTGCACTTTCTGTATTTTTGTCTTAATTTGTAAAATAGACAAGTAAGTTTAGCCCCATCTCAGAAGTCTGAGTAGTGTTAGTTGTGTGAGTAATAAGTAATGTCCAAATAATTTGAAATAAATTAGCATATACTTTTGTTTTTATTAGATTCTTCGAATTATGGAATCCATTTGGGAAGCAGAATCTTTGGACCTCTGTTTGTTACCGTATGGTTGTATTTCTACAGGGAACAAAATAGGTATGTGATCACGCTTACTGTGGTTAGAAATTCAAAATGCCATGGGTAGAGAAGTCGGGCATAGGACAACTATTCTGGTATGCACTATGATCCTGAGATCCTGAGATTTCTGTGCTTCTGATGGGTATCTTTCACCTGCTGCACTAGCTTAACTGACTGTGATTCCTGTGCAAGTCCAGCTGTTTAGGCCCTGCTGCAAGTTTCTCTTAATAACAATATTTGGTATGAAAAAGCAGTGAAAGTGACTTATTCAAGATGTGTTTTAACATGTTGATAGGAATCAAACAGAGAAAAGAGTTAAAATAGCAAAACATTTATGTTTTTTTCCTGACCTAAAGCTTCACACCCTATACTACACACAAGCAACAGCATTACTGACCAGGATGCTCAGGCAATATTTCTCAGTGGGCATTAGTTTCTGCAGCACAGATGATCTATTTTCCAGAATTCATGGTGGGAGAAATCAAGTAGTTGCTTACAAAGCTTCTGGAGAACTGTGTGATGATGTGTAGAGCAAGCTGATCAGCTCTGGAAGAGTTCAATTACATCCAGAAATGCCAAACTGATGTATAATTTAGACATCCTGATGGCCCCAAACTGGCTGTTTGTGGTTGGATTTGCATATATTATGTACCCTAGCATATCCACATTGCACAATTTCCTGGTATCCAGGAAAATTAAGAACTCTTCTAAATATATTTCTGTAATTACTTCCTCTCTAAAATCCATTGCCACATAAATATTTTATCATCGTTACTTTTGACTTCAAGATATCTCAGCAATGCAGAAAACCCAAACTCACTGATAAAATACTTGGTAGTATGACACAAAAGAGTTTCCTCTCTCCTAATATAAGTATTTAAAAATTAAATAAATTGTATTGATAGAATAATAATAAAGGAAACAAAACATTATATATCAAAATACTAACTGTAAATATAAGGATGGTTGGTTTTTTCCCTCTCCTTTAGGTGTGTTATAAAACCCCCTAATTTTTAGAGGCATTTTTAGGATTTAATATACTTTTGTTTAAAATCATCTTAAGACAATGTAATGTATTGAAATAATGGAGGAAGGTGGAGGAATTCTGCCAGTGATCCTTGCATTCTTAAGCTACAGACTTCATTATTCTTTCCTGAATTCTTAATTGACTCCCCATTCTTTTATCTCAAGGAAATAATTGTTTATTTTCCTATATGCATGGGGAATATGTAAGAATTTAGCATCCTTTCAGCACCACAGTAGGGGCTTGGTTCATCACACGAAGACTCCTGTTCAGTTTGCTGAGAATACCCGCAGCCTAAATTAGTAACACCCAGTGTGGGACACTTTCATGTAGAGCTTATGCTTGTTTGGAACAAAACCAAAGAGAAGTGGCATGCAAATGTCCTGTCCCAAAATTCATATGTGGTCTTCTTCCCTCCCTCTTAGTATTTCCATGGAACTTGGGGCAGTTTCTGTGTATCGACACAAGGACAGTACCCCATTCTACACTGAGCACAGGGAAACAGCGAGGTGTCTTACACCTGGGGCTGGCATCCCCTCCTGGCTAGAACTTTCTCAGTCTGTTGAAGACATCTGCATTCGATGCAGTTTACAATTTTGGAAACATCCATCCTCTCCACTGCTGCTGCCAAATAGACCTCTGTAGGAGGAACTTTTTCTTGTATGCATCAGTGGTAAAAGGTCGTACCGTATTCTCTCTCCCTTTGACATGGCCATATGTTCCTGGCTCTGCAAGGCAATTATCACTACTTACTATGCTGCATCACTGCCAAATTTAAGAAGTTCAAGCTGGCACTTAATTTTTAAGTCACCTGCTTCAGTAGCGCAGATCCCCAGAAACACTATAGCATCCTGCGTTTACTGCTGCGTTTCTTCCCGGTTGAATATAGCCCAGCTGAGATTCTCTATCCCAGTTACTGAAGCCTTCTCTAGGACTAACCGTACCTACTAAGAGGCAAGTCTGCGTTTAGAAGGATTTGCCAGTAGAGCTATACTATTCCATCAGATAACTTTTTTTATCATGATACCTTTAAAGTATTTACTTGGGCAGAATAAACTGCACAACATTCTGTGTAGGTTTTATACCACTTTTTTGGCGGTGCAGTGGAGAATGATCAGTAAAGGGTTTTCATTAGCAGCTGCTTTAAAATCTGGGGACTTTTCACGTTGCTAATCATCATAGCTATGCTGGGGCAAGTTTTAAATGCAAAGGGAAGCAGAAGATGCCTCCTGCAGCAGTTTGTTGTCCAGTAGAGGGAGATTTGTGAGCACAGGCAGGGGAAGCCTTCTCAACAGCTGGAATGTGATCTGGAGCTCACTCCCAGGAGGGAAACAACAGCTTGACAAGCACAGACCAAAATGCAGAGCTTTTTAATTTGGTGGTGTTGGTGGTGGGTTTTGGAGGTCATATTTCCACAGTAGTTTTATTACAAACAAATCAAGGCCAATGTCAAGACAGAATACCTCCAGGAGGTATTCAGCCATGAATCCAGCCATGCGTGGAAGGCAGAGGCAGGAAGAGATGACTGCATTTTTACTCAGTTACTGAAAAATTTGCACATAATTCAGTAATTGCAAAAGGGTAGGACTGTGAGTAGATAGAGATTCATCTGTTTCACAGAGAAAATCAAACTGAAACCGAATGAGAAACTGCTTTGAATCACTTTGGGGAGAAAGGGATATTTTTGTTTGCTTGCTTATCTTGGAGCTGGAACTGAAGCCAGGCTTTTATCTAGAAGACACTGTTGAACTTGAACCAGAGAAAGAAAGTATAATATTTCCAGTTACCAAATAAGTTCCACTAAAGTCTGACCTTCCCCCATACAGGCATGCCCAGTATGAGGGCAGAGTGCATTTGCTAGTCTTGGCTACAGTGCAGAGTTGTGTTGCAGCCTCTGTTTCTGCTTTTCTCTCTGGCTTCCCCTTCATCACATGCCGTGTTGGTGCGAACAGCACAAGTCCTTGTTTCTGCACCATGTTGCTGTGATGTGCTGATTTGCCTTTGGGAGGATCTGTTCACTTTTGGGACTGACCTCTGGACCTCAACAGCCAGAGCTTTCCACCAGCAATCCCATTGCTGTGCCTCACTGTGTACTGGTATTTCTGATGCTTTCTGCACATTTGCACACTTAAGCTTAAATTGGATTTACTGCAGGAGGGCCAGCTCTGTTCCTCTGCCGCAGGTCTGGCAACACTTGCATCCCTAGGCTCCTGCAACGCTGCAGCTTCTCTCCAGCTCCTCAAATTTGTGAAGTTGGAGAGAAGCTGGTGGGAATGTGATTGGTACCTGGGCTTCTGCAGGAGGTTAGGATAGGAGGTAGTTCTTTTCCTTGGGAAAAGCCTTATGCAGAGGGTCCCCACTCATCATGTGATTCTTTCCTTTTTAAAAGGTTTTACATTCTCATGGAGGAGTTTAGGATGCCAGACTAGTTACAAGCTCTGGCTGGTTTCAGCTGGGAATGAACAAGAACCACTGTTGCTTGTAAAATAAATTTCTGCTTATGACCTATGAAGTTCTGCAGTTGATTTAAAAACTACAGTTTAAAATTTAATTTTACATATTTTTAATATGCTTCGATATAAATTTAATAACTTCTAACTTCATCCTTGTTTTCTCTAGGAATGATCGAAATTGTGAAAGATGCTACAACAATTGCCAAAATTCAACAGAGTACAGTTGGCAACACTGGTGCATTTAAGGATGAAATACTAAACCAGTGGCTCAAGGAAAGATGCATGATTGAAGAGAAGGTGAGTTCTTTGGATTTTTAAGTAGGAATTTCAAATGCACCCTACTAATTTAGGAGCGTAGAGCCCATATGGTTGTGATTGTGTTACGTGAGTTTGAGAAATCCATTCATTTTCCCTGTACGCAGCTGTGGATGTCTGTGAAAGAGCCTTTAGCATCCAGCTGGCAGCCAGACTCCTGAGAAACAAGATGCTTTAGAAATTACTCCTTTGTCAGTGGTATTTAGAAGTGATACACGAGGAGCAGATTGAAAGGGCATCAAAGAACACTGAAAGGCAGTGTGGTTTCAGAGGATTTAAATACAGGTTTGGGTACTCACAACTCCTTTGCTTAGGTAGGTCCACTGACCTGCTAGAGCATTCTGCGAGCTTTTTTTCTCAAAAAGCGTGGACAGCTTTATGCTTATTTTATTTGTGTGAAGGGATAGAGCCTGCTTTCACAGTACAGTGAGGGCAATGCAGGGCTGTGATCTTAATCGCTGCTGTGCAACGGTGTGTTTTATAACACAGTTTGTCTAACTGTTGCTAGATACGTGTCGACAGAAAGGCATATGACTTTGAGAATGACTGAATTTAGTTTCTAGCATTGAAGCATTTAACATCTCTGAGATTTATGTTTAGTTTCAGGCAGCTGTGGAAAGATTTGTTTATTCTTGTGCTGGATACTGTGTGGCAACCTTTGTACTTGGAATAGGAGACAGGCACAATGACAACATTATGATTACAGAAACAGGTGAGTTGTTTTTTGAGAATTTCATAGAAGAAGTGGGGACTGTCTATATTTCACTAGATTTATCTTTCATTTTAATAAATAATGCATTTAATAATGAGTGAAGAGACAGAATCCAGTTCTGTCAGCATTGCTTACAAGTTCAGATCCTCCTGTGACATCGAAATGTATTGTCACCCCTTTTGGCCTTCATATAGGCTCTATATATTTATCATTAATAATGCCATTCTATTCTAAGGACAAGTTTATAACAAACTAAGTCATGAGGAATGTAAAACTATTTTTTTTTAGTGTCTAGATCTAAGATCTATACAAAAAAAAATTAAAAAGCAGACAGCCATTCACGGGTCTGAAGCGTGGATGTGGTTCTGACAGTGTTCAGTGGAACTGTATCTGTGTGAGAATTGAGGTCTTACTGGACTATTTTCACTTCTGAGGAATATAATTGCTTTATGTACTTTTGTAGAAAATCCTGGAAAATAAGTGTAGGTGGAGTGTATTTGGTTTGCTACTAAAGTCTGTGGGATGGTTGCAATCCTCCTGAAAGAAACACAATTTCTTTGTATTACAAACTCTGGGAATTATTTCTGTAGCTGCACATTGATTCCATAGGTAATTTTATTTACCTATGGAAGCCCCAGAAAGGACCCCAGAACGAGCAGTACATGTGGAGGAGTTTTATTTGGTCTAAGAAATTCATTTCCAGTTTCACAATCCTCTTGCTTCATAATTAGTCTTTACATAATGCTAAGAGACAGAAAATACTTTTGAGCTTAGTTAGAAGGCTGTATATTTAATATTAATCATATTATAGTTAAAGTTTTACCAGTTGAAGGCTAGAAAGAAGTACCACCCTGAAGGCAGAAATGAGCTAATTGAAGACTACAGTAAAAAAGTTCACCAGAAGTCCTTGAGGAAAAGAAGACAAAGAAATGCTTTAATTTCAACATTAGATATAGTATAATGCAATGTTAGCTCCCATTGGCAGAAAATGAGGTCAGTAGAAAGGGAGACAGAGAAAGACAGGTTATTCTGTGGTGGTCAGGAGCAGGTTTGCCTTGGAATCTTTAACAGGAGCTGTCTTGAGGAACAGAAGCCAGAAGGATGTCATAAGGTCTGCATAGAGTGTTGGATTTGGGAGGTTGGGAGGACTCAGCAACTGGTTGAAATGCTGGGACATCTAAGAGTGTCCCACCTACAGATCACTGTTGAGTAGCATCTTACATCATTTGATGTTTTATCTTTTTTATACATGTACCACTATTGCAAATGTATGTTTTTAAGTAACCATGCTCTTTTATCCTGACATCTTGTCTGCCAGTAAAAGTAATAAAGCAATCTGAAGAGCAGCAGCACACTCCAGTCCTGTAGGTGGAGCGATCCTTAAAAGGGAGTTTTTCATTGCTTTCCTGGGGTGAAATCCAAAGGGTGATAATGCAAACTTACTCTGTGCAGTACAGGGTGGTTTAGACATTGGTAATGCAGGTCTGTGAGGAAGAAGCATGTTCTGGTGAATGACATTAGCCAGGGAGCTGGATAGCGCCAGAATCCCATGGGTATTGGAAACATAATCCACAAGCCTTTTCCATGTAATGATATGCCGGGAGCTGATTGTTACGGATCTGAGGCACCAGCTTTCCTTGGTTGATTTTTGAAAAGCTGTGAGTGTATGTTTAGAAAATACAACAGTTCTGCCAGGTTTTTAACAACTGCCAAAGATAAATAAAAACCAACTTTGCCAAGAGGACAGAATTATATATTTACCAAAAAAAAAAAAAAAGAGAGAGAAAATAGTCTTTTCTGCTGAACTAAAGAGTGTTTATATATACCCAAAAAAAGAGGTTTTGAAATTATTGTGAATACAAGTAAGCATTCTTGGCAGTTTATTGTATTTGAGGCTAACTGTGATGTCTTCTTCTCTTTACGAAGGTAACCTTTTCCATATTGATTTTGGCCATATTCTTGGGAATTATAAAAGCTTCCTTGGAATTAATAAGGAAAGAGTTCCTTTTGTGCTGACTCCGGATTTTCTGTTTGTCATGGGGACTTCCGGAAAGAAGACAAGTCTCCATTTCCATAAATTTCAGGTAAAGAGTGAATATCTACCTGCAAATCAATTAAGCAATGTTTTTTACCCTCTGAAATGAACATTAGTGCCTTAGTTTTCAAAGGTCTAGGCTCCTGAGTATTACGTTAATAAAATTTACTGAATCATAATACAATTCTGGGATATTTTAGGCCCAACTAAGAGCAAAAATTATCTTTAGGATTATGGGAACTGGAATTCAAACATCCACAAAGCCACATTGAAAAGCTTCAGTTAGCAGACCAGATAGGCAGTCCTTTCTTTGTTTCTTGTCTTGGCTGAAAATACTTGGTAGAGGGCTTCAGTATTTGTGCAATTAGAGGAGACTCAGCACTAAGCAGAGCCTTCTGTGCAGGACGAGCAGGTGTGAGGCATTCTTCAGCTGCCTTTGCCAGAGTTATTCCCTCCTGGTTCTGCCCTGGGGTTCTGGGGCTGCTGCATCTGAATAGAAATCTGCAGTGACCGTAAGCTGTGTCAGATTTGTGGGTTTGTGAAGTGGATGGGCTTAACACTCTGAAAGAAAAGAATGGTATTAAAAAACTGTTCTCTTGCAGCTTCTGTTTAAAATTGAGCTCCTCTGAAACAGTTCTGATTTTTCAAGCTTTGTGTAGGACCTGAGCGAGGAGGGAGCAAAGCAAAATGCTGTTTAGTATGTTTAATGAAATGGCTGAGCCTGTGTTAGCAAAGTAAATAGATGTCTGGGGTGTTATTCTTCTGTGCATCTTTAGGATTTTTAAATAAGTGCCTGATTTAGAAAGCAGGTTCCCTATATCAAAGGAAAAAGTCTCTTCCAGAGTGTGAGCCAAAGCAAAAGCCTAACTTAGATGTTCTAGATTCCCTGTGGATGAACCAGCCTCTCTGTCCTGGTAAGGAGTCTGGTTTTCTAACCTGAGTGCCTAATTAAGGTTCTTACTGTTGGATACTGAATATGTCCTTTTGAACATATACCTGATTGTACAGCAAATAACGAGGCAATTGGCATCTGTGAGCCCAGACTTCTGAAAATAACTAAAGAACCAGGTGTGATTTTGGAGTCTTTGTTTTGCACAAGGACTAGCTTTATCACAGTGCAGGTGTTTTGAAGGGGGCTTGTAGCTCAAAAGATTTAAGAGCAGGGTTGGTTTTGCTGTGGGAGGGGGATGTGGAGCCTGTGCTCTCAGAGAAGCCTGAGAGCTGTGCTGCGTACAGGAAAGATGCTGTTCCCGCAGCTGTAAGCCATGTGCAAATGTGGGGCTGGAACGCTGCACTCAGGTATGTCATTAAAGACCTCAGTTCTGGAAGCAGAAAATAGTTGAAAGTGTGCTAATGGAGAATTGGAAGACTAGCAGCCTGTTAGGGTCTGCAGTGGGGTAATGCCAGTGTCATTTCCACTAGTGTCATTAACCAGGTGAAAGGTGTTTTACCTTTGTGAACTGTGATTGTGATATGTGACCTGGTCATTTTAAGTGGGATGATTTAGGCACAGACAACAATACTGACCCAAAAATGTAAGTTCATGTACAGTTCTGCTGCATTAGATACTGTTTATAAACTGCTATTCCAGTTTATAAACTTTTCTGTCTCAAAGACTCTCCAGACTTTTCTGTCTCAAAGACCAATAAAAAGTTAAAATACTTCCATACAAGTAAAATAGTAACACAGAGCAAGATCCGTATCACATATTTTACTCTAAAAAATATATGTTTTAATGATATGGTCAGAGTACAAAAATAAACAAAATTATAGCTTCACTTTTCAACTGGCTGGTTTCATCACGTTTCCTAATACGAGGGACTCATTCAGTGTGCCTGCTGACTCATTCATGTATTAATGGAAAAGGCTCAGCATTTATCCCTCATTAATTTTTAAGAGCATCTCTCATTAATTTGTACTTCAACTACATTAAAATAGTTTATATTTTAGAGGAATCCTTTGTTTATTACAGGCTCTGGTGGTTATAATATTTTAAAATATCCACTTTTTTTTCAATTTTATTTCTCTATCACTTATTGAATACAGTCCATACAGATGTGTTAGCCATAGCTCATATTGCAGGTGTCAGAGGAGGTTAATTAGACAGTAATTTTGACCGAAGTTCACTGTAACAGAGTATAGTTTGTTGTTGATGAACTTCTAAAGCTGTCAGGGCCCTGGCAACTTTTCTGGAACTAGCAATAAAGCTCATTCCTATTAGCTCTTAATCTAAAATTTGCTTCCCTTTTTGTTTGCATTCCTTATGATGGTTTAATGAAAATTAGAGGCCAGGGTTATTAATGACATCACAGAAATGCTTAGTAGGAAGCAGGATTTGATGGTCTTTTGTCCTAATCACAAAAATGTATTTAAGCATGACTTCATCTGAGAAGAAAAGTATTTTTCTATTCCATCTATGATTTTTTCAGCTGCCTTAGTGTTCTCCAGATTTCTCTTGCTGTAAGTGTCATGTGCGGTAGCATTTCCTTTCCAGCCTTTGGCTGAAACCCATGCAACTCCCTTACTCCTGTGTACGCACAACTTTTTCACTTCTTACTTGTAGAAACCCCTGAGAGAGCCTTATCTAAGGGGCGCTCTCATAGTCTTTTGAGCTTGTCCACCTACCTATTCTTAGTTTGCCTAAAATTGTCTTTGCTAGTTTTTGCATTAAATTTTGAATGTGTTTTTATTCATTATATTTAATTTATTTAATTCATTATTTTTTCATTACACTGCTGACTTGATAATACAGAGATCTGTATTTTAAGTACTAATCAAATTCTTCTGTACCATTTGTTTACAGAATCTCATGTATTTGATTGTCAAGTAAAGGTGACAGAAAGCAGAAGGGTGGACAATTCATCATTGAAAAAATACTTATTTGTAGTATAGTGTACAGGAAAGGGCCTGTATAACAGAATTTGGACACTTGATATTATAAAAATGCCTGACCTTTAGGATACTAATATTTAGGACAGTCTCAAGCTCTCAAAATAATTATTCTTTATTGTCTGTTGGACAATGGAATTTTGGTTTCTCCTCAGCTCTTCTCATTTTGCGTATGGCTTTAGAGTTAGCAGCTTTCTTCTTAATCCCACATTAAACATCTACATATCCTTCACACGTACGTATGTGTTATTTTTGGTTCTCTCTGCCTGTCTCAGAGGTGTAAAAATTAGCTTTCTTGGAAGATGTTAATTCAAAATTCCATTCAGTTCCTGTCTGAATAAATAACTGTAACAGGCAGATACAGATTTTTTAAAATCTTTTGAATTCCTGGAAAGACTGCCTCAGAGATGCAGTGATGCCAGGTTCTTGACTGCATAATTGTTTGTCTGTCTCAGACACCCGCCATAGTGAGATGCATCATCCATAGAGAAATGCAAAACCTTCTTTGATATAACTATAAAGAGCTTTCATCTCTTTTGAGGGGAACAAAACACACGCTAACTCTTGTGACAAGATTTCCCTGTTTGAAGTTGATAATACATAAGTAGAATTTTTTTTTTTTTCATTTTTTATATTTTCCCTGGTGTCATGGAGAGAAACTAATCCCTGCAATAAAATGGTGATGTTTTCTGTTGTAAATTGTGCTCTGACCATTGCAATTTATCTTCTGCTTTGCTAGAGGTAAACTAACATTAGAGTTCATAAGTATGATCTTATTTCAGGACAGAATTTATTTGGAAACAAAGTGAAAGATTTAAGGGCCCAGGCAATAGGAAAAAAGAAACCTTACAGACAGATCTTAGACATAACATCTTCCTTCCTTCATATCTTCCGAACCTGTCTGGTCGGTTTTCTGGCCGATGTGAACAGAGATTCATGTTAAAATGATTTGTGCACTTCTTACTGTTTCTAAGGAAGAAAAATACCATACACCTTGTCAAAAATAGTGTTCTAGAGTGCTGATGAGATTTGGCAGAACTTTACATGAAAATATTTGGATTTCTTAAGAGTTCTTTGATACATTCATATATATATATATGTGGAAGGGTTAAATTGAATATTTAATTAGGTAAAACCTAGCATTGCTTCAGCTTTGGTTTTAATAGCAACAACCTTCTTGGAAATATTTTTCATCTTTTTACATTACTGCATTGCAGGCCCAATTTAACTTTCTAACAGATGATTGATTTCTTCACTGCATTGTCTTCCTTAAGATGTTATTTCTAAAAGTAAATGAGTAATAAATTTAATATAAGAAATAATCATTCCAGTTTATGTATTAGTCACTTAGCATTAAATATTATTTTAAAAAGCATTGTGTGTTTTTCCAAGCTGCAGAAATTTCATTGTTCTAAAGGTTATGTTGTTAAACACAAATTACTTACACATGGAAGTGAAAAAGCTGTTAAAAAAATAAATCTATGGAATCCAGTATGACAGCATGTAAATATAGAAGTCCTACAGCAAGGCAGTGTGCCTGAAAACTAGCGCTATCAGCTGGAAAAATTCCTCAGAACACTAAGCCTGAAAACTCTTTTCCATTAAATAAGGCATCACCTCTGCACAGATAATAGATATAGATGGAAGGATATAGATACAGATATACAGGATTCCGAGCAGTCCCCTGGGGGTGCTGCTTTATTCAGTATCGCTTGCCAGCCACGGTCTTTAAACGGGAACATACCAATTGGAAAGGAAGACAGTGAATTATTGCTGTCTCTTTGAACAGCCACAGAAAGAGATTAGATGACAGGGAAATTAATTTGAAATTTTGGTGGAGCTAAGGTTTTATGCTTTAACAATTAATGTAATATTTTTAAAAAGAGCCTTTAGTTTGTACACCAAAACAGTACTTGCTGTCCCAAGGTATGGTGATGAATGAAGTAATACCGAGCGACGGACGCAGAAGTTTGCTTTACGTTCCTGCTCAGGTGAACAGCTCTGTTGGATCTCCCCTGTCTGACAAACTCAAGTGATTGAATAGCGTTGGTTAATGAGAGTCCCGCGAAATTCCTACACCATCCCTCTCAGTTAACCTCATCAATTAACAAAAAATTCTTCTCTTGTAGGACGTATGTGTGAAGGCTTATTTAGCTCTTCGACATCACACAAACCTGCTGATCATCCTATTCTCCATGATGCTAATGACTGGAATGCCCCAATTAACCAGCAAAGAGGATATTGAATATATCCGGGATGCACTGACAGTAGGGAAAAGCGAAGAAGATGCCAAAAAGTATTTTCTTGATCAGATAGAGGTTTGCAGAGATAAGGGCTGGACTGTGCAATTTAACTGGTTTTTACATCTTGTGCTTGGAATCAAACAAGGAGTAGAAAAGCATTCTGCTTAATATTTTATGTAAATTAACTGTGGGTGTGAATAGGAGGTTAGTGAATCTACATGTTATTTATGAATTCTGAATAAATGAGCAGTCAAAATTGCCTTTTCTTTGCTGGCAGCTTAAATGGATCTTCTGAAAAGGCAAGGACACTTGCTCTGCCCCTCCAGAAGATCTTCCTGCAGTTAAGATTTATTATTTTTTTTAATGTCTAATGACAACTTCGAGTTGCTGGATTCTTATAACTAGTTGCTTTGCTGATGTGGCCAGCATTTTTTTTGTTATCTTTAGTAATAATTTCAGATAAATATGAAGGAGTAGCTTGAGTAAGATGATAACCTGCAAATTCAAATAGAAATCCCCTATGACATTACCTTAATTGTTCATGAGGGTGATGCCCTTCAAAAGCAGAAGAATCTATTTAAAATCTATGGTTATATTGAAATCCCTGTAGGCAATTGACTTCTTTCTTGGGATGGCTTACACTCAAGTGTTCTTTGCCCACATCCTTCTCTTTTGTCCCTTCCTTAACATGTTGTCCTTTTTGGATTTTTAATATGTTGTCAGTAGAAAACAGCTTTGGCTCTGCCACTAGAGGAATTTATCTTAACTGTTAATGTAGCCTCCTGACATAGACAACTGAGCTTGACTGTCCTGTCAGGAGAACTTCAGAGTTACCTGGAAGTTCGTCAGGTTTGAACCTGAAATTCTGAAAGTTTAATTTTGAAGGGTTTTTTTACTGTACTTTTTAATGGGTAACATCCATATTATATAACAGATTCTATTCTTACTGTAAAGTTACTAAAATTCCACCTGTATAGTAAAAGCTTTGTAGAAAAAACAATGGTACTTCCTTATTCCTCAGAGAGAACTCCTTAGGTAAGAATAATTGACATTTTACCAAATATTTGAGAAATCCAAAGTTATTTATTCTTTGGTGATATATTTTCAGGATATACCTACAAGGAAATAAATGTAATCTTTAAAATTGTGTATATTTTGCTATTTATTTTTAAATTCCTTAAGAGACTATACTACTGAAAAGCTATTTATGAAAGAAAAAAAAAGCCTTATCTTTAATTTCAATATTTAAACTTAAAAGAGGAAAAAATGGGCAGTGTTAAGTAGAATTTTAACTTCTCTACTGTAGGATGCCTGCAAATCATCAAGTCTGCCTATGGTAGGAAAGGAAAAAAATATATATAGCATGAATTAGTCTTTGACTTGAATTATTATGGTATACGTCCTGCTAATTGATTTTTACCAAAGAGAGAAGATGGCTTACAATATTGCTTTTTTGCACTTGTGCCCGTGTAATTTCTTCTTCCATTGTAGTGTTACACGGGGTTTACGTTACATATAAATGGTTAACTGAATTTTTCAATTCTGTTATCATTTGCTTTGATCATTTCACAGAACTGTTAAGATTTTAACTACTGCTGCCACTGTTACTACTGAGTGTATTCTTGAAGGATTTTTCATAAATGTACTGTAATTGGTGTCTCAGTTATGAGATATAGCAAATCTATTCTTGAAATGTAGATGTTTAATCAGTTACTGTGCACAATTATTTTTGATGTATATGGTAGATGCCAGTTAAGGAAATCTAAAAAGTTAAAATGTAGAATATTTTGTTGTTCTGTTACATTATTATTCTGTGCGAGATAGGCTTAAGACCATACTAAAATATAAACTAAATGTTGAATATTGTCTGTAAAATGATATTTTTAGATTTGTATTTTATAGATCTGAAATAAATTGACATGTTCTATGCATTTGATTATCATTCATGAATAAGCAGCTTAGCCCAAAATACACATAAATATTTTTTATCCAGTTACTTAAAGACTCTGTAATCTCAGTAAGAAATCATATTCAAAGTTCCACTCAGAGGAATTGGTTAGTTCCATATTAATAACTCTGTACGATGTCAGATATCTTGCATTTTAAGTCTACAGTATTAGAATTGCAATTATAATTGTAAAATGAGAATAGAATATTAGCACTTTGAGAGCACTTTATTCATCCCTAGTTTGTTCTATAAAGAAAAATCTGAAGATTTTACTGAGTTCCTAGTTTTAAAAAGTAAGTACATCTACTGCTAAATTTAATGCCAACACAGGGAAATAAATGCTAATCACAGCTTCAAGGGAAACGGCCCTCCTGAAGCAGCCTCCATTCGCCAAAAAAGGTCTACGAGAGATCCGCACCCAGAGGAAAGCAGTTTAGTCCTGCACTGAACTTACACTGATGATTTTTATCAGCAGTTTACAATGTGCCATATTGAATTGTACGCAGTGTTTGTTACGGACATCTGAAACACCACTGCGCTGAGCTCATTAGCAGAGTTTTTCATTGCTTTCCTTGCCCGTGAAGCCTACGGTTGGGCTGCCGGGTCGGCACTAAGCTGCCTTGTGTCTTCCTTTGAACACCCCCTCTGCAGCGGGCGTTGGGTGTTTGCCAGCCTGGCTTCTGGGAGATCAAAAGTAGCTGCCAAATCTTCTTTTTACCTACAGAACAAGCTGTTAGGCAGCTTACCGGCACTTCATTTATAAATAGCTGTGCGTTCATACGGCTGATTATCTGTTGGCTTTTGCGTGCCTCTGGAAAACCTCCACCCACAGCAGACTTTGTTTCCTGGCAAGCCCTGACCCAAGGAAAAACAATGCAGAGATGCAGTTTGAGGCAGTCCATCTTCAAGGTGGAGTGGAGCTGCTTTTCAGGTGAGGAGGTGGGCACGAGTACACGTCTGCCCATCCCAGTGCAGAAGACGGCCATTGCTTGCTGCAGCAGTGGCTGCATACCCAAGGCCTCGAAAGCTGGAGCTCTAGCACAGCTGGCACTGCCGGAGCATTGTTTTTAAGGGCTACGTTTTCTTTAAGATGTATTATATTTTCTTGGTAGTCTAAATTCATAGGATCATAGGATATCCTGAGTTGGAAGAGACCCATGAGGATCATCGAGTCCAACTCCTGGCTCCACACAGGACCAGCCGAATCAGAGCATATGACTGAGAGTGTTGTCCAGGTGTTTCTTGAACTCAGTCAAGCTCGGTGCTGTGACCACTTCCCTGGGGATCCTGTTCCAGTGCCTGACCACCCTCTGAGTGAAGAACCTTTTCCTGATATCCAACCTGAACCTCCCCCGTCGCAGCTTCATTCCATTCCCACAGGTTCTATCACTGGTCACTAGAGGGAGGAGATCAGTGCTTGCCCCTTTGCTCCCCCTCGTGAGGAAGCTGTAGGCTGTAATGTCTCCCCTCAGTCCCCTCTTCTCTAGGCTGAACAAACCAAGGCACTTCAGCCTCTCCTCATACATCTTCCCCTCTAGACCCTTCACCATGTTACTACTGCACCTAACAATGGAAATGTGAATCTATTCTTAGAGGCAGTGGTTTTTACTTGACATATACTTTGGCTCCAGCAAGATCATCGAGATGTTGGTTAGCAATGAGTGAGTCCCCAAGGCTCCAGCCTAATTATATTCCAGGACAGGAAGAGAAGTTGAAAGAGAGCTAAGGTGTACAGTGTGATTATATTTAGATCTTAACTGAATACACTGGTTGCCCTTGTTAGAGGTATTTAATCTATCATTAGCAGAATATTTAGCCTTATTTAACACATATTTAGCAGTTTTTCCACTAAAATGTGACAGATGATACGGAAATACAGATATGAAGAACTGACTTGAGAAAAATATTGATAACTCTTTTAGGGTGTTTTTCATTATAAACCTTTTTTACTGTCTACTAGCAGCCTTCTGCATGAGTAGTCCAAAGGATTACATAGATTAGAAACTCTGTGCTGATGATTTCTAACACAGTTTGTGTAAAGTAGTCTTGAAAATAAGAAATTATATTAAAGTTAAAATCTGGGATACCAAACTGTCTGCAGTGTCTGGTGGGCCCTTTGAGTATCCCAGTAACACTGAAGTATCTGAAAAACACTGATGTGCTTTCATGAATCTTCTAATTGCAACTTACACCATGTATGTTGGAAACAGCACCCCAGAAATCACCTATTCTCCTGGACAGAAGTCTGCAGAAAGAGGTTCCTGCCATGCTCACCCCACTCTGCAGTTTGGAGGCAGAATTGGCCAGAAAAAGTAGCAATATATTTTTAAACTTTGTGGCACGTTTACAGAAAATAAGATTCATGCTGGAGAAGAGAAAGCAGTTTGCAGTTACACCATTACTAGTAAGGACTAATCAAAGATACAAATGACATGGTTATAACCATGTGAGGTTGTACATCGTTATGTCATTAAAGAAACAACACATTGGTGACTGGGTCTGGTGCGATACAGTGAGACAGTCAGAAGGACATGGCTGTTGCTGGCTTTCGGAGCGTCAGTGGGTCTCTCATACCCAGCAAGGGAGAGGCTGGTGTCCTGCAAGCAGGCATGTGACAGGAAAAGCTCTTTCCTTCCTACCCCCGGGAACGGGGGTTGTCATTTCAGAGGGTGCACGGCAGCACCTGACATGGTGGGAGCCCTCCACTGGCTGGGGAAGGCAAGCCGGCAGTGTTTAGAAAAAGATGTACCATTTCTCAGGTGATCTCCTGGGGATGCAAAAGAGGAGGCTGTCACTTTGGAAACAGCAGCAGCGAGGTGCCAGAAACACATCCCAGTTAATTTTAGCTAACAAAAGAGACCTGCGTATGGCAGAAGTGCTATATCTAGTAAGTACGAGCACATCCCACGCTTCGGTGCAAATCTCTTCTGGTGTTCAGCAGTAGGAGTCACGGTTTGCAAGTGCTGGTCACGCTCTCAAAGCTGTAGTGTCTATGGTCAAAGCTTACCACTGATCCATTCATTAAGTGCATGAAGAAACAAATGGAAAATAATAATCTGTAGACAGCAGCATTTCTTGAAAAGATAAACATTGAGTAGATACACAAAGAAAGGTCAAATCTAATGTAATGAAGGATAACCAGGCTGAAAGGAGAAAGAGAAAGAAAAAAGAAATGTTAATGGTCCACAGTACAAAACAGTTTTAAAATTACAGTTCAGACTTTGTACCAGATCCTCCTTTGTATATATCTTCCTTTACCAAGACTGACTAATTATCCTGCAAAAGGCTATGAAGGCTGTGACTGTTTAATAACCCAAGAAATCTGCTGGCACAATGCAGTTCCATGATAAAGCGTTCATTAACAATTCAAGATACGGCCAGAGCTGAATTTTGCTCAGAATATTTACTGTCAAATTACCTGAGATTAAAGAAATCAAACACACAAACAATTCGTCTTGTGCTTCTTCCTCAAATCAACCAACAAGTGTCTGCGATTGGCATTAAACTCATCACTTGGGGAAGTTATTTCCCATCATGATGGAAATGCATTTTTCTCTGAAGCATTTGGAGCTGCCCCATGTCAGGGAGAGGATACCGGCCTGGACAGACTCTGGCTCTGATGCAGGATGGCAGCTCTTCTGCTCAGCTGTCAAATGTCTCTGCACAAAAGAATCTCAGTGAGATAAACAGGTCTCCTCAGGAAATGCTCTCCCTCCAGCCAAAGTTATCCTTCATTTTGATGAAGTTCATGACAGCATCTCTGTTTTACAAACCTGCTTCTTTCCAAATCTTATAAAACAGTAAGTCTGCCTGCCTGGAGTGAAAAATACCCAGAGATCTCAGTAACTTTAAAACAATCTGAAACCAAAACACTCTAGGCAGGGACCTTTTGATTCAAGATGATGCCTCATGCAAAGGCAGGCAATTATTCTACATACCACCACAGAATTGCGTTCTACGGAGATGCTAATTAGCTAAACATTCACTTTTCAGAGGATCATCTTTGGGAATCTGTCATTGCAACAGGACACCAAAGCAAGGGTGAAGAGTGGCTTCTAATAAGACCGGAGACTTGAAGGTCCTGTGGAGACTGACACCAGCTTCATGAGGAGTAGGTGGCAATTGGGTGCAGTTGCATCTTTCCCAGGGCAACGGGGACCCAGTGGCAGCAGCCCTGGCAAAAATGGGTGTCGAAGTCAGGGTTGAAGTGCCAGGATGAGCTGTGTGCTCTGGCCAGGATAAGCATGTTGCACTGAAGGCCAGACCAAAAGCCATTTGCTGACAGATTCTGCCCTGTCACTCAGCTTTTCTGTAAGAGGAAAGGCAGACCCTGACCCTCCGTCTGAGGAGGGAACGGCACCGCTCACCCCTCTTGAGGGCTCTGGGTACACAGCCAGCACCACCAGCAGGGTTTAGACCTCAGCACATAAGTACGTTACTGAGAGGACCCTTTCACGGGATTCACACAACTGCTGTGCACAACTGTAGTTCGTTAACTCAATGTTAGTTAAGTGTCCCTCTAAAGGATCTGAGGAATGCATCTCTTGGAAGACTTTTTCCTAAAGTCTCATTTGTTCCCTCTATTCTCCTTTTCTTATTCTCCCACTGCCGCCTTCTGTAAATGCTAACATGAGCTCTTCAGAGATTAGGTGTGCTTAAAAATCTTTATTTATCCTTATATAAAAGCTTTTGTAGTTTACCCTGTCGTCTGGCGTTCCATATTCCCACAAGCAATCTAAGCACAGACAACAACATATAGCATTAGGATTTTAAAAAAGAGCAAGAGGACTGTTTTCACAATGTTGTTAGTACAAGAAGAAAGGAGCCAACTGTCTTCAAGGCAGCTGAAACACAAGACCCTCACCCCAAATTTGAGATAAAAAAAATACCCTAACTCATCAAGTATATTGTTGAAGTGTTGACTTTTTTAACTCCCTTCTCTTCCTCTGTCCGCGTGTGTACACACCATCATCTTATTCTGAAAAGCCAGCTGTGGATGAGCACATAAATACACCCCTCTCCATGGCTGCTCTGATGGTGTCTCCTCAACCCTCTATCATCCCTTCGAGAAACCTACCACCATTCCTTCCCTGCTCTCTCTTAACCCTCTGTTGGACTCCTTCCCCACAGGGCCCCATATTCCTTTTCTATATGAGATGCCTACAAAGTGCATCTGGAAAAAGAACAATGAACATCCAAGAAAAATAGCATGTTCTTCTTCTACCTCATGTTTCCCAATAAGGATTTACGTAAGCTGCAGAGATCTGTATGTGGAGGAATACTTTTATGACATCAGCCACCCATATAAATGCTGGGAAATCCCAAACCTATGCAGAGTAGTCTTTAGCTAATGCAGAATGTATCCTCACAGTCCTTAAGTTCTGGTGTTATCAGGACTATTCAATGAGAATAAATACAGTTTGTAAAATATAAACTTGCCTTTTTTTTTTATCAGTAGGTAAAGCCATAATGTGAATGCTTATTTCCCGCTGCTGCTCAGGATCTGCACCCCAGTTCCTCAGTTCTATTCTCTTGTTGCTGTTGCTCAGACCTCAAAATCTAAAACCAGGATAGACTGTCCAGTTCTTACAGCCAGGAAATGCACAGCTGAATGTTAGCAAAAGAGACAAGTGTCAAAACCACAGGCACCTAGAGATGCTGTCAACACCTGTGCCGGGAGAAACTTGCTAAAAATTCTCCTGACTGAGAATCTCTTTAGGAAAGGAATCTAACAGCAAAAGACCATCTGGCATAAAATGGGTGAGTATA